>NC_087285.1:17201620-17566620 GCF_015220805.1 Pogoniulus pusillus
CTCCATGCACAACTGAAACAACATTAATAACAACCTCTAAGGGTCAGGAGAAAGTCCAGAGCCAAGCTCTAGCAGGAGTCCAAGTTGGAAGAGACACTGACTGTGCAGTTCAGCAATTGAAGAGAGACAGCTTTTCCCCACAGCACTAATTTAATACAGAAAGGAACCTTCACTAATCTTGAGAATGGTTTATTATTACCTGTGTAGCAAATGGGACTGCAATTGGTCTACATCAAGCATTCGTTTTCTACAGGGCATTTTAGACTTTAAATGATGAAGGACCAGACTTAAACCAGAAATCTGCTGGAAGTTTGCCCTTAACTTTAATTTGATTTAAGCATGCCAAAAGGCAGGGAATGAAAGTACAGCATTAATGAAAAGACCTCAGCAGAATGAAGGGTGCAGGAAGGATCCCCCTCTGGCTGGAATCTACATGGGAACCCACATCTGCACCAAACCTTCCACCCTCTGAGACCAACCCCTGTGCTGGGCTGGGGAACAGAGTCCATCCTGAACGGTGTCTGGGCCACCAGGACATGCAGTGATGCTCCTTCCAAGCAAAAACCACAAGACACTGTCAGTGGAGTTGTCTAGCTGAAGGCCAGCTGCACATACAATCGATCTCACAGGAAATAAGTGACCTCACTCAAAGGCACTTTGCTATTTGGCTATGACATTTTTCAGTGTGTTCCCACGGTCACGAGCATGAGTGAGTTCTCTGACTGAAGGGAATTTGGCTTTGCCAGCAATGAGCTTTGGGCAAGATTCTTCTCCACAATTCCTCCAACATGCTTTAGGAAAAGAACCAGCATCACTCACTGAGCACCAGGATATGGGATAGAATCATAGAATCAGCCAGGTTGGAAGAGACCTCCAAGATCATCCAGTCCAACCTAGCACCCAGCCCTATCCAGTCAACCAGACCATGGCACTAAGTGCCTCAGCCAGGCTTTTCTACAACAGCTCCAGGGATGGCAACTCCACCAGCTCCCTGGGCAGCCCATTCCAATGCCAATCACTCTCTCTGCCAAAAACTTCCTCCTAACATTCAGCCTAGACCTCCCCTGGCACAACTTGAGACTGTGTCCACTTGTTCTCTTGCTGGTTGCCTGGGAGACCCCCCCACACACTCCTTCAGGGAGTTGTAGACAGCAATGAGGTCACCCCTGGGCCTCCTCTTCTCCAGGCTAAACATCCCCCAGCTCTCACAGGGCTGTGCTCCAGGCCCCTCACCAGCTTTGTTGCCCTTCTCTGTTCTCTGGACACATTCCAATACCTCAACATCTCTCTTGAACTGAGGAGCCCAGAACTGGACACAGTTCTCAGGGTGTGGCCTGACCAGTGCTGTGTATAGTGGCAGAATAATCCCCCTTGTCCTACTGGCCACACTGTTCATGATCCAGGCCAGGATGTCATTGGCTCTCCTGGGCACACTTAGCAATAAAGAACCAAACTGTTGGTCATGGATGCCATCACAGCAGGAAGAGCACTAACAGCACGTGGAAAAAGAAAAGCCACACACAAGAATAAGTTGTATCACAGGCTGGTCCATTAAACACAAGGATGAAGCCCACATGCACCAACTTCTGAAACTGAGTAACCGAGAGGGTTAAAAAGGACTGCAAATCTGTTATAAAACCAGAGCTGTTTCTCCAACATGGCACACAGCTCCCACCACTTCTCTCCCATCCCTTCCTTGAACATCTGCATTACAAAAGAGACTTCCTCTAAAGCCCTTCCTGTGATGAGCTTCACTGAAGAAAAGATTGGAATCCAAAAGAAAGATAAAAGCACAGGGCTGTGGGTCAGAAGAGGTCAAAAAAAGGCAACACACTCTGTTACTGGGTTCACAGGAATGTTTCATTAGCTATTTCACTTCCCTTCCCCATCCTGCACTGCAGAGAATGTCTTTTTTTCAGAGAGGTGCCAATAATCAATGTAAAAGATGTGAAAAATCCCTTAAATGTCTGCCTTTTTGTAATTAGTGCTCTGTATTTTGGAACAGAAAGCAGAGTACCAGAGCAAAGCCATCACCGGGAAAATGGTCTGCTTAAAGCAAATTTCTCACATATGAAGAGCATTGTGAAGCCCTTAAGAGCCTAAAAATATTTTGATAGACCTTATCAGGCAGAAGGAACGAGGTGGGGATTTTACAAAACCTGATCTTTAAACCTGAAATGTGTGAGCTGTACCTACAGGCTCTTTGGTTATCTAATGTGCTCATCAGCTCAACTACAATTAAATCCATGCCCTGATACCTACTGGCTGAAGTGCAGGTGAACTGCAAAACTGGTTCCCCTCTGGGTTGATGATGGCTAACACACAAAAGCTGATTATCTCTCCTAAAGATTACCACTCTGCCTTCAAGGTGTAGGATTCTCTGTTCTTCGGGACCATAGGTTCTTCTGTTTGGGATTCCAGTACATAAGCAGATACCTCCTATTTCTGACCAGCCTTTTTAATCAGTCCATAAGCAGATTCCTCCTGTTTCTGACCATCCTTTTTAATGATGAGCCAGAACTGCAGCAGAGTCCCTGAGCATTCAACTCTTCCCTGTGAAGTTGAGGGAAATTCAGTCCTCTCAGATCTGGAGGAAATCCAGCCAGGTGTCTCATCCTCCTGCAATCTGCTTGGCTCCACTGACTCATGGAAGGAGATCACTCAAATTTATGCACAAGAATACACTCACAGAACTTGGAGAGATTATAGAACTCCACAGAATAACTGTGAATTTGGAAATAGATTTAAGCAGCAGCTCAGAGTCAAGCTTTCAGCTTGTGACACATGCATCATGACTGGAGTGCCTTCCAGGCACTCATGGACACACACCCTTCAGCCAGCCTGTGGGTGCCTTGCACAAAACACTTGCTAACACTGGAGATGTTCTCATCAACAGTAGGTCTTGGCATGCCCAAGGGTGTTTAACTGGACTACACAGCACAGCTCACAAAGCACACCACCATTCCCTTTTTACTTCTTTGGCCACAACAACCCCAAGCAGTGCTACAGGCTGAGGACAGTGGCTGGAGAGCAGCCAGGAAGAAAGGGACCTGGGGGTGCTGGTAGGTAATAGCTGAACATGAGCCAGCAGTGTGCCCAGGTGGCCAGGAAAGCCAATGGCATCCTGGCCTGGATCAGGAGCAGTGTGGCCAGCAGGACAAGGGAGGTTATTCTGCCCCTGTACTCGGCACTGGTCAGGCCACACCTTGTGAGTACTATGTCCAGTTCCAGGCCCCTCAAGAGAGATGTTGAGATGCTGGAACATGTCCAGAGAAGGGCAACAAAGCTGGTGAGGGGCCTGGAACACAAAACCTATGAGGAGAGGCTGAGGGATCTGGGGGTGTGCAGCCTGCAGAAGAGGAGGCTCAGGGCAGACCTCACTGCTGTCTACAACTACCTGAAGGGAGGTTGTAGACAGGTGGGGCTGGGCTCTTCTGCCAGGCAACCAGCAGTAGAACAAGGGGACACAGTCTCAAGTTGTGCTGGGAGAGGTCTAGGCTGGATGTTAGGAGGAAGTTGTTGGCAGAGAGAGTGATTGGCATTGGAATGGGCTGCCCAGGGAGGTGGTGGAGTCGCCGTTCCTGGAGGAGTTCAAGAGAAGCCTGGATGAGGCACTTAGTGCCATGGTCTGGTTGATTGGACAGGGCTGTGTGCTAGGTTGGCCTGGATGATCTTGGAGGTCTCTTCCAACCTGGTTGATTCTATGATTCTTGCTGTGCAAATCCTTATTACCCATAATGAGGTGTAAATTACTGAGACAGAAGAACAGAAATGGAGCAACCACTCCATTCTCTGACAAACTGACACAGAAATGCTGCCAATTTGAGATGTACACACATTTTTCCTTTAATTAATTCTTTTTAAAAAATAAAACAAACAGAAACAAACAAAAAAAAACCACCACCCACAAACCAGCATTTTTCTGCTACTTGCAGCTGAAAGCATCAGCAAACTACAGGATTTGGGGAACAGCATCATAATTCAGAGGCTTTCACTGCAATCATTAGAACAATAACTTGAAGCACAGAATGAGGTCCAAGCTAAGCACCTTGGCTCTATCTCTGTCTACCACACAGATGATCCTCTCTATTGTCTCTTATTTTTATCACCAGATTACTTAGCTTCATTACTCTGGGAAGGAGATGTGACTGTACAGAGAGGGATTATTCCTTTCTCTTACTCAGTTGATAGTTAATTAAACCAAGTTGTTCAAAGCATATTTTAAAGTTAGAGGAAATATTAGCTGCTAAGTAAGATTGAAATTTGAAGTCACTAGTCCAACCTCACAGGCTTTCCTACTGAGCAACCACATCTATAAACCACAGGGTTTCTGCACAGAGGGCTGTCCAGGCATTGCACCTCAGTCCTGTTCCCCATAAGGCTTCCTCAGTTCATCCAACACTATCACTACTGAAAACACTAATCACAGAATTACAGATCACAGAATTAACCAGGTTGGAAAATACCTCCAGGACCATAGAGTCCAACCTATCACCTAACCCTTCTCATTAACGAGACCATGGCACTAAGTGCCTCATCTAGCCTCCTCTTAAACATCAGGGATGAGGACTCCACCACTTCCCTGGGCAGCCCATTCCAATGCCAATCACTCTTTCCATGAATAACTTCTTCCTAACAGCCAGCCTGAACCTGCCCTGGCACAGTTTGAGACTGTGTCCTCTTGTTCTGAGTCCTGGAAAAAAGAAACAAGCATCTGAACACACTCCCAAGACATCCAGATTTGTGGTGCAGTTTTAGAGATTTAAGAAAGATTTCCTTACAATTGGCATATTCTCTCAGCTGGGGAGGATTTAGATCAGCATCAAGTCCCAGAAATTGCATTATATACACTATGGAAAACCTTCTTATAATTCTGATTATATCAATCCATATGAATAGGGTCCTGAAAGCAATAAGACATTAGAGGAGAAAAGGAAAGGAAATTATAGTTAAGAAGACAATACAATTGGAGTTGCCTTAGTGGATGAGTACTTGTCAAGCTTCTACACGAGTTTAAACACCAGTGCCATTGGAGGTTGAAGGAAAAAAAACAATCAAAACAATTAGCAATAACTTAGAGCAAATGTTTTTCACCATCCAGACTTCTCAACACCATCCCTTACTTCTGCCATATTTCCCTTTCCCATTTTGATTTCTCACATCAATTCATAGAATCATAGAATCAACCAGGTTGAGAGAGACCTCCAAGATCATCCAGGCCAACCTAGCACCCAGCCCTACCCAGTCAACCAGACCATGGCACTAAGTGCCTCAGCCAGGCTTTGCTTCAACACCTCCAGGGACAGTGACTCCACCACCTTACGCTAGGTTTGGATGTGGAAGCATAACTTTATGGGTTATTTCCTCACTGAGTGTGCAGCTAATAATATTCCAGACTCAGGAATGGCAGAGCAAAAGCATTTCCTTTTAATTTGAAAATAAAATAAAATCAAATCATAATGAAGAATATTTCCACTTGAAACATTTAACCTGCAGTTTGAAAACTAATCCATGCTTTCATCTGTAGAGAATGATACACAGATAGAAAATATCATAACATCTAATCTATGCCAGAAAAAAATTCTGGAAGATTAAAAACTGATGGATGCTAAACAGTTAACATTCAAATTACACAAATGAGGAGGAGGAGTGCAATGTACTTACTGAAATTAAATGTACCTGCTCCCTGGGTATAAATTCAACCCCAGCAATTCCAAACTCCCTATATTAAATTTTATTCATGAAGTTCAAACCAAGATTCTGCTGATAAAATGCCAGACTGCATCTGCACTCCCCAGCAACAATACCAATAATAATTCCTGTTGCTCCTTTGCTAAATTCAGGATTCTTATGTTTTATTGCAGCCACACCAGACCCTTAACCTAGCCAAGTCTGTGCTGCCAGTGGGCACTAAAATCCTTCCAAAAATAAACATACTTGTAGTTCTGCTATCTTGGCTCACAAATGTCCATTTCTCTTCAGCTTATCATCAGTCTAGTTGCTAGCACACTGCTGCTAGTCCTGAGAGATCCCAAAAGGTACAGACAGACACAGAATAACTGCCATGATTGGAGTGCCTCTCCCTCCCATTCTTTAAGTGCTCTTTTGGGAGATGTTTCTTCAATGCATGGGGTTAAGCAGAGAGAGCTGCTGTTTTGCAAAGCCATGTTCTGGCTCAACCAGAAATTGTAAGCCAAACAGCAGAACTGCCCTGGTGGCTGGTCTACATTATGTAGAAGATAGGTGGTTGGATTTAAAAGGCATATTCACATGGCCATCTGATAGACAGGTTTCTGTACACCCTTCTCTGGCCACAACAACACCAAGCAGGGCTACAGGCTGGGGACGGAGTGGCTGAGAGCAGCCAGGCAGAGAGGGACCTGGGGATACTACAGGTAGATAGTAGCTGAACGTGAGCCAGCAGTGTGCCCAGGTAGCCAAGAGAGCCACTGGCATCCTGGCCTGGATCAGGAGCAGTGTGGCCAGTAGGACAAGGGAGGTTATTCTGCCCCTGTACTCAGCACAGGTCAGGCCACACCTTGAGTACTGTGTCCAGTTCTGGGCTCCTCAATTCAAGAGAGATGTTGAGGTACTGGAACATGTCCAGAGATGGGCAACAAAGCTGGTGAGGGGCCTGGAATACAAACCCTGTGAGGAGAGGCTGAGGGAGCTGGGGATGTGCAGCCTGCAGAAGAGGAGGCTCAGGGCAGACCTCATTGCTGTCTACAACTACCTGAAGGGAGGCTGTAGCCAGGTGGAGGTTGGGCTCTTCTCCCAGGTACCTAGCAACAGAACAAGGGGACATAGTCTCAAGTTGTGCAGAGGGAGGTCTAGGCTGGATGTTAGGAGGGAGTTCTTCCCAGAGAGAGTGATTGGCATTGGAATGGGCTGCCCAGGGAGGTGGTGGAGTCGCCGTCCCTGGAGGTGTTCAAGAGAAGACTGGATGAGGCACTTAGTGCCATGGTCTAGTTGATTGGATAGGGTTGGGTGCTAGATTGGACTGGATGATCTTGGAGGTCTCTTCCAACCTGGCTGATTCTATGATTCTCCTACCTCAAGGATATGCAATACTGTGCCACTGAGCTACAAGTCAAATTCCTAACAGTGCTTAGAAGCTCATTTTTGCAGCGTTGCTACCACAAACACTGCGTAGTAGCCATCTAAGCCATGTTTTATGTCAGAACATGTTTATGTCCTAAGCTCTGAAGCAACTGTGGATGGCAGACAGTGTTCAGCTTTATACACTGCTCATTAAACAGTTGTAGTCAAATGAGGGAGAGCACAGCAGAAAGCACTTCAAATGCACCAACAAGTTAAATGAAACATTCATGTTAAATGAAACAAACAACCAAACAAGCAGAGTAGAAAAGAGAAGCCCAGGAAAGCATGCAAGAGCCATCATCAACTGTGCAAAGTGATTAAAATGAGGAGGAAAAAACAGCTGGTCCCTCAAGGACAAGACAAGAATGACTAGTTTCATTTATAGCAACAGAGATACAAGTTCACTGACAGAGAAAAGCAGCAATGCTCTGGTCTACTTGATTTGGCATTAAGTACAGACATGCTAAGCCTGACATTTTGGGTTCAACACATTCAAGGAGAGGGGGTTTGAACCAAACTTTACTTCCCAGAGTTGTTGATCACTCAGCCTGCTTTTCCTGATGATGACAGTGCACAGCTATTTATTTTGAACAAACTGTAGGTGCACTTATACTTTCAGCTGAGTTTTATGAAATATGTTTGTAGACAGAAATTAAGTAAGCTTTGAAGCAAAAATGGATAACTGCTGCACTCTTCTCTCAGGCAGGAGATCCATTTAAGTCATCCATATCACTGAGGCTTTTAATATTGGCCCTATGCTTGTGGCTTGTCTTATAGAATCAACGAGGTTGGAAGATACCTCCAAGGTCATCCAGTCCCACCTAGCACCCAGCCCTAGCCAGTCAACTAGACCATGGCACTAAGTGCCTCATCCAGGCTTTGCTTCAACACCTCCAGGGACGGTGCCTCCACCACCTCCCTGGGCAGCCCATTTCAAGGCCAATCACTCTCTCTGCCAACAACTTCCTCCTAACATCCAGCCTAGACCTCCCTCAGCAGAACTTGACACTGTGTCACCTTGTTCTGTTGCTGGTTGCCTGGGAGTAGAGACCAACCTCCACCTGGCTACAGCCTCCCTTCAGATAGTCGTAGACAGCCATTAGGTCACCCCTGAGCATCCTCTTCTCCAGGCTGCACACCCCCAGCTCCCTCAGCCTCTCCTCATAGGGCTGTGCTCCAGGCTTCTCACCAGTTTTGGCACCCTGACTGCAGAGTAAACCTCTGTTACCACGCATGATGTTGCACACCCAGATGATGTCCCCTCAGGCTATCCTGAGAGACACACAACCTGAGGAATAAGCACACAGCACAAGAAGGGATTTCCTTTTCCAGGTTTTATGGTATCAGCATAAACTCCACAATGACTTCCCATTTCATTTGCTTTCTCCCCAGATGCCTAGTGACTACTCTTCTATCCTCTTATATGCCAAGGCTTGAGATGAAAGACACATTTCTTCTCCTCCACAACAATGTCTTTTTGCCTAGATATGACCACATAAATATGTTGAGACATAAGAGGTGTGAGATGCTAATGCTTAGCTTGCAGGCAATAAGCACAGCACTTCTTTGCAGAAAAGACAACACATGAGATTCTGGGCCAGATACTTCTTCAAGTCTACTGCTGTTCAGCTTCAACCTTACATGAGAGACATTCAAATGGGGTCTCATTTGAAACAGATAGGCACAAATATATTTATCTGAGGACCATGAAGCTCATGATTTGTTCATCAGAGATCCCAAAGTGAAAGTAATTTTGTCCTGGAAGGACATGCAATATCTGGTGTTAATAAAATCCAAGGAACCCAAGTGTGCTGAAAGATATGCCCAGGTTGTTGGATTGCTTTCTGGGCTTTTAATGACACACATTCTAAAGGCAGCTTCTTCAAAACCAATTACAGAACAGCAACATAACTCAATCTGCAGCAGTAGGTAGGCAAAACATGATGGTATCATAATACTTCAACTAACATATTTTACTGCTCTTATTAAATGAGAAGAAGAAAGCATATTAAGAATGCAAATACTTTATGCATTTGCATCTTCTCCCCTTCCTCTACACGCAGTTGCTCAGAGGTATCCAGTCCCAAAAAGACAACTAGCAACAAATTATTGCCACTGATCTTCCCAGAAACAGAGAAAATGGTTTTTTTACATGCTTAGAGAATTCAGTCTTAGTGAGAACCTTAAGTAGTAAAGCACATCTTTAAGTGAAATGATTTATTGGCCACTCCTAGGGACTTGCAACCTAGCACTGGGTAGAGGTTTTATCACTGAAATGCAGACAGTAAAGGGAATTACTTGAAATAAAACTTCCTCTATCACATCACATGATACTTTAAAGAAAACAACAAAAAAAAACCACCCACCCAATGTTTTTTTATCTGGATTGTGGAAGGGCAGAAAGGTTTAATACAGAAGTTTGCAAACAGAGCCCAGAATGGAAGAACATTTTTTCCTCAAGTTCATGTTCTGACTTTGTACCATGCCTTGCATATACTTCCTGGACATATTTCTGTAAGCCATAAATCAAGTACTAACCAAACTATACAAACTATTCCACTTCTAATAGCACACATTATTTAATGCAGAAACATCTCAAAGGGCAAAAATCTGCCCAAACATACGCACGGCATTACAGAGAGGGACCAAATATTTCTTATGAGACAAGGCCATCTAACAACTGCTACCAGCTTTGTAGCAACAGAACACTTGAGCCATCAGTAGTCTTAGTCTTAAATAATTTAAGAACTATTCTGGATCTAAATTAAGTCTTTAATTAAGCAATAATGCCCCAAATCCCCAGAAGCTACACATAAAGGAGTGACCAGGATGCCAGAAATATCAAAACTTAACTCCTGAATCACTTTCTAAATCTTTCCTCAAGCAACAGATCAGCTTCAAGAAGTCTTTACCAGCCATGAAATACTTTGAGGGAGAACTCTGTGGTAGGGGGAAAAGAGTTACTTGGAGTGAAGTGCCACAAACTTCCTAAGACAAAGAGTGGAGCTAAGCAAAGGGGAGACACCTTGTTACAGCTGGCACGTTCTGTGTGGCTGAGATACTGCTTTCACATGAAACCCACCTCAAATACTGCTTCCAGTTCTGAAGACCTCATTATAAGAAGGATACAGAACTGCTGGAGCGAGTGCAGGGGATGGCAGCAAAGATGATCCAAGGGCTGGAGCACCTCTGTTACAAGGATAGGCTGAGGAAACTTGAGTTGTTCAGCCTGAAGAAGAGAAGGCTCTAGGGAGACCTTACAGAAAGGCTATCTACAGGAAGGCTGGAGATATAAGACAATAGGCAATGGTTTTAAGCTGAAGGAGAGTAGGTTTAAACTGGATCTCTGGAAGAAGTTCTTCACTACAAGGGTGGTGAGACTCTGGAGTAGCTTGTGCAGAAAGGTTGTGGATGCTTTTTCCCTGGAGGTGTTCAAGACCACAGAATCATAGAATCAGCCACGTTGGAAGAGACCTCCAACATCATCCAGTCCAACCTAGCACCCAGCCCTAGCCAGTCAATCAGACCATGGCACTAAGTGCCTCAGCCAGGCTTTGCTTCAACACCTCCAGGGACAGCAACTCCACCACCTCCCTGGGCAGCCCATTCCAATGCCAATCACTCTCTCTGCCCACAACTTCCTCCTAACATCCAGCCTAGACCTCCCCTGCCACAACTTGAGACTGTGTCACCTTGTTCTGATGCTGGTTGCCTGGGAGAAGAGACCAACCCCACCTGGCTACAGCTTCCCTTCAGGTAGTTGTAGACAGCAATGAGGTCTGCCCTGAGCCTCCTCTTCTGCAGGCTGCACACCCCCAGCTCCCTCAGCCTCTCCTCACAGGACTGTGCTCCAGGCCCTTCACCAGCCTTGTCACCCTTCTCTGGACATGTTCCAGCACCTCAACATCTCTCTTGAATTGAGGGGCCCAGAACTGGAGCAGGTTGGATGAGGCCTTGAGCAATCAAGTCTAGTTGAGAGACATCTCTGCCCATGGAGTAGATGATCTCTAAGGTCCCTTCCTACATAAGCCATTCTATGAAATGAGCATTGTGAAGTTTCAGTAAATCCACCAGTCACAGCAGCAGAAGCTCCTTTGATGCTGTAACACAGGTAAGCAATACAGTATCTCCTCATAAACCCTAGATGACATGGAACAAGTCCAGCTGTATTTAGTTCCTCAGCCCAAAGAGGAGTCACGGCCAGAACACCAGCATACCCCAGCAGCATTAAAATACATTCATGAATACAGAAGTGTTCACACACTTGCTAGGAAAAGACAAAAATAACCTTTAGAACTGCTGAGCAGCAGTTTCAATTAATAGGTCTATTTTCCCCATCTATGGACAGAGGATTTGCTTGCCTAACTCCCATTAATTTTAACAGAGTTGGACATACAAATCCCTACCCAAGGTGGAACACCAACATTCCTACTGCTGCACCTTTTGCCAAAGTTTAAGCAGAGCAATTCACTCTATTTTAACCTCTGCCCAATTTGCTCACTCTCAGGAGCTTTAAATGTAAACTTAAAAAACAGTGAGCATTGCCTTGAGAAGAAAATACATTGTTCTGCCTTTTTCAGTTATTAATCAACAAGCACAGCCATCCCAACAGACCAATTACAAAGCAATTCAAAGAAGAAAACAAACAGTAATAAAGTACACAGATAAATCAAATAGAGCTAACAGGTCAAATATTTGAGATGAAACCTTTCCACCCCAAACAGAACAACTGCTCCACTGCTTTCTGTGCTTACTCCCTGCAATCTCTAACAAAACAAAAAAAAATAAAGCTGATTATTTTGAAAGGTAGACTACATTAAAAGAAACATCACTAAAACATGGGGACAGGGAGGTGGGAATAGAGAGAAAAATTAACTACTAAAGGATTCCAGTTCTGGGCTACTCAATTCAAGAGAGATGTTGAGGTGCTGGAATGTGTCCAGAGAAGGGCGACAAAGCTGGTGAGGGGCCTGGAACACAAACCCTGTGAGGAGAGGCTGAGGGAGCTGGGGGTGTGCAGCCTGCAGAAGAGGAGGCTCAGGGCAGACCTCGTTGCTGTCTACAACTACCTGAAGGGAGGCTGTAGCCAGGTGGAGGTTGGTCTCTTCTCCCAGACAACCAGCAACAGAACAAGGGGACACAGTCTCAAGTTGTGCTAGGGGGAAGTATAGGATGGATGCTAGGAAGAAGTTGTTGGCAGAGAGAGTGATTGGCATTGGAATGGGCTGCCCAGGGAAGTGGTGCAGTCACCGTGCCTGGAGGTGTTGAAGCAAAGCCTGGCTGAGGCACTTAGTTGACTGGATAGGGCTGGGTGCTAGGTTGGACTGGATGATCTTGGAGGTCTCTTCCAACCTGGTTGATTCTATGATTCTGGTCCCAGTCAAACAAGTCTCAGGCTTCAGTTTCAGTTGTGGTCCACTTCACTTTGAAGTTCACAAGGGCCCAGGTGCCTCTACAGGCAGCAACATATATATGAACAGTAAAGCAAAATCCCAAAGACCAATGCAGCCTCACCACAACCAGAGACAAAACACATCTCATGGAGAACTGAAGACTCATTCCACTCAGCAAAAAAGCAAAGCAGCGTGGACAAGAATGGACAAAAACTACTATCAACATCAGCACATGGGAAAAGCTTCAACACAACAAGCTGCGAGCTTAGCTATTGGGCAAATGAAGAGTTAAAGATGGATCAGATACACTTGGTATCGAGATCCAGTGTGAAGCTGATCAGAGCTCTGCCTGCAGCAGATGCAGTGCAATGGGTGTGAGAGGCAGCTGCTTTCCCATCGGGATCAGAAGCGACATGCTGCTCGCTGACAGCTTGTCAGAACATTGTCTTGCATATTTGGGACTTCTATTTCCAAAAATCTTTTCTGTGCTAATGACTTCCTACAGACATTTTGAAATGTTTTAACTGCTCTGGTTTGATCCAGTGAACCAATGATGCTGTGATTTGAGGCAAATGCAAGAAGAGCTGCAGCAGTGAAACCATTCAGGACTTTCCTGGATATCCAGGTGATGGAGAAGTAAATTCTCATCCTCTCCAGATGTAGATGAAAGATGGGATCAGTGTACTGGTGAAGTATGATCTCCTGTTTTGGCTGCAGTGACCTGCCACGCACAGAAAAGGGATTTTCCATTCTGTATGGAACTTTGCCATTTTGAACTGCCTTTTCAAACCAAGCAAGAAGAAAAGGTCAACATTTCTAGATACCAAAACTCTTAGAATGTTGATTCAGAAGTATTGACATCTCCTTAACAAGATCAAAACAACTTCAAGCAAATATGGCACCGAATAATAAATCCACAAGTCAAAAGGAAGCCAAGCATAAAAGCCACATGCAGTGTGTAAACATCTCCCCTATCCAAACAATGGCTACAAGGGCTGAGCATGACTTGCCCAAAGAAGAGTGAGCTGTCAACATGGCTCCACTTTCATCAAAGGCTCCCACTTGTTTCTTGTGCATTTCCTTCCTCGCTCTTTTTTGTGCAAGGCTTGGCATTAGATTTTGTTCATAATGCAGCATCTGCTCAGCATTTAAAACCCAACTGTCCTATTACAGAGCAGTAATATTGTCCCTGAAGAAGATTTTAAACCTCTTCTTCCGGTCTTGCTATTTTCTTACATAAGACACCATCCAAGCTAAGTGTTATAAAGTTGTTTGGGGTTCACACTGAGCCAAGGTGGGCAGAGAAGCCAGCCAGCATCCTCCTCCCCATTCCACAGGCACCACCTTCCTCCTTACATGACTGACAGAGTGATGTTCCCCTGTACTCAGCACTGGTCAGGCCACACCTTGAGTGCTGCGTCCAGTTCTGGGCTACTCAATTCAAGAGAGATGTTGAGGTGCAGGAAGGTGTCCAGAGAAGGTGAATGAAGCTGGTGAGGGGCCTGGAACACAAACCCTGTGAGGAGAGGCTGAGGGAGCTGGGGGTGTGCAGCCTGCAGAAGAGGAGGCTCAGGGCAGACCTCATTGAGGTCTACAACTACCTGGAGGGAGGCTGTAGCCAGGTGGGGTTGGGCTCTTCTCCCAGACAACCAGCAACAGAACAAGGGGACACAGTCTCAAGTTGTGCCAGGGGAGCTCTAGGCTGGATGTTAGGAGAAAGTTGTTGGCAGAGAGAGTGATTGGCTTTGGAATGGGCTGCCCAGGGAGGTGGTGGAGTCACCATCCCTGGAGGTGTTGAAGAAAAGCCTGGCTGAGGCACTTAGTGCCATGGTCTGGTTGACTGGCTAGGGCTGGGTGCTAGGTTGGCCTGGATGACCTTGGAGGTCTCTTCCAACCTGGTTCATTCTATGATGATTCTACAATCTACAAAGTAAGACAATTTCTCTCTACTGCTAATGCAGCTCGGAAAAAAGGAGCAGACTTTTAACTTCTGCATCCCTTCACCAGACATTTAAGTTGAACATCCTTAGAATCAATAATAATAATAATAAATGGCAATTATGTTAATAAATTAAAAAACACCCAGTGCAACACTGAGGCAAGATTAATATGAGTGAAAAGAAGGAAGAACACATGAAATGATGACAGGAAACTGTGAAGGGCAATGTCATAACATGTGGGTAATAGCAGAAGCCATGAAGAGCAATAATACCAAGCGAATTTCTGCCTTCCAGCTACTATGAATGACAACTTTAGAGTGCTTTGTTGTGCTAGTTTCAGGCTAATTGGAATATTTTAATGAGAAAAATTAGATTGCAGGCTGTGAAAAGAAAACAAAGGTGATGTCTACTTCACTGACAGGTTCGCTGAGACAGACAAAAACAAGGACACAAACATAGATTAGACAGTGTCTCTATCTGTCAGAGTCAGTGTCTGTGTTTTCTCTCCCTGGGCTTTTGCTGTTCTGATGATCTGTGTAACCCAATTAATCATCTGCTTCTAACTCCCCTTGCCAATCCTTCCAGCTTGCCTTGCATGTATGGCAGACTCTGGGATAAGGCAGAGGGGTGGAAAGAAGGTGGAAGTGTGGTTGGGAGTCCCTCCTGTGGACTCTGATTTCTGGGAGGGTTGTTGTGCTTCTGCATTACTTTTAACTTGTATATTTCTGTATACAGCTGTATATATTTGTGATAGATTGTAAATATCTGCTTGTATATTGTGCCAAGTTGTGAATATAAAGCTTCATTCCTTAACTGCCAGCCGGTTGAGGGTGAATTCATTGTGTGTGGGGAGGTAACTCCCAAACCATCACATCTGTTGACATAGCTTCTGTCCCATCAGCTTTGAGAAGTGCAAAGTAAGAAACCTCCAGGAGGCTCAGAGCCTTTTCTCTAAGTGCAGTGAAGATGCTCAGATGCCATTCAAAGTGCTGCAGAAACTAAACAGCCAAACACTCAAGTACCACAGCAGACATTTCAGGCTTTTCAAATAACACAACATTTTTGTTCCCCAAGAAAACCTTCCACTGAATCTTATTAAAGATTTGAAATAAGGTGAGGATTTTTTTCCCCCCTCCCTTTGCAAATACAACTTATCTGAAGCTGGGGAAGAAACCAATCACAAGCTTGACTGCCTGTGTTGCAGCATGGGTGATCTTTCCCACTACACAGACACTACTTAGTGCCAGACCAATTAGAATTAAAAGTTAGCCACTTTGCTGGATGGCAGAAGGTGATGTAACATATAAGAGCCAGGTACTGAGCTGATGATACACTGCAATCCTTTTGACATTTGCTCATCATGGCAGAATGCCTTGCTGGGAGACTTTTGGTTAGAGTGAAGACATAGGCTTAATGCAGAGGTGGTGGTGGGAGTCTGGCTTGTGTTGTGGGAGCAGATCCAATGAGCTGATGGTTTTTTTCTGGTCTTAAAAGTCTCTCATATCTAGTTCTAGTTGCCTTGCTGCTGCTGTTGTCCCTTCAAAAAGCAGTGATGTGAATGTCTTCCTGACATGCCTTACACAGTCCTTTAGAAATGGAATAGGCTTGATCTTAGGAGGAATTTCTTCCCAGAGAGAGTGATTTGCTATTGGAATGGGCTGCCCAGGGAGGTGGTGGAGTCACTGTCTCTGGAGATGTTCAAAAAGGGCCTGGATGAGGCACTTAGTGCCATGGTCTAGTTGACTGGCTAGGGCTGGGTGCAAGGTCAGACTGGATGATCTTGGAGATCGCTTCCAACCTGGCTGATTCTATGATTCTAACCCCACTATCTGACTTCATACCTCCTTACTGCACACCTCCAGTGGTTAATGAATGAGCCACATGGAGAGATGTGCTGGAAAAGTTAAGCAAGAGAGCTTGTGGGTAGAGGAAATAGGTTGTTACAATAACAAGCAGTTCACTGTGGGAACGCTACGCGTGCTGCATCGTCTTATTTGTATTTCACAGTTAATCTCCCAGCTCACAAAAGTTTTATCAGATTGGAGGCATGTGCTGTATTCCCCTTTATAAAATTTTACAGTCCCCTGCTATTCTCAGGCCTTGTTTTATAGGCACAATTTGCTGCTTTAATCTCGCCCAATTGTCATGTTCTAAATCACGGTGTATAAAAATGTCTTAAAAGGAGAGATGCGCTGAAGGGTAGTACTTAATTACACTTACTGCTTGATTTAAATGTTATCTGTGCTTTGCCAAGTGCCAGGCACAGAGTAACCCAGCAATGCAAATCTGCACAACCTGATACAAGTCATTGCTGAGCTTTTAATAACAGCCCTGCTTCCCTGTGCAGAACAAGGGGACACAGGCTCAAGTTGTGCCAGATGAAGCTGGTGAGGGGCCTGAAGCACAGCCCTGTGAGGGGAGGCTGAGGGAGCTGGGGGTGTGCAGCCTGCAGAAGAGGAGGCTCAGGGAAGAGCTCATTGCTGTCTACAACTACCTGAAAGGAGGCTGTAGCCAGGTGGGGTTGGGCTCTTCTGCCAGGCAAGCAGCAAGAGAACAAGGGGACACAGTCTCAAGTTGTGCCAGGGGAGGCATAGGTTGGATGTTAGGAGGGACTTGTTGGCAGAGAGAGTGATTGGCATCGGAATGGGCTGCCCTAGGTGGTGGTGGAGTCACCATTCCTGAAGGTATTCCAGAAAAGCCTGGATGAGGCACTTAGTGCCATGGTCTAGTTGATTGACTAGGGCTGGGTGCTAGGTTGGCCTGGATGATCTTGGAGGTCTCTTCCAACCTGGGTGATTCTATGATTCTGAGGAAGGTGTGTTCCTCCTTCTCCTCCTCTCACATTAGTTTCTTAGGAAACTAAGTGAGGAGATTGGAGAAGTTGGTAGTCTGTTGTGTCTTTCAAGTCACTCTTTCTTAACTTATTTATTTTGATCTCCTTGCAGAAATCTTTGTCAAGACCATTTCATTGGTCATCTTCATGAATCTAATGTGTCCTAATGAAAGTGAAAAGCACAGTCCACAGAGCAAACAGAAAACCCATTTGTTCAATGGTTTTGCAGCACTACTGCTCCAGAAAAGCTCCTCTTTTACACACTATTCCACCCCCAAAACCCTGAAATCCAACAGACCAACCACCAAAATTAAAGCCACCACCACCATTTCAGGCAATTAATGTTTGGTTTTCAACTTCCTCCTCCCCAATCTGAGCAAGGCCATCAAGGGACTGATTTGCCTCTGCACTAACTACACAAGATGTGCAGTTAAAATTGTGTGGCTCAGGGGAGCAGAAACACAGCTTAGAGTACACCATATCCAAGGAGTTTCTACTTCACGCTCCAGTCCCTGCTCCAAGCACACATCAGACAGATCATCACAGGACCACTTCAGCTAAATCACTCTGAACTTGGGGAAAAGCAAGAGAATGACCTCCTCTGCTTAGGTTCATCATATTTAATGAGCCACTGGAGGTAGAGTTAAGTGCTACAAATCTATCCAGCAGCTTTATTTCTGGTCCCTACCACCAGCATAAATTCAAGTCAATTCCCCTTTTTTTTCACCCCCTCTCCTTTATTTTGTTCCCTTCAGCATGCTGTGCCCATGGTTCAGCACTGCCAAAATCTACAAGGGACTGCAACACACTACATTGTGCACTGGGCAAGTAGACATGAAAGAGCATGACTGAGACAATCCTATATACTCAGCAGCTTTCTATTCACATGGAATCTCTAATTTCATACACATCTCAGTGTCAGAGCAGTCACAGTTATGCACTACCAGTCCTTATCCAGCTGTGTAACACAGCTCCAATCATGGGACATTAGCATTGTTGGATGCAAGATAAACTACAATGTGGTCCCTTAGGGTTATATGAAATATCTATGTGCTAATGTTAGCAGCCACAACTGTGCTTACACTTAGTTCAGCCTTGGCAAATAAACAGCTATGTTATGCAGTCTTCTGAATAAAGCCCAGTTGGAGAGAATAAAAAGAGGGAGAAGAAACCCAACTTGGAATGATTGGGCACTTTTTCATCTAATTTTAAGCACCTTCTAGAGCCCAGTGATGCAAAATACCAACTACAACTACCTGAAGGAAGGCTGTAGCCAGGTGGGTTTGGTCCCCTCTCCCACGCAACCAGCAACAGAACAAGGGGACACAGTCTCAGGTTGTGCCAGGGGAGCTCTAGGCTGGATGTTAGAAGGAAGTCGTTGGCAGAGAGAGTGATTGGCATTGGAATGGGCTGCCCAGGGAGGTGGTGGAGTCGCCATCCCTGGAGGTGTTCAAGAGAAGACTGGCTGAGGCACTTAGTGCCATGGTCTGGTAGATTGGCTAGGGCTGGGTGCTAGGTTGGCCTGGATGATCATGGAGGTCTCTTCCAACCTGGTTGATTCTATGATACCCTTTAGCTTCACAAAGAACTGAAGCAATATAAGACCTTGCATGGCAGAAGCTGAACACCTCAGCAGAGCGTGGCTGGACAAGAAACAGGCATAGCAGCAGCTTGTCCAGCTCAAGGTCAGCATTAATCCTAGGAAGGCTCTGGTAGAATGACTGTTTTATAAGCAGTTCCCCAAGCCCAGCCAGTGGACCTCTGGCAACGTAGAACAAGAAGGAGGATATGAAGTAGCAAAAAACCCTACAGTATTGGGAAAATGCTGCTCCCAAGAAGCTCATTCATACATTTTCTCTTAAAATGAAGAGCAGTATTTTCCAGACCACTGGTATTTGAAAGCATGTGAAGAAGTTCACTTCTGTCTCAGGGGATGCCATCACACCTCAGCAGTGATTCTAATTAAAATTTTGATGACAAAAGCGCATAGTCCTCTGCAAGTAATTTAGAGAGTCAAAGATGGTAACGGAGCTCCAAAGCGCCTGAGACCCACAGAGTCATAAAACTACAGGCCTAGGAGTAATGAGTCGTCTGCTTCAGTTTGTTTGATGACTATAAAACATTCTCCCACATAAAGGCTCCTCTGAGTGGCCACAGACTAAAACTTCTCTGAAGGCAGATCAACCTTGCCTCTTCCAGAAACAGTCACTCCTTCGCAGGGAGAACATCAGCCAAATGATGCAGTGAACCCTGATCTAGGGTGGGGTGATGCTGCCCCATGGCATGGGGGATGGAACGAGGTGATCCTTGTAGTCCCTTCCAACTCTGTCTGATTCTATGAACCCCTCACTTTTCATAGTTATATCACCCTCCTGAGAACACTGGCTCCTCTGCTGCATCTTACCACACTCCTCTTTCCATAGCACCTACCAAGTTTGACAACTCTGGGACTTCTTCTCATCTCCAAAGAATTCAGCTCCTGTTTTTTTCTTCCTCTCCGAAAGTAATAGCATTACAGGATTAATTACTCAGCAAGGTCTCTACAAACTCATCCACCTTTGAAACACCCTACAAAAGCACAAGTGAAATCCCAGAGATAAACAAACACAAACTCCCTTTTAATTAAGCACTGTGCCTCTCTGTAGGGGGTGATAGAGCGAGCAGATGTGGGGGGGGGGATTGCCAATTAAGACACAACTTCTTTGACAGGAAGGGTACAGCCATACACAGGAGGAAAAAAGAGAGGGATTTGCCATCCAAGTCATTATTTTAATTGGCTGCTCAAAAAGATTATTCACTCCTGACATCTGATGCTGCCAGAAAAGTATCACTGATCCAAAATACCAAAGAGCCATCAAAATGTGTTCTAAGTTCTAAGCTGCTCATACCACCTCAGTGTTAATGCTACCTGTGCTCCTCGCTCCTCTTGGTTAAGAAAGCTGCAATACAGGGAGCTAATTCTCAGGGTTAATTAGGCACAGAAAGAGAGAACTCTTGGATTTCATTTCCTGCTATTGATTGCCATTATTCACTGAACACCAGGCAACCTTAGCTAAAACTTCTTGAAAAGAATGCATGGGATTTTTAGCTTAATTCAGCTTAAAAAACAATACTAAAACAGTATCAACCAACCCACAACAGCCATCAGACTATTAAAAATCATGTACATAGCTAAAGCAAACACTAGGAAATGGCCTGAATCAGGATGCATCCAAATAGCAAACCTGAGGACAGATTGGTCATATTCTACATAACTTCCATTGATTTGACATCCAAATATTTTCTTTGTGTTGACCTTTATCTTCTGTGATCCTAATGATGATGCTGCTATTTTCTCAGCCTTGTTAAACAGCTGCATATTAACTTTCACTTCTGTTTTTATCTGGTTTTAATGGAAATGCAAATCAGTTTTTGCATGGCTTGCTCCATGCCCTTCTATCCTCTTGGGAGATAAAGAAAGGCAGGAACTGAGAAATGGTTTCTCCAATTTGCAGCCTGTGTGGGAATCCTGATTTTGCTGTCTTGCTGTGTCTCCACCACAGAGGACAGAGCACTGTGAAGGGAAGAATTCAGGCACAGGCACCCAGACCTGCTTCATCTGAGCCTTCTTCCTCTGTACACAACAGCTTTGTCATCCAGTCCTATCAAAACACAAAAGCAGGTTGGGATGTCACTGTCTCCACTCAAAATAAAGGAACGTGACAGAAAAGGACCCCCAGCCTCTGCGAACAGAAGAGCTCAGTTCTTCCTAGGAATGGGATAACCAGAAACGTATCCCTGCCTTGGGAAGAGAGCCCAGGCTGCAGAGGTAAGCTGGGGCAGAGAAGCTATGCCCTCCTGGAGCTCTCCAGCTGGCAAGTCAAGGACAACATCGTTACTAAGCCACACAGTTGTACACAGCAAAAACAATCACAGCTTTTGTGGGTGGATGAAACACGCCTGTAAAGGTGACCAACGTAATCCTAAGGCACTGCAGACTGTGAACTCTTTTGTGCTGGTTTGGTTTTTTTCTTTTTCTTTTTTTTTTTTAAAGAAAAAAGATGCAATTTGGAAATGGAAAGGGCAAAAGCCACCAGCTCGCTGCTTGGAAGATGCATCAACAAACACCTCATTTAGAAGCAGCAAAACCTCCCAGGGGCAAGGCTCTCTTAAGGGCCATCATCTTCCTTAACCTTCCCATGAACTACACCCCATTACCCACTCTTCAGAGTATGTTGCTCTACTAATTATAGTCCTCATTTCTAGTTCAAATTGATTCATAGCCAAAGTACATCTTTTATTCTTGCTTCATTACTTTAACTTATTTACAACTTCTTTTTTTTCTCATTTGTACTCCCCCTCAGTACATTTTTAATTAGTGATTAGGATTCTCTTCAGCTTTCATTCTCCTTTACTCATCTCCTGTCAGGGCTCCTTTCTAGGGCTTTCATCACACCACCAACTCTCCTATGGTCCTGCCTATGTTTGGGTTCATCTTTCTTAACAGAGAGTCACTACAAATGCCAGCACTATTCTAGTGGAGACATCACCAGTGATAATTCCAGCATCAGCACCAGAAAAGCCTCCTCTGATCTGCTGTCTACCTCTAACCTTCCACAGCTTCATTCAGACAGCAGTCACAGACTGGCCAATACATGTCCTACTCTTTTCTTGCTTTTAACTGTAGAGCTTCCAGCTTAATGGACAAATCCTTACAAGCCCTTCAGTGCACGACTTTACACACTGCCTTGTATTACCGAGAGGTGACTTTTTCACAGCACAAGCAACTGCATAAACCACTGCCATTACAGATCAATACACACACAACTTTAAAAACAAACCCTCTTATTTCCCAGTTTTGAAAACACCCAGAATGAAAGAGAAAAAAACTAAGCAGGGAAACAAACAAAACAAAACAAAAAATCAATCCTCTCTCTCCATCTCTTCTCTCTAGGAAGTACCTCAATGTCAGGCCAAAAAAGGACAAAAAAGAAAGAGGAACTTACTGATACTTTCCCTTTACTTGCTTACCTTACAACCAGTGCCCAATTTTGGGGCTGTGCACAGTCACTGGCTCCACGGCACTGGGAGTTCTTTGGGAAGAGACTGTCTAGTGCACAGCTGGTACTGAATGTCCACTGACTCCCAGTCCCTCCCCAGTCACAACTGTAGGTAGTGCTGAGAGTCAGGCCCCATGCTGAAAGCTTTCCCCACCCCTCCTCACACTCTGTAGGTAGATCCCTAGGGCTCAGTGCTGGTGCAGTCCTTACGCACTAAAGCATTATCATCCTTGGTTATTAATCGGAATCTGAATAAAACGCCTGAAAAAATAAAGGCATTAAGGATATTTCATTTCTGAGTAAAAAGCTGAAAGAATCTAATTACAGCTAATTAACTTCTGCACAAGGAAAGTACATGTCCTACTATGGGGCTCCCACTCATCTAGCAGAGATTCAGTGTCTGGAAATCAAAGCTTGGTCCACTGAAGCCCAAAACAGAAACAAGATGCAATTTTTTCAGTACAGTGGAGAGCGATTTTGTCCTCAGTTTTCTTACCCAGACCTTCAATTGCTTGGCTCCATTATCCATATCCATTATCACTAACTCACTCTGGGTAATTTTTTTAATAACTAAATAAAAAGAAGTGGGAAACTGTTTTCAAAGATGCAAAGAGCAAGAAGTGAAGAATCAATTCCATCTAAGCAGCTAATTTAAACACCCAAGCTAGGAACATCAACTCTTTACACAGTCAAGAGGAGAGGATCAGGTTCTAAATTCAGAGCTTTAACCCACTCTGTAGAGGCTCTAGTGACTATCCATGGCCTTGAAGCTTCCAAATTTGAACCCTGTGACTACAGCATATTTTCAGTTAACATTATGGGGATTTGGACACCTAATATTGCTTTTAAACTTTTAACTGTAGCAAGAACAGTATGAAGAGTTCTCTCTTTCTTCTTGAGAAGGCAATGCCGTGACTAAAGCACGCAATACTCTAAACCATCTACAAGCTTACAGTCAAAATTCACTATCTGCAGCACACTACATTCAGGTACTTGATGCTTCACGCTCGAATACACCTCTAGAAAGAGATACATCTTTGCCATAACCATGCACAAAGCAAATTCCACCCCAACAGGAAGTGTGCAAACAAAACCACATTCCTTTTTCCTCCGTGTCACATCCATCCTTTGAAACAACTCCTCTGTTACTTTACAACTTTAAAAGCAAGCAAACACCAAACTCTCACCTCTCCCCTGCTAACAAAAACTCTTTTAAGCACAGTAGCTCTTGAAAAATGGTATTAAAGTGACTGCACTTGCACATAACTCTCACTGGACTTTATCTGGTACAGGATATTGTCAGAAAGCAGAAAATGCAGGTTGGGCTCACACTATCTGCAATAAAACAGGCAGTCCTTCATTTTAACAAGGTACTCCTGCCAATATCAGCCCTGCTGTGTAAAAACCTAATGCAATGATTTTGTTGTTTATACAAGTGCAATGAAACCCAGCAAAATCAGATGTGATCGAAGGCACATGGTGTATCTTCAACAGGCAGCTCACAACCCACACACCTTGCACCAAGGCAGCTGCCAGGGCACTGCTGCAGCCCTGCCAACAGCCCAGAACGAGCAAGCACACATGCAGCCCTCAAGCCCTGCACATCTAACAAAGCCATTTCAAGAATGGGAAGCAAAGTTCAGCAATTTCTCCCCAGTGAATCATTTAAATTTTTCCATCTGCCCTCACAGGGCTGATGCAGTGAAGCTGAATGGTTTCTCCATGAAAGGAGATGCCAGTGTTGCTGGGATCTACCCCTCTCAGAATCACAGAATCAATAAGGTTGGAAAAGACCTCCAAGATCATCAAGTCCAACCATCAACCTCACTGTGCCTCACTAGACCGTGTCCCAGAGTGCCATGTCTGTGGGTTTTTGAACACTCCCAAGGATGGTGACTCCACCACTTACCTTGGGTAGTCTATTCCAATGCTTGATCATTCTTCCAGCAATAATATCTAATATCTAATCTAAACCTCTCCAAGCCATTTCCTCTCGACCTATCAAAGTCACTGCAAGACCAGCAAGGGTCAAGCACCATGAACTGACTGGACAAGCAATCCTACAAACCCAAAGTAGGCTCTCTTAATCTCCATGAATGGACCAACAGGTCAGTTCTCTTTTCTCTTCCCTGCAGGGCAAGACCTCCTCAGAAACAGGCAAGTTGTCTACTGTTATTTCTCTAAAACATGATTCTAAATGACCTCACTCAAGAATGTGTCACATTTCGGGTTCTGTTTCCATCTGCACATGGTATTTCCACCCCTCAACACAGAGGATTGTAACTGTGGTCATCTCTAGGAGGGATCATGAAGTACAGTACAAGGACAAGCAAGTAGCTCTGGAATGAAATGACGCAGACAAACACTGGCTGGCAGCATAAAACCCACGCTGATGATTGCAAGTTCATCTCTGTCTTGAGCTCAGTTGATCCACGATGGTCTCTTGTTAACCTCAACTGGCTGTCTTTGGGAATTCATCTCAAACAAATTCATAACTTGTTCTAAGGTGCTGGGTGAAAAAAAGAGGCAGGAGTAAAAAGATGAAAAAGCTTCAGCAACTTACTAAGGGAGATAGAGAGGAAGGAAGAAATTATCTCTTCTTTTGTCATCAATTAAGGTCGGATGCTGCAAGATAAGATGAGCAATGACAATAGGCTGCTTAAGTTGCACCAACAGGTACCCATCAGAGCAAGGAGTGACCAGAGACATCTCACTTAGTTTTAGGGGCACAGCACAAGGACATCAATGCACACAGATTGCATCTGGAAGCTCTAGAGCAATATCAAAGAACAAGGAGAGTTATTGGCACATTCAGGGCTCTGCCTTCTTGGGACCAAGCAAGTGGAAATTTTATTTCTTTCAGCTGCCACTACCCCAGGGTGGATCTCAGAACTGAGACTGCAGCTGGTCCATGAAAGAGAAAAGCTGTTCCTCTTCTAACAGCAGGTGTGCAATTGAGGCACAGCAAATCCCAAAAATAAGGGAATGAGGAGCAACAAAATTAAGCAGAATTATGATCTAATTTTATGTGCGAGTTTTCCACTGAGTGACTGTTCCAGTCTTAGCACAAGATTCTGAGGCTATTAGGTGAATCTCTTTAAAATCTGCTTACTGCCAAAATAGGTGGTCCAGGTCTCATCATTAAGAGGACACTATGTACTTCTACAAAAAATATGACCCTTCTTAATGCAAGGTCACCATCGTGGCCCAGAGAGGAAATTCTTGATCAGAGAAAACTGGGAGATTGTGCTGCTTTACACCCGATACTCCCATAACCTCTGGACAAGGCTTTCCTCACCCTTTGGTGAACAGGATGACAATTTAGTGAGTAAATGCTTTCTGCTGCTACAGCAGAGAGGTTTGATAGCTCTATTAGCCTTGGCACAAAAGGTCACAAGGAACATGTACCCACCACAACCTGGTGCTTCAGGAGAGACCAACAGCGCAAAACAAAAGGAAAGATCTAAGAATGTCAGCCTGCCCCTTCTGAGGCAGGCACTTACAAGGACTACACTTTTCTCCCACTTTTCATTACAAGACTTCATACATATATATATTTCAGACTCTCCTGCTGAGAACACAGATTAGCTTCTAACATTAAATTTTCCATAAAACAGAGTTACAGTACAAGGCTACTGACAAATCCTGACATCAGAAGCCTGCAGTACTGGTATTCTGTTAGGGTTTTGTAGAGAATGAGCAAAGATGAAGGGAGTAAAAGAAAGTCTCTTCCTAACTTTTAAGTTTATTTCTGGAACCTTTAAAATGTGAAACACTCATTGAAGTTCCTTTCCTGGGCATACAGATAGGGTACTGCTACAAACAAGAATGGCTTAAAACTATAATACATTTGGGTTTGGTCCACATTAGTTCTAGAGTTCCATCTATTCCTCACAATAAATACAATAAAGCTTATTACCACTGAAAAAGTCTGTCTTGTAAGCCTCAGGACACCACTTTGACAACTTTCATGGTGAAATTTGGCAGGGCCATGCAGTGCAGCATGATAACACCACAGTGACGTATCAGTGATGCTGATGCACCATTTTCATGCTTTCTGGTTCTGACTTCACAACTCTGAACAAAGCTTTAATGTTCCAAATCAGAGTGAGAATAAAAAGGAGAAAAAAAAGGGGGGGGATAAATCACACTACAAGCAAAATATTATGTAAAACACTTCTTTCATTGGCTTCCCACAGTTGAATGTTTCATTAAAAAACCAAATGTTCAAAGACACAGGCTGCTGAGTTTTAACTTCAATGCAAGAAAAATTGATAGAGAATATAATAAAGAATGAGTGAATAATGTACTCAGGAAGAGTTATATATTTTGCAGACAGCAGTCATGCACAATCAATCTGTTAAGACTTTCCTGAAGGAGTTAACAAGCAGGTGAATGAGGTGACATGGTCAGGGGTATGCACCTAGCTGATGCAGTCCAAGTGCTCTTCCCAAATCCTTCAGCAAAGAGTCTCAAAGAATCATTTAAAAGAGCTCTAAAGAAAAAGGTAAGCTGGAGTGAGACAGAAAGAAAGGGCATCTTAAAGATCAACAACTGGCAAAAAAAAGAAATAGATAAAATCAGATTAAATAATAAAGACTCATTTGCCACAATGACAGGAGGCTGTTAAATCATCTGGGCAGCTGTGCTGAGACCTAGATTAGTCCATATACCCATTAATGGTCTGAGGTGGGGAAGGAAGAGCTAAAGAAGTGCCAAACTTCACTGACAAAAAAAAGAACAAGATTAAGTCCAGATAAAATTGTAACTGATGTGAAAGCTGCAGAGGAGTCTCCAGACACTGTGCTTGGACAGCAAAATGGCAGAGTAAATTAAATGTTAATAAATGCAAAGCGCTGCACTTAAAAAAAAAAAGAAACAAAATACAACTGTCAACATAGACTGACAGGCTCTGAATTAACTGTTCTGACACAGAAAAGAGATGTAGTTATTACAGACTGTTATCTGGAAGCACCAGCTCAGCAGCAACAACAAAAAAAAAACAACCAAGTAGAGCCTTTCAGAACTTTTCAGGAAAGATATCAAGACTGAAAGACAAAATAACTGCTACAGAGGGAAATAAACTCATGGTCTACCTGCATCTTTAAAATGCATCTATTTCTGTTGTCCCATCTCTAAAAGAAAATGTACACAGATGTGCAACTGGGATCATAGAATCAATCAGGTTGGAAGAGACCTCCAAGATCATCCAGGCCAACCTAGCACCCAGCCCTAGCCAGTCAACCAGACCATGGCACTAAGTGCCTCATCCAATCTTTTCTTGAGCACCTCCAGGGAGGGCAACTCCACCACCTCCCTGGGCAGCCCATTCCAATGGCAAATCACTCTCTCTGTGAAGAACTTCCTCCTAAGATCCAGCCTATGTTTCTAGACAGTGTGTTCTTACAAGTTAAGAACACATGAGAAGTAGAAATACACTGGGACTCTACAGCCTGACCCGGAGTCCAATGACCCAGGACTGCTACATGTGACAGACGGGACACTGAGCTACCTGAGCCTTCTGTCTGACCACACACAAGTTGTTCCTTGTTAAAGATGCAGAGATGTGGTGTTGAGGAACATAGTTTAGCACCAGTCTCAGTAGAGTTAAGTCAAAGTCTGTAAGCATATAAGGTGTGCTCTCTGTCTAGGATGACATCTGGCCACACCTTGAGTCCTGTGTCCAGTTCTGGGCTACTCAATTCAAGAGAGATGTTGAGATGCTGAAGCATGTTCAGGGGAGGGTGACAAAGCTGGTGAGGGGCCTGGAACACAAACCCTATGAGGAGAGGCTGAGGGAACTGGGGGTGTTTGGCCTGGAGAAGAGGAGGCTCAGGGCAGACCTCATTGCTGTCTACAACTGCCTGAAGGGAGGCGGTAGCCAAGTGGGGTTGGGCTCTTCTCCCAGGCAAACAGCAACAGAACAAGGGGACACAGTCTCAAGTTGTGCCAGGGGAGGTCTAGGCTGGATGTTAGGAGGAAGTCGTTGGCAGAGAGAGTGATTGGCATTGGAATGGGCTGCCCAGGGAGGTGGTGGAGTTGCTGTCCCTGGAGGTGTTTAAGCAAAGCCTGGATGGGGCACTTAGTGCCATGGTCTGGTTGATTGGCCAGGGCTGGGTGATAGGTTGGACTGGATGATCTTAGAGATCTCTTCCAACCTGTGTGACTCTATGATTCTATGATCATAAGGAGCCCCCACCTCTCCTAGGACGTGCTGGCTGTGTGTGTCCAACCAACCTCCCTTCTTCTAGTTCATACTTGTGCCACAGGATGTAAACCTTTCATAACAGTGCAGCTGGTAAGTGCAATTGAAACATTTTTCTGTTTCTGACTCAGCTGCAGTAGCTGTAATATCCTCCATGTCAGCAATAAGGAGATTGATAAATATGATACTTAAAATCATTCACCTCTGACTGCACAAAGCTCTTTTGGGAAACACCTAATAACAGCAAACATCACTATTGTAACAATCAGGAATTAGTGAGTAGGTGTTTTTTTGTCTAAACCAAGACATAAAATGCCCACCTTCAAAATTGTTTTCCAAGCATGTAACACCAGCCTGCACTGTCACTGAGATACCAACTTGGGCAGAGGAATTTCAAAGTACTTGTTGCTCAGCAGCCAAAGAGCTCCGTGGGGGATCAAAGAGAACATGAAAAAAAAAGAATATCTAACAGATTTGGTTTTTCAGACAACCCAATTGATGTGTCAGATCTTCTATTAACACCTTCACAAACCATCATCTGCTGATAAGTAATTACTGCATGCCTGATTCCATCCCCAGTATTTTTGCTAACAGGAGCGGCAGTAGGATTGGCCTCTTCCCTATTAGCCAACTCAAACCTCTATCTTGCTCTCAAGTATCTTAGTTAGAGATGTTATCTCCTTTTAAATATCAATGTTTGGCAAAGCATAAAACAATCAACCTATCAAAGCACTGCAACTTTATCATTACCTCCCCCTCCAGATTAATCACATTTTACTACAAGCACACCGCTACGAAGGTACAGGTAGCAATGGATTTCCCAGTGCCTATACTGAAACAGCAACACAGCTAATGACTTCCTACAAAATGCTGGTGCAAACTCTGTGAACAGAACTGCAAAATAATTCTGTTATTCAGGACCAACATGTAAGCAGAAAACTGAGCTGAAGTCTGTAAGGGCTGTGATTCTTCTTTGGTCTGACTGAAATGAAATTAAAAGGAGTCGAATTAAATAAGGTAGATTCTCCCTCTGAAGTTCCTTTTGGTTTGATTCTCAAAGAAGTCGTGTAAACCAAGAGATGCAATCTCAGTGTTGGAACATCTGTAAACTAGATAACACAAAACTGCTAAAATTCAGGGTTAATATTTTACCTGAGTGTGACAGTAACAACAGATAAGTAGCATAAGGTAGGAAAGCCATTTACATCCTATTTTATCCATAAAATAAGTTGCAAGAGGAGCAAGGCTGCCCATGCTGACACTCCAAAAAAAAAAAAGGTGTGTGTTTTCTGCATGAACCATTTTGCAAGTTCATATACATAGATATAAAACAGAAAGGTTTGCAGGTTATTTTTAAGTCATTGGAAAGACTCTCACACCCCATACCAGGGCTATGCATATCATGTGTAGACATGGAAGACTTTCAGTATAGCTCAAGCTTCACTTTCCAACTCTCCACTCTTTAGATCTCACACTTGCAATGCTTTAAAAGGCAGAATAAAAGCTGGGGGTTGCAGCAACGCACAGCTTTGAAAGACTTCAAAAAGTTAGTGGAGCAAGACAAACTGCACAAGAATCTTCTACAAGAAGTCGGGCTAGCAGCAGCCCAATAGCTCAAAAAGAGCTCTCATTTAATTAGCTATTTGCTATGTATAAGAGAGGCTGCAGGAAAGGTCCAGTGCTGCATCCTCATTTGTGCCTTGCTGTGATCCATACAGCAGCAATTCAGTCCTGAGCCAGCCAGAGCTCATTATCCAGCAGAGATGAAATCTCCTCAGCAGAGAGGTGTTTCTCTTGCCGTTAATAGCATCGGCTCGATACGGGTGCCCAGTGCCTGCTCCTGGCAGAGCTGGTGTGACAATGATACAGGTAGCTTGCGTGCTGGGAAGGTCCTGGCAGAGACAGGGTGGAAGCACAGATGAAGACTGGTTTCTTAGAAGAGAGGAAATACTTCACAACCAGTTTTGCAGAGTGGGTAAGAAACTGAAAGTAAACTCAGAGCTGGCTGTGGTTTGGATTTGCTTTCACAAACCAGCACAGAAGAATCTTTCCTGGGAGGCCAAGTATCCTGCCTGGCTCACAGGCACATCCAAACCACGCTCTCTCTCTTCTCGCTGAGTAGTACATTCCACATTTGCCACTTGGGCACATTTCCCTATCTAAAAGAGGGTTAAGGTCCTGAGCATCATCCTCTGCTGATCCTCAGCTCCTGCTTTAGAAGAACGCTTCCATTTGTTTAGAAAATGCCAGGTGCAGAGCTGGGTCATGCCCTTTGATCAGTCAGGAGAGATTGTCTGGAGCTTCATTCCATTCAAACTCCTCAAGCTACCAGGGCAAGCAGCTTGATCTGATTTACCTACTAAAAGCCACGGTAAATGGCACCTCATTGATTTAAGTGGTGTCAGAGCACAAATGCTCCCTGCTCTGAAGCTGACCATGGCTCCCACTGGGTTTGGTGGCAGACAGGGAACAAGCCAGGTCTCCAAAACACTGCCTTATTCAATCCAACTGGATGTGTTCCTCTGTGATCTAAGATAGATTGTATGGTCCTGCTCTGGCAGGGAGGTTGGACTTGATGATCTCTTTGGGTCCTTTCCAACCCTAACATCCTGTGATCCTGTGAACTTCCCATCGCTGCCTTTTTCCCCTTCATGCTTCTCATCTTGCCTCTATCTGGCAGTGGTTTAACAGCTGTTTTCTTATCACATTAAGCTGACATCTCTGACCAAAAAAAAAAGTCTAATTTTCCTGGATTTCCACACTGTATGCTACAGGGAAGCAAATTTTCACTGAAGATACTGCCCAAGCAGCACAAATTTCACTCTTGAACCAAATACCTTTCCCACCCTCAAAAAATACAAAATACATTTTAAAATTCAGGGACAATCTTTTCCTCAACCTTCCACCCCAAAAAGATAGCAGACCAGCCCTCTAGCCAGTAGCACGAGTGGCACAGTGCCAAGGAAGTCAATGGAGCTACACTGATTTACAACAGCGAAAGATCTGGCCTGGAGAAAAGGCGTGTGGGTTACTTGGTGCTTGAATTTCAACTGATTCAAGGGGTTGGCTTTGGGTTTGTTCTGTTTTGTTTGTCTCTGAATGTCTGGTAAATCTTCAGGAACTAAAGGTCAGCTCTGGTATTTCTTCCTAAATATTTAGGAAAGGCTCTGACTGTTTAAGAAGCAGTGGGACATACAAGCCTTGTCAAGCATACTGCCTCTTGGATTTGGACCCATCTTCTCTATCACAGCCACCTACTCTGCCATCTGAATTAGTCTGTTAACCTAGAGACTGAGGCACCTACTTTTGATCGAGAAGTGAAAAATGACAGCTTAGGTCTGAGCTTTAAAACAAGACGAGATAAGAAGAAAGAAAAAAACTAAGCAGAGAGGGCGGCTTTGGGAGTTCTTTCTCCACTGTCAGGCAGAGCGATGTGGCTTTGGCTGTTGGCATTTTTGGCTGCTTGTGCGATACGCTCTGTTCTCCCTCTGCTGAGCAATCCAAGCACTACAGAGAATAACGGAGCTGCCTTGCAGCAAGAGGTTCTTCAGACGCGTCAGTATTGCAAGGCAATGATCTTTATTTCTCAGGCCAACACCAGGAATAAAGGACATAAACACTACAGAGCTCTACTCAGCCCCATTCTCCCACCTCACCCACAGAAATGTGCACCAACCCAGGCCACAGCTGTGGCCAGCAGGAGCAAGGAGGTGATGTCCCCTTAGACTCTGCTCTGATGAGGCCACAACTCGAGTGCTGTATTCAGTTTGGGGCACCTCAATATAAGAAAGATGTGGAGGTGCAGAGTGCCAGTGCAGAGGAGAGCAAGGAAGCTGGGGAAGAGCCCGTAACTGGGCTGGTGCAAGACCCCATAATGCAGGTACCTGCTCACCTGCCAAAATCAGTACATCAGGTGATGACTAAAGACAGCCAAACAGGCAAACCTCTTGAGAAGGCAGGGGAGATTTTAACTAAGTGGTTAGCCCTGGCTGACACATTTCCAAAGACAAAACATGCCCGTGTTAACACTAACACCTTCCATACAAGCAACAAACGAAAAATACTATACCAACATTTCAGCCACTGGGATGATCTTAGAAGATCTTGGCTCATCCCAGTGATGGCAAACATCTCCCTGGACGTGGTCCCAGCAGTGCTTTTATGCATTGACAGTAGTTCACCAACACCCAACCTGACAAACCCCACTGTTCCCTTAAGACAAAGAGGGGCAATAATAGGAATACCACCACAAGCCAATACTACCAGCTTACCACTTCCTGATGCAGTAGACTGAGAGAACTTTCTGTGTAGCACCAGATTCTTAAAGTCATCACGAAATTTGAAAGTAAAATATAATGAAATCTCATTGTACATATCAGATTCTCCCACTAAAGTGAGTGGTGATGCTGAGATTTTAGAAGGTTTTCACATCTGTAAGGAACCAGTATCCTTCCTTGCTACGTAGAGGGAGCAGGTAAAACCCTCAGTGCTCCACCTTTAGTGAAAAGCAAGACCCTCCATTTCTCAAAAAAAACCCATGCATCCCTTTTCACTAGGTCTGCATAAATTCAACAGAACACCAGCTATAATAATGTCAGAAATCAAGGGAGCACAGGGGAAGGGAGAAAAAAAGACAAGACTTGACACTAGAATGGCAAGATTTCAGGTGTGACCCAGTAATGCGATTGGGATCCTTTTGAACCACCTCAAAATGAGTCAGGCAGCAGCTCACCCAGACGTGGCCTGTATTGAGCACAGCTGATCAAGGCAGAAGGAAAGAAAGAGAAGAATTCACAGGTAAAATGCACAGGTAGACAAGTCACACCTATACCAGCCAGCCCTTAATCAGTGGGCTGCTAAGCAAAGCATCCCTTTGTTTCTTTACAACATTCAGCCCCACACTGGAAAAAAATAAAACCAAAACCAAACAACAAAAACTTTCCCACAGGGCCCATCACACACCCAGGGAGCATAAAAAGTCATTGAGACCTAAGAAATATTTTTAAAGAAACTGTTAAGTTGCTAATTTGATTTAGTAACCTACTGTGTCATCCCACCCCCAAAAGTTAACTGTTTTCAAACTACTCCAGGCATATTCAGCAAAAATCTCTTATTAAAATCAATGAGAGAGAAGCTGTTGGCTGCATGTTGTGCTGGAAAGTTGCAGCTGAAATGAAAAGGACTCCTATGCTTTCACTCCACATCCAAAATTCAAACATTTTTAGTTACCTCATAAATCAAAGTTTGTCACTAAGCTACTCCTAATGTGCTGTCTTGCCAAACCTCTAGAAAAGCATCAAGGTAGCTGTTAATTATTTTTTTGACTATCACTCAGGAGTAATTTCCTGGGTGAAGAACCATGAGCTGGTGCAGAATCTGCCTCCGTTACTCTTCTGGGGGTTGATGGTATCAAGGCATATCTGCTGAGGGCCAGAGACAAATGGACTCTGAGGGTGATGGTGTGTGCAAGCTTTTAGACTGAAACACTTTCCACTTTAAGCACGCTTGGGGGACTCAATGTAAACTGATAACAGAGCCTAAGATGCTCACAGATGAAATAAAAGCAAGAGTAGACAACAGAGAAAGTTATTTTTCCACCTAGAAAACTACAGCATGAGAAGATTACTCTGGAGGTTTTAATCAATGCAAGTGAATCTTTTATATTTTTCTCTGGCATTCCCCAAATAAGTCAATACGATGCCAGCACTTTCTCAGCATAGAGTGACCACTTCCCAGCAAGCTCGAGTTACAATCTTTATCAAAAGAACTAAAGAAATGCATTATGATTTCAAAGAAAAATAGCAAGCAAGGAAACAGAAGCAGCAGGATAACATTACAAGGCCTGAGAGGCTTTCAGAGAAACTTTTTCTTTACTTCTTTTGTTTCCAAGGATGTTCAGAAGCACAGAAAAACTAGCTAACCACAGGTTGCTGCTGCACAAAAATACCCACAGCTACCCTGCAACTCGGGAACAGCAAAACCTGTGAAAAATGCACATCGCCAGCAGACACTGCCTAAAGGCATTTCCAGACCCAGCATCTCCACTCCCCTGAGGGTAACGCACCTACTTGTCCATCTGCTTCACCACAGATGACACCAAGCTCTCTATGTATTCAAGCCACTTCTAGTGCACCCACAGAATCTCTGCATGTGTATTTTGTCCACACACATCACCTTAATGGGCAGCAGACCACGTTGTGTAACACACTTCTATGTAATCATGAACACACGAATAAATTGTGGCCCTGCCTGCCTAAAGGTGCAGATACAGATACAGACTCTCCCTTGGCCAAACAAAATGTAGGCAAGAAGCTTTTTCAAGTGTGGATCAAATTACAATCCCACCTTCAGCTGCAGCCTGGATAATTTGTTTCTCTAAGCACCAAAAAGAAAAGAAAAAAAAAAAAGTACCTTTATAATTTCCTCTTTGTAATGCTCAGTTTGAACTCACCAAACCAAAGAGAGTTGTCACTTCCTAACCGTTGAAAGCTTTAAGCACCACTACCTATTCTAAGTTACCTGCAAAAGCAAAGAGGTGCTAAACATCAGGGTCACCTCATCTACGGTTCTTCAAACAAAGTGTTGGAAGTTTCCAGAAGGCACAATAAGGATTGAATCAACATCCCCGATGCACTCTGGCTACAAGGATTTCAAGAGACAAAGGTAAATTTTCAGTGGCAACCAGAACGCGGCCATTACCTATGGTAATGGAAAGTTTTAGAAGCAAAGCTCCTGCACTTTTACCGAGAGGTAATGCTCTCAAAAGAGCTTTTACCCTAAGGAATCCTGTCTGGCTTGTTTCAGAGTGATGACTCTTATTTTTCCATTTCTCAGTATAATTTTTCCCTCAAACTGGCATTCAAAACTACAGCTCTTCCTCAGGTAAAGAAGAAAAAATTAGTTTGAAACACAAGAGTAGGTCGGTCAATAGATACACATCATCAGGAGAAGGCAACGGAATTGTGTTAATTCATGCCAAACGAAACATAACCAAGATTCCTCTCCATTGAGATGAAGCTGGGATGATTACGGTCATTTATAGCAGATGCTGCTCCTCGCAGCACAGGGCACGAGTGCTCATTCCCACGTCTATGTGTCAGAGAGCAAATTGCAACTGTTAGCAAGAGGAGGACTCGGCTCCACACACTTCTGCAGCAACGTCACTGGCTGACCTATTCTGCCCAGCACACAACTGAGAGCTGCTCGTTCTTCTTTTCAATGAGGCACTGTGCAAGTGTTGATTTAATGGTTCATTTATCAACCCCGCTGAATATTAAGCAATTCATTTTGACTTAATTTGGACAATTCAATTTCACCCATCCTGTCTCCGCTTGAGGAATACGAATTGCTGTCTAGGGAAAGCCTGTTTTAAAAGTTGATTTACCAAGAAGTACTTGGACCTGTGGGCTTTTATGCCCTCCCACAGTCCGACAGGTATTTTCATCTGACTTTGTTGTTTAGCTTTTACATGTTACACTTGAAACTGGCAAATACCAAAGCAAAGCAAGCACATTCTTAACGCCACAAACCAAATCTTTCTGCAGGATTAGCTGCTCCCCAAGAAAACCACCCCAAAAAGCAAAGGTCTCGTTAGTACAACCCACCGGGCTGTGGAATTCCCTAACGCTTGGAGAAAGGCGCTTGCTTCTCTTTGGAAATCCGTTACTTTTCTTAGAAAGTTTTTGTTCCTGAATGCATTCTCCCAACAGGAGAAAAAATAATAATCAATGTAGGCAAGCCTTAAACCTCAGCCTCCCGCCGGAACAGTGCCTCATTCATGTGAGTCTGCCCCGCCAAGAGCTCCCACAGCGAAACACAAGCCCCGCTATAGAGCCGGGGTTCAGGCCGGCGCGGTCCAGCGCCACTTCCCGAGTCTGACCCACGACAGCGGCGCTGAGGGAGCGACCCGGGGGACGGGGCAGACCCTCCAGAACAGCCGCTACACCTGTTGGTGACCCACTCTCGCCCCGCCTGCAGCCCTCGGTACCGCACAGCCGCATACCTTACCCAGCCGGGCGCTGCCACAGCATTTTCCCCCCCCTGATTCCGCCAGCTTTGCGCCCGCTTTCACCTGCTGCTCCCGAGCTGCCGGACTGGTTCCCCTCCCCGCAGCTCCCGCACACGTTTAACATTCAGCCCAGCAGCTCCGTCCTGCCGGCAGCCCCACGGAGCCCGTGCCCCGGCAGGGCACTCCTGAAAGTCCCTTCCCACGGCCACGGCAGCTTCGCCACCACCCCAAACACAGCACATACACACCTTCCTCCCAACAGCTTAGCCGAGCCTCCAGAGTATCAGGCAGCATCCTCCACTGCCAAGAGCCACTTTTCCCTCCGGTAACGCACACACGGAGCCACCGCGCTGCGAGAGAAGGAAGCGCGGCAACACGGCAAGCTAGCCGGACCAGCCCAGGAGTACTCGAAGGGCCGCAGCTGCCTACGAACGGCAGCTCCGTCCAGACCCCGAAACTCCACCAAGTCGGAGCTCGGGACTGGGCAGGGGCAGCACTGCCCGGGCATCCCCGCGGGCGGCTCGGCCCGTCGCGGCACTCACCTGTGCGGCGGGGCGGGCTCGGGGCGCGGGCGGGCTCGGCCCTTCAGGAGATCATGCCGCCGGGGCCGCCGCGGCCGGGGGCGGGAGCGCGGGGCCGGCGGCGGAGCGGCTCCTCCGGCAGCGGGGGCGCGGCGCTGCCTCACGCCGCGGCGCAGAGCCGCGCCGCCTCCGACACGCGGCCGCGGCGCCCGGGCCCCGACGGGGGGGCGGCGGGAGGGGGGCGGGCCCGGCCCCAGCTGTGCCCGCCCCGCTCCGCCCGCGCCTCTGTCGGCACCGGCTGCCGGGCTCGGCTCTCCTCACGTCTTTTGCCTTTTCCATTTCCCCTCTTTTATTTCTCTTTGCCTTTCACGCTGCTTTTCTCCTTTCTCCTCCTTGCCTCCCCCACTTTCTCCCGTTTCCTCGTTTCTCTCCTTCTTCTATCTCTCCATTCCCTCCCATTTACCCATCTCCCTTTTTCCTGCCCCTCTTTTCCCCTCCCTTTTTCCGCTACCTTTTTCCGCTACCTCCCCTATTCCCCCCACACACATATTTCTTCTGCCTTCCTCCCTTTTTTCTCCTCCTCCTTGTCCCCGTTGTCTCCCTGCCAAAGCCTTTTAGCAAAGGAGACCGTGGCCAGCAGCCAAACAGCCTCTCTCTCCAAGGAGATGGCCAGGAGCTGAGGAAGCGGATGGCCCCGGGGAGAACGGGCTGCAGCAGCCACAGTGTGCAGCACACGCACTCCGCACAGCCCCCGCACCCCGGGACCTGAACGGACCTAATCTGTGCATGGCTGGCACAAGAAACTGCTTCCAGGGCCATCCTTCCCTGCCACCCTCTGGGAAGGTTAAGGTAAGCCAGTGCAGTGTTTCCAAAGGATCCAACAAAAATCCAGGAAGCAAGGCCTTGTTGTTCCTTTGATCCTGAGCAGCTCACCCTGTTTCTGGCGGCACTGAAACACCCTCGATAGCCCAAGCCCTTAGGTCTAAGCTGCTCCCCTAAGGGCCCAGCCTCAAAACGCCTCAGATACCCCCAGAGAGTGGGATGTAGGCTTCAGGAACACCATGGCTTAGCTTCACTTTGCATTTGTGTGTTGGAGATCAGTGGAAATGCTTTTTTCTACCTTAAAGAAGTTGGTTGGTTGGCCACCAAGAGCCCAATTTTGGTTCATCAGAGGTCTGTAAACCCAGTTACCAACTATATGATATTAAGCAGGGAGTACAGTTAAAACCCAAAACCTAAGCTGCAGATATGATGCTATTTCAGGTCTTCGTTCATTCTAGGTTAAAGACTTTGGTTCTTTTCTGAGGAAGACAAGTGATTACTGATGAACCTTGGAAGAACTCAAGGGGAAGCTTGGATACACAGATCATATGGATTACTTCTGTCAATTTGAGCTACTGATAATAGACTGTAAAGCTAATCATTGGCAGAATAGAAATTTGATTCTTACAAAGGTTTATCAAGAGCTGGTTGGGGTCTCTGTGACCCAGTGAGCTGCTGCTGTGCCACTGAACCTCACCACTCACACCTCAGCCACCTCACTAAAACAGCACCAGATAAGATATAATGAAGTAAGCCAAAGCCAAAACCTGATTAAATAGCAAGAAGTTATTCTCTTCTGTCTCAGGGTCACAGAGTTTGAAGGTGTAGTGAAGCTCTTCTCTGGCCCATCTAAAAAGCTTGCAGACCCGAGCGTGTGCTTTTGAGCAGCACCTGGAAGGGACACAAAGGTCCTGCCCTATCCTGGTGCCTCTAGAGATGTACTCTTTCTACATGTGGTAGGTTATACAGAAAATTTCTGTTTTCATCTCATCTCCAGCCAAAAACACTGTGGAAGTGCTCAAGAAATTTGACACACCAGAAGAAAATTAAAGCACATCAGCAAAACTGGGAGGTATCAAGCACCATAAATTTCATCAAGTCAGGCCAGCAGCTTGTTTGACCTATGGCTCTTCATTTTCTCTTTTGTTATTCTTTTAATTTTTAGTGCTTTCCTGACAGTTGTTGTCCTTTGTTTGCACTTATTTGAACTGTGCACTCTATCCAGTTGGCCAGCAATGACAAGGAATGCTAATTCCATTTAGTTACCAAGAAAAAAAAAAGCAATAAAAGCAAATATGTTTCCCTAAGGCCCCAGCCTAGAGTGATGAAAAATCCAGACCAAAACCATATTTTGTTAAAATCAGTCTTAAATGTCAGCTTTTATGCCACAGAAAAATAAAAATAGGAGGAAAAAGTGCATAAGACAAACTGAAATATAATTAAGGGACCCTTCTTAGCTCTAGTAATTGCATCCCAAATATATCCCCAAGCTGGGGTAAGAGCAAAAGTCTCCACCCTAGCACTGGGCAAGCCCTAATCACATTTCAGATGAGCCTTGAACACACAAATGTTGTATGACTGTAGTTGAGAGTATTTAAAGCTACCAGCTCAGTGACAGCAGCAGCTGTTGCTCCTGACCTCAAGGGAATCACAGTTCTGGTTAACACAAACACTTGTTTTGCACTGGGAGTCACTGGGATCTCAGCTGCTTGAGCTGCTGCAGTGGGTTTCCAGCGCTGCGCTGACCACAGGCAGGAGCATGCTGCATGGTCAAAGGAAAAGGTAGCACGAGCAAAGAGAAGGTAACTTCTTTTAGCAATGACTCTATTTTCCCTGCCTTCACAAATGAACAGTTACTGCTCACATTTTCCAGCCCCCAGCACTGAAAAAATGTGTGTCAAAGACTCAGAAGTGAGACAGTTACCTGTAAAACAGTCTGATGTTGGGGAGAAAGAAGGGAAAAAAAGAAGGGGAAAAAAGACAGGAGAAAGAAGGGGAAAAAAGAAGGGAGAAAGAAGGGGAAAAAAGACGGGAGAAAGAAGGGGAAAAAAGACGGGAGAAAGAAGGGGAAAAAAGACGGGAGAAAGAAGGGGAAAAAAGACGGGAGAAAGAAGGGGAAAAAAGAAGGGAGAAAGAAGGGGAAAAAAGAAGGGAGAAAGAAGGGAAAAAAGAAGGGAGAAAGAAGGGAAAAAAAGAAGGGAGAAAGAAGGGGGGAAAGGAGGAAGAAGGAAGAAAAAAAAAAGAAGGGAGAAAGAAGGAAAAAAGAAGGGAGAAAGAAGGGGGAAAAGGGAGAAAGAGGGAAAAAAGGGGAGGAGAAAGAAGGGGGGAAAAGGGGGGAGAAAGAAGGGAAAAAAGAAGGGAGAAAGAAGGAAAAATAGGAGGGAGAAAGAAGGAAAAATAGGAGGGAGAAAGAAGGAAAAACAGGAGGGAGAAAGAAGGAAAAACAGGAGGGAGAAAGAAGGAAAAAAGGAGGGAGAAAGAAGGAAAAAAGGAGGGAGAAAGAAGGAAAAAAGGAGGGAGAAAGAAGGAAAAAAAGGAGGGAGAAAGAAGGGGGAAAGGGAGAAAGAAGGGAAAAAAGGGATGGAGAAAGAAGGGGAAAAGGCAGAAATAAGGGGAAGGAAAAAAGGGATGGAGAAAGAAGGGGAAAAGGCAGAAATAAGGGGAAGAAAAGAAGGGAGAAAGAAGGGGGAAAGCAAAAGAAAGAAGGAAAAAAGAAGGGAGAAAGAATGAAAAAAAGGAAGGAGAAAGAATGAAAAAAGGAGGGAGAAAGAATGAAAAAAGGAGGGAGAAAGAATGAAAAAAGGAGGGAGAAAGAATGAAAAAAGGAGGGAGAAAGAATGAAAAAGGGAGGGAGAAAGAATGAAAAAAGGGAGAAAGAATGAAAAAAGGAGGGAGAAAGAGTGAAAAAAGGAGGGAGAAAGAATGAAAAAAGGAGGGAGAAAGAATGAAAAAAGGAGGGAGAAAGAATGAAAAAAAGGAGGGAGGAAGAAGGGAAAAAAAGAAGGGAGAAAGAAAATAAATCCTCCTTTTATTTAGCTTGTGATTACTAAGTCTGTAGGAATCCTTTTTGAACCAACTTTTTAAGGAGCACTGATCCACTCTTCCCCCTCCCCTTTCTTTCCTTGTTTTTTTTTTCCCAGGAGCTAAGGCTTCAAGATTTAAAAAATGAAAAAGGTATACCATGTCACAAAGCTCACGATGCAATCTCATTGCATTGGTTTTGGCAGCAGTTCACTTGGCTCTGGAAATAATAAAGTGGGAGACTGAAATGACAAACAAACTGGAGATCCAAACCAAAGTACCACCAGGGAATGCAAAGCAGATGGCCAGCTAAAGAAGACCAGCCCAAAGAATCACTGTACTCTTTGCAAGAAGCTTATTGACTGCATCCACCATGGTGGCCTCCTTCTAATGAGCTTGTCTGGCATGGTGTGCATCTTGGTGTGCAGCCTGGAGAAGAGGAAGCTCAGGGGTGAGCTCATTGCTGTCTACAACTACCTGAAGGGAGATTGTAGCAAGGTGAGGGTTGGTCTCTTCTCCAAGAACAAGGGGACACAGTCTCAAGTTCTGCCAGGGGAAGTATAGGCTGGATGTTAGGAGGAAGTTGTTGGCAGAGAGAGTGATTGGCATTGGAATGGGCTGCCCAGGGAGGTGGTGGAGTCACCATCCTTGGAGGTGTTCAAGAAAAGCCTGGATGGGGCACTTAGTGCCATGGTCTGGTTGATTGGCTAGGGCTGGGTGCTAGGTGGGACTGCATAATCTTGGAAGTCTCTTCCAACCTGGCTGATTCTATGATTCTATGATGTCCATGTCATTAATTATTAATAAGGGGACTAAACAAGCCAGAGCCTTCACAGTTGCAGATCATTTGTATACCTTCTCCTAGCAAATGGGGAGATTCAAGAGCATTGGAGAGCCCAGGGGAGAATCAGAAATAACTCTGTATTTCTATGCCACCTTGCACCCACAGTGCTTTAGCTGCTGATTTCATAGATTCATAGAAAGGCTTCATTTGGAAGGGACCTTAAAGATCATCTAGTTCCAACTCCATGCCATAGGCAGGGACAACCTCCACCAGAGCAGATTGCTGAAGGCCTCATCCAACCTGGCCTTGAACACCTCCAGGAAGGGAGCACCCACGACCTTCCAGGACAACCTGTTTCAGTGTCTCAGCATTGTTACTGTAAAGAAAGCTGTACAGTTCCCTATCAGAAAGATAAGGTTGGTGTGTGCTTTCAGGAAGAATGCTCTTGGCATGCTTCTATTAAAATGCCTACTTTGTTTCACTATGCCATTATAATATTGTCATGAGAGACTTTATTTTAAAATTGCAAAATTAAGTTTGTGCTAAACAGGAGCTGGCGCAAGGGAAATTCGATTTTGGGACTCCCCATAAACTTGGAAGTGTGAGCATGTGAAATCACACGTAGAAATCCATTTTCAGGAAGAGAAAAGAGCCCTAAATTACATTGTCTTCTGTCACACCCACTTTGCTCAGCAGGGGGAAACACAACAATCTCAACAGTGACCATCTGAACTAAGCAGTGTGGTAAAAAGCCCTGCAGAGCTCCACTGGGACCGATCCTTTCTGTTTACCCTTATCAATACTTTGGTTTATTGGAGAAGAAAATAATTATGATGGAGTTGATTTCAGGCTGCCAGCCCCAGCAGATTCTCTGTGCTGCCAATAGTTTTCTCTCCATGCCTAGCTCTTAGCAATGCTGACTTGTGTCGTTGTGCTTTTAAAGCATGTAGCCCTTTTCTTCAATGGCCACTCTTATTATCAGTCTAGAAATGCAGTATTTAACACTGACTGAACCCTACCTGCATTCCTCTGTGGCTGTTTGCAGGGATCAGGATTTTGAAGTTTGGGCTTAACAGGAAAAGTTTTTTCCACAAGCACAGGGAGCTAAATCCTACCCACCATACTTGTGCATGTTGCTCCATTACCTGCTGGTTTGAAATAAGCAGAATTTAATCATTTGAGGCTGAATTCCAGCCCCTCATGAAGGCATCATCACTTCTGTCCCCCTCTCCCAGCCCGTCTGCTCACAGCCTGGTGCATCACTGGAGTGCAGCCAGGCAGCCATAGAAATGCACTGAGTGAATAAGGTCTTCCTTCCCTATCAGCCAATAAAGATAATTACACAGGCCAGCTTATATTAATTTGGGTTCAGCCCTTTTCCCACTCAAATTAATGTTGCTTTTGCCATTGACGCTGATGTTAGCAGAAGCTGGCCCAGTATCAGGGAGCTAAATTTAGACTGCTTCTGCCATTTGCTGGTCATCCCCCTTCTCCCGTGCCAGCTGAGGGAGTTACTGGGCCAGCTGGGAATTGATACTAATTCTAGGAACAGCCCAGGTATCTGAGGATCTGCTGGGTGTCAACACCTCCTGCAGGAGCTCAGGCAGTGGGAGCCCCATGACAATCAAAGCAGCACCATCTCTGCCCCTACAGCACCACAGCCTGGCCTCAGGCACGCTCGTCCCTTGGGAGCTCATTTGCCAAAATCAGCATTAAATGGGGGCAGAGAAGGAGACAGACACACAGTATTTTTGTCTACAGAGGCTTGGAGGCAGGGGCCAGCAGCTTGCCAGGAAGGTGCCCACGTGTGCTCATGTGGATGTGTAACAACACTGCAGTCCTCAGAGATGTGGGGAGCTGTCAGGTTTTCATTCCATTTCCTCAATGCAGAAGTTGCTTGTTACCAATATTGGTGATGCCACTCGAGAAATCAGAGGAAATCCATCACAGCCTGTGAGGTTATTCTGGTGTAACGAGCAGCCCTTGTATCTCATTTTTCAGCAGTGAGACTCAGCCCCTACTTCTCCCTGCCTGTGCTGCACAAAGCCGTGGGGGTAGTGGCTCAATGGAAAGCTTGGGGGCTTTTCTGCAGACAGCAGCTCATGCTCTCCCTGCACACATGCAGGTGTGGATGCAACACACACATATACACAGATTGTTCTGGAAGTAGCATTTGTTCTTTTAAGCAGTAGCCTGCCTGTCAGCCGGTCTGGCTATATAGATACATAGGTATTTACCAGCAAGGCTGAAAAGTCTCCTCAGCCATGCTTCCATGGTACACACCTATCACCCCAATTTGCAGGTATCTCAGAAGGACAAACAGCTCTTCTCTTTTCATATCCTGCTGCTCCAACAACTTTGCAGAAAACTTTGCTTAATGGACTTGTACCATGGTGGGTGTAACTGCCAGCAAAAGCTTGCCTGCTACTGGGAGCAGAGTCACATGTTGTGATTGCTCTTAGACTGTTCAGATTCTCTAACAACTGAGAGAGGGGGGAAGAAAGAGAGAGAAAGAAAAGGCAGCTGTTTCTAACTGAGACACATTCCTTTGTTGTCTCTGCCTCAGCTGCAAATGCTCTCTGTTACACTGATTTCTTTTAACTGGTCAGTGCCTACCCTGTTTCCACAAACACAGAAAGCAAACTGTTTATCATTCCAAACTCCCAGGCTCACGCCAGATAACATTTGCCGATCAGCTGCCAAGGCAAGCTTTACCCAGGGGAAAAAAAAGAAGGAAGAAAGAAGGAATGGCAGATTAAACAGATCAGTTCTGATTCTTACCTTCAGAAGCAGACTTCATTCAATGCCCACAAATACTTTTACTTCATTGGAAGTCTCTGAACTAATTTTAGCTTCCCTCGGGGATGCCATGTAGGGAGAGCAGCCTCCTCCCTATCAGTACTAATCTGCCTAACGTAACAGCAGGACACCTGCTGCCAGTGAGTCATGCTTTGTGTGAAGCTAACTCTGTACATATATATAGGCAAAACCTAAAGACAATTCTTACTTCCCTTCATACCCCATGTGTTGTTTGTGTCTTCCTGTTACTCTAAGCAAATCAATCAGTGCAAAGCAGACAGAAGGCAAAAAGCACAGGAAAGTTAATGTTCTCTTTGGAGCAGAAGCTCTAGAGATAAGTAGCAGGATAATGCTTATTTATATTTGTGGCACGTGTGTATATCTATATCTGTGTCTTTACATGTGCACAGACTGACTGTAGTGATTTGCCATTGGAATGGGCTGCCCAGGGAGGTGGTGGAGTCACCATCCCTGGGGGTGTTCAAGAAAAGTCTGGATGAGGCACTTGGTGCCATGGTCTAGTTGACTGGATAGGGCTGAGTGCTAGGTTGGCCTGGATGATCTTGGAGGTCTCTTCCAACCTGGTTGATTCTATGACAGCCTTGCAAGCTCCTGCTTTGGTACATGTAAACTTGTGTTTTCACTGAAAACATGAATGGAAACCCGATGATTATAAAACTTAAGCTCCATCATGAATCCATCTTCCTTGCTTACACACAGTAAGAAAGAGGGCCTATGTAGGGGAAATTCAGGTTTATAACCTGCTAGCATAGAGAAGAGAAATCTACTATGTGTTCTCCGTATCAGCTTCCAGAGAGAAGGTAGAAGTGCCTGAGTGGTTGTGCAGCAGCTGTTGAACATCAGGTGTGTTCCCCCTTGTTTATTTCACAGCCATAACTTGCAGTGACAAACATATCTCTAGAACAACAGTTTGGTCTGTGCTAGGAGCCTGATTTAGCTCTCACCCCCAAGCCATGCATTTCATTGTTATGGGCTCCACTTCTAAACTTTTGAGAGCTGCAGTAAAGAGCTGCTAGGCTTGGCTTTGCAGTCTCTGGAAGATCTCTCTTTTATTCCTTTCCTGTTTCTCTCTCCTCTTTAATTCCCCCACCCCCCAGAATGTGAAACTTTGGCTAATTCTATCTTTGCAGAAAGAAGATGTTCTCACTTTCTGCCTTGGGCAATACTTCCATTCATGATGGACACTCATCCTTCTTAACCTTAGCTCACCTGACCATCCTTAAATCCTACAATGTAGTCACTGTTATTAAAGGAGAAGGTAAAAAGTCCACTAACACCAGTGGAATAGGATGGATGCTTACAGGAGATGAGAGACCACCTCACAGTAACTTCAATGTCTCAGACAGAATCAGTATTAAGCACTACAACAAACGAAACCACATCACAACTGATATAACCTCATCACCTTTTGTCTTCCCCCCTCACCAGAAAAACACCTCAACTATTCAGTGTACAATGAAAACCTTGCTGAAGATTTACAAAGCCATCACATTGAATGTATTGTGGGAGAACAACTGAAATATTTACAAAGATGATGTCTGTTCCCAGAGAACTCTGCAGATGTATTTCATTAGAACCTTGCTTTTGGGTTGGTTTTTTTCTGCCTTTTTTTTTCTTTGCTCTCATCCCATGCCTCCCTTCTCCAGTTGAACTGTTTGGGTGATGGTAGAAATTAAGAAACCATCTTAGCCTGTATGGCTCAGCTTCTGGGCAGCAGCAAACAATTGAATTCAGAATCATAGAATCAACCAGGTTGAGACCTCCAAGATCACCCAGGCCAACCTAGCACCCAGCCCTAGACAGTCAACTAGACCATGGCACTAAATGCCTCAGCCAGGCTTTGCTTCAACACCTCCAGGGATGGTGACTCCACCACCTCCCTGGGCAGCCCATTCCAATGCCAATCACTCTCTGGGAAGAACTTCCTCCTAACATCCAGCCTATACCTCCCCCAGCACAACTTGAGACTGTGTCCCCTTGTTCTCTTGCTGCTTGCCTGGAAGAAGAGACCAAACCCACCTGGCTACAGCCTCCCTTCAGGTAGTTGTAGACAGCAATGAGGTCACCCCTGAGCCTCCTCTTCTCCAGGTCGTCCTTCTTTGAGCAGCTTAGGGACACATGCTGCATAACACTCCTAAAACATTACATTTACATGTGTTCTAGGCTCTTTGAACAGAGCTCAGAAATTTATTTAAAGCTTGGTAATCTAAAATAACCCCTGGCACATCATCATCTTGCCACTTAAAACCATCATCTGACAAATCCTGAATGTGTGGGTGAAAGGAAAGGCAGAATGTCCCAAATACCAACCCTGGGTCTTCTTCACAAATGAAGGTATACAAAAGAAATCTGTGGATCATAGGATCACAGGGTGTTAGAGGTTGGAAGGGACCCAAAGAGATCATTGAGTACAACCCCCCTGCCAGAGCAGGACAATACTATCTAGCACAGATCACAGAGGAACACATCCATACAGCCCTTCAAAGTCTCCAGAGATGGAGACTCCACGACCTCCCTGAGGAGCCTGTTCCAGTGCTCTGTGACCCTTACAGTAAAGAAGCTCCCCCTTGTGTTGAGGTGGAACCTCTTTTGCTGCAATTTACACCCACTGCTCCTTGTCCTATCCCAGGCAGCAAGTGAGCAGAGCCTGTGGCCCCACTCCTGGCAGCCTTCAGATGCTTATAAACATTTATCAAATCCCCTCTCAGTCTTCTCCAGACTAAGCAGCCCCAGGTCCCTCAGCCTCTCCTCATCAGCCATCCAGTCCTCTAATCATCCTCATAGCCCTCCGCTAGACCCTCTCTAGCAAATCCCTGTCCCTCTTAAACTGGGAAGCCCAAAATGGTATAGTTTCCTTTATGTATCCATCTGACTCTCCAAGTTCTGCTGTAGCAGAAGTAGCCAAGACTGAATTCAGATAGGTAGACCCTGAAAGCAGTCGGCATTTTAACCCACACACTCTGTGGTCCTCTATTCCCCCCTAGTGACCAGCACATACTAAGGGTGTGCAGCCTTCCAGCTCAGCACTGCTGCTGTGTCTTTTAAGCACCAGCAGTAGATTTGGCTTAGTGCTTCAGGAGTCCTACTGCCCTCTCCTAGGCCAAAGACCTACTCAAATCCCACACTTCCCACCTGCCTTCATCTCAGAAGGACAGAAGTAACCAGCCATGGTGGGGAGTTACAAACCAAGCACGAGGTGCAGGTCTGCCCTGCCCTTTCCCCACTGATAACCTGAGCATGCCATTAACATTTTAACTAACGCAGCACCTCTGTGTCTCTGCCAAACCAAAAAGTAGAAGCAGAAGGAAGCAAAAAGCCCAACTCCTTGCCGTGTCTACCTTTGAACCCAAATAGTTTTCCTTTGTTTGCCTTGATTCTAAATGTATTTAGAACATGGGGCATATCTTTCCAAAGAGTGTTTTGTATTTACAGGGTGTCTGTCGGGTTATACTGCTGCAATATAATTGTTTTCCTGCTGAGAATTATAGCAGTGGAGTTAGTCTGGGTACGATTACAGCTAATTATAGTTTCACTCTGGAATTTAAAGGCTCCCTTGCAGCACTCTCCCCTTCCCACTTTGGGGCCCTGCCCTTGGATCTTGCTGTGACTGCTGCCCCTGATAGTAGTAACTGTAGTCCCTAAGGTCACAGCCTGCTATGCAACACATGGATGCACTTGAGGTTTGCTTGCTAGGAGTGGGTAGGTCATCATGGTAATGGTATGAGGGGGGAATCTATGAAGAACATCCTACACTCTCAGCTGGAGCTGAGACAAAGCTTTGCTAGCTGTGTGTGTGCCTGGAGGAGCTTGACCACAGGAAGGCAGCAATCCCCACCTGGCAAGGCTTTGGGATTAAGATCACTGCAGAATTTGCATCCAAATGTAGGATGTTTGATAAAGAGCAGTTATGTTCAGAGTGGTTAACAGCTGAAGAGACATTGACTCCTGTGCACTGAGCACTGGATGACTGCTTTAACCTCAGAAGCAGAGCCTTACAGCTCAGGTAAGACAGCAGGGAGAGCCAAGGTGAATTCATCTCTGCTCCCTAATGGAAGCATTTCTTGACAGCTTTCATAATTGTAGCTGTTCTTTTTGCCTCTAAATCTTTACAGTTTGATGTTGGAATCACCTTTGCATCATAAATCTCTTCCTTCTATCGTAAGTTTACCTGTTGCTGCTGATACTCCTGAGCAGAAAGCTGAGCCCTGGCTGTGCTTGAGCAGCCCAAGACAGCCTCGACATCAGCTCAGCACAAACCGTGTGGATGGCAGTGAAGCACTACAGGTACCTGAAGAAATCCTGCCAAGCCTCTGCAGATGGACAGGGCAGAGCACACCCAGGCAACCTCATTGCTCTCCCTGCCCCAGATGGTGCAGCTACAGGAACAAATGTGCTCCACTGCTGAGCAGCACCGTGTGTTTCCCAACAAAATGTCAATGAGCTTTCCAGATTAAAGCATTAAAAATGTATGAGCAGCAACTGTCACACATGAGGGAGCTAATAACACTGGTAGGGTTTTTCTTTTCAAAACCAGATAAGATAATTTTTAATATCAGTGAGTTCACATGCAGTTATAGTTTTATCAACTTGAAGGCCAGGAAGACTCATTAGATCTTACTCATTTGACCTCACAACAAATCATTGTATTCTACCCAGCTATTTTTGATTGAATGGAGCCATAAGGCTTGAGAAAGTCAATAGTGGAGCAAAGCAGAAAGTTTTACTCTCGAGCCATCAAAAAGCAGAGAATCTTCTTCCCTACATCCGCTCCCCAGATAATTTGCTCCAAAGACTAAAATCACCTCCCAGTTTAAAAAAACAAAACCCCCAAACCCAACAAAATCACCAAGCTGAAAATCCTGCACTAAAGCTCACATCTCATTTAATGATAGCTGGTTCAGCTTTCAGATATGGGCTCTTCGTTCACAGTTTTCTCCTATTATGACAGAGTATTTTCTTCCCAGAGATAGGTTCACAGACAACACCACCAACAAAAATCACCTCAAACCTTTTTGTGGGTCAGCAAAGCCTTTCAGATCTTTCATTAGACTGTCAAATAATTTTAGCCTTTCTTTCCTACCCATTCTCCAACTTTTCTGTACCCCTTCAAAGTCTCAACACAGTATTTTGCTATTCCAGACCTGGTTCTAACGATGTTGCACATAAAAGTAAAATTACCTCTTTTCCTGTTATTGACTGCTCTCTTGTTTATATATTTACAGGCCACATAAATTCCTTTTGTCAGGTCATCACAGTGGGATCAATGCACAAAGGCTTTGTGGAGCTCGGCTGCCTTCATCCCCTGAGCACTACCTGTGCCCCTGCAGGCAGGGCTTTGCCCTTGTAGAGACCAACGTGTAATTTGATGGACTACTCATCTTCTTCACTGAAAAACTCAGCTTCCCCAGTGCTAGTTTCCTTTCTTCTTCACTCTTTTGGTCATTGTGCTTTGCAGGAAAAAAAATTAACACCATGTTTTTGCAACAACGGAAAGCTTTGCTACTTACATTTAACCCTAATGTGCTCCAGAAACCACAGGTCCATTCTGTCCTGATTCTCCATCGACAGCTACTTGTTGAGCTCTGCCAGGCACTTTGTGATTCATTTAATGGGTATTCTAATGTTACTGAATAGAGCTAATGCTTAATCAGCAAGCTATTCACTGCCAAGTAAAACACCTTACAAAAGTCTAAATGCCCTGAATTTATACAGTCATTTTTGTCAACCAGACATGTAATATAATCAGAGTGAAAATTAGGTTTCTTTGACATGGTTTGCCATAAAACCATGTCGTTGAGACTACTCACTAATTTACTTCTGCATCAGCTTTTGAATTATTTAACCCAAAATGATTACAGACTAACTAGCCTGCCTGAGTCTTAACAAATAATACTTCCTCATAACAACCTTCTCTCTACAATTGATATAAACACATTTCATATGAGTGGGTGAGCATTATTAAGCTTGTTCATAAGGTAGCTCTTTACTTTCAGGAAGACTAGACTGGATTATTTAGAATCATAGAATCAACCAGGTTGGAAGAGACCTCCAAGATCATCCAATCCAACCTAGCACCCAGCCCTATCCAGTCAACTGGACCATGGCACCGAGTGCCTCATCCAGTCTTTTCTTGAACACCTCCAGGGATGGTGCCTCCACCACCTCCCTGGGCAGCCCATTCCAATGCCAATCACTCTCTCTGCCAACAACTTCCTCCTAACATCCAGCCTAGACCTACCCCAACACAAATTGAGACTGTGTCCCCTTGTTCTGTTGCTGGTTGCCTGGCAGAAGAGACCAACCCCATCTGCATACAGCCTCCCTTCAGGTAGCTGTAGACAGCAATGAGCTCTGCCCTGAGCCTCCTCTTCTGCAGGCTGCACACCCCCAGCTCTCTCAGCCTCTCCTCATAGGGTTTGTGTTCCAGGCCCTTCACCAGCTTTATTGCCCTTCTCTGGACACCTTCCAGCACCTCAACATCTCTCTTGAATTGAGGAGCCCAGAACTGGATACAGCACTCAAGGTGTGGCCTTCCCTTTTGCAAGTTTTCACAGGTAAACTGGGATTCAGTGGGTCTAGATGCCTAACCACAGGGGCAGAGGACCCTGATCCTCTCAGTACCTTGCATCCCTCCTTACAATGCCTTGTAGCACTCATAAGGTAAACAAACAAACAAATGAAAAATAACTTCAGTACCATTTTCTTTGCAAAAGGAAAAAGAAGTGACTTGAGGCATTTCTGCATGCACCTGGCAGCACGCAGTGGCCACCGCACACGGGTTTGTGATTTAGGCACCCAGACGCACTCACTCTTTAACTGCATTAGTACAAAGCTAGAGCCATGATTTCATGGGCTGAAGGATAGCCATGGTTAGGAAGCCACCCAGCTGCCAAGAGAATTCCTCTGTACCAAAACCCACCTTTTTTTCCCTTTGCACCAGGTTATTTGAAGAAGCCTAAAGGTATCCTTTAAGTGCATTAGTACAGAACTAGAGCCATGATTTCATGGGCTGAAGGATAGCCATGGTTAGGAAGCCACCCAGCTGCCAAGAGAATTCCTCTGTACCAAAACCCACCTTTTCTTCCTTTGCACCAGGTTATTTGAAGAAGCCTAAAGGTATCCTTTAACTGCATTAGTACAAATCTAGAGCCATGATTTCATGGGCTGAAGCATGGCCATGTTTAGGAAGCCACCCAGCTGCCAAGAGAATTCCTCTGTACCAAAACCCACCTTTTTCACTTTGCACCAGGTTATTTGAAGAAGCCTAAAGGTATCTGCAAACCTCATCCTCTTTGCCCATTCCCCACCCTACTCCTTTATTTTTCAAGTTCATTTTGTCCTGCCAGAACCTCTGTTGCCAACCTCATCAAATAATAACGAAACCTCAAGGAATTCAGCAGAGAGCTCTATGTTTTGCACAGAAAGACACAATGGCTTCCCAGTGCTCCTGCTGTTACTCAGAAATCATGCAAAATGAAGCTGAGGCAGGGAGCAAAGCAAGGTATAAAACTGAAACCTTCATACTTCACAAGCATACCTCATTTGCTCTGCTGTCAGGAACTCAAAACCCCAATGAAAAGAAGGGGGGGGGGGAATAAGAAAGAAGAGAAAGGGAGTAATTATATGCAAGACACTAGGTTTATCACTTAGCTTTTAGTAAAATACTGACTCCTGAATGATCTTTGTCACATCTCATAAAAAAACAGCCTCCAGGTGATGAATCTTGCCACAGGCATTAAATGGGGTGCTGCTGGAAAAGGAAAGGAAGGCTTGGCTTTAATTAAGTAAACTACCTGCGTCTGCACTTAGTCTCAGTTTTCATGATTTGGAAAAGTAGGATGCTTGAGGGCTTGATTTTTGTTTGGTTTAAATATTCATGGAATTTTAAATGCCTTCCATGCCGAGCTTGGTGGACCTGATGGTAAATGGCTGAACCAACTCGGGCATTCCCTGCAGTGAACAGCCTCAGCTCAGAGGATGCTAGAGCTGAGCACAGGAAGGCTCTGCTGGGACCCCTCGTAGAGGGAGCAGAGTGCACTTATTGACTGCAGGAGGGAGATGGATGAGTGTGCAACATGTTCCTATCAGCAATCCAGACATCTTGGACTGGTTTTGAGTGCTGACATTTCACTATAACCTGAATTTTTGCACAGGCTTTAACCCACCAGTTGAAGCCAGGAAGGACAATGCTATGAACAAGGGGTATGCAGTGGCGAGGAAGAAGAAGGAATTATCTGTCATCAAGAACAATAAGTCATCATTCCCAGACAGTATAGCTGGATAAAAAAAAATAGCCTCATGGATAAAGAATTGATTTGAGCAAGAGGAAATGTCCCAACCTCATCTTCAGCCTTCCTGGCAGATCTTGAATGTTTCCAAATAGAGACCTAAAGTGAAAAAAAAACCCACTCCCTGCCCTAGATGTGATCAGAGTAGTCCATGCCATGTTGAGAAACTCTGCTGCAAAGCCCCAGTTAAAATTCCAAGGAAGAAATTCAGGTTATATAAAGTAATCTGGATTTTTCAGCATTAAAAAACAAAGGTACCATAAGAGGTGCTGAGATATTCCACAAGCAGTCTGTCATTTCCAGTTTCATTCTAATCACTAATCAACTTTTAATTCAACATTAACTTTGGACTCAGCTTTCTCAACCAACTCATATTGGCATCAGGCATCCCACCCAATACTCTGCCCCTCAGATTCCTTTTTATGTTTTTTAAAGTGATTTTTACAAGCCACTTTAAGAGATTTAAGAATACTCTTAAATGTCAGCTTCAGGCAGGAGAAGGTGGGATGTGGAGATGCTGGAACATGTCCAGAGAAGGGCCACGAGGATGCTCAGAGGGCTGGAGTACCTCAGTACAGGCTGAAAGGGTTGGGGCTGTTCAGTCTGCAGAAGAGGAGGCTCTGAGGCGACCTTCTTGTGGCCTTCCAGTATCCGAAGGGGGCCTATATAAAAGCTGGGGAAGGACTTTTTAGGCTCTCAGGGAGTGACAGGACTGGGGGGAATGGAGCAAAGCTGGAGATGGGAAGATCCAGAGTGGAGGTGAGGAGGAAGTTCAGCATCAGAGTGGTGAGAGGCTGGCACGGGTTGCCCAGGGAGGTGGTTGAGGCCCCATTCATGGAGATGTTTAAGGCCAGGCTGGATGAGGCTGTGGCCAGCCTGATCTAGGGTAGGGTGTCCCTGGGCATGGCAAGGAGGGTGGAACTAGATGATCCTTGTGGTCCCTTCCAATCCTGACTGATTCTATGATTCTATAATTCTAAGGTAGCTATTGGTCTGGTTTTAGAGAGAATTTTTGGCTCAGTTTCTTCTTCCTACCCTGCTAATCACTGATGTATTTTTAAATGAATCCTAAAATACACACCAGGAAACTCTATTAAATAAAAATCATGAATGGCATGCAGACTGTGCTATTACTGTGCATAAGAAGATAACAAGACTCAAGAGACTGCCCTTTACATTCTGCTGCTCTTGCTAACTACAGATCTGGCCCAGCAAACTCACACATTGCATGAAGAAGGGAGAGCACCACAAGCCCTAAACAATATGCCTGGAAAGAGGCTAGAGGAATAAGAGATCAGAGAGATAATCAGGATGCCATGAGCTGCAGCTCTGTGTTCTCAATTAACTAAGTGATTGGACATGCACAATCAGAGATCCCGAACGCATCGTTTGTAGGTTATCAGCGATCAGATGGAGCAGCACTGGACTCCCCCTGCCAACAAACTGGAGGAAAGAATTAGAATTCTGGAAGCTTTTTAAAACCAGGCTCTCACCTCAAGACACAATAAAAGAAAAGCTTTTAGATCATTCCTGGCAGAGGAGTTGGAAAGCTGCCATGCTCAGACAGAGTAACTATGGTAATCCATATCAGGTTGCAGAAATCATCTTTAGCATACAGTCTTTTAAGCCCTCCAAGAAGCTTTCTTCCTAATCTACTTAAACAGTAAAAAAAAAAGTGTGTTTCAAGGTCAAACAGTACCAATAATGGGATCTAAGACACTGAATGGGAAGCAGGTTGAGGGTACATGTCCCTGAGCACCAACTGCTATCTCCGCAAGGAAGGAGAGCCTGAACCAAGGAGGCGGTAGCTGGGCAGGGGACAGACATCCCTGTCTTGTGCTCTGCATTGCCATGTGAGCTTAATCATCTATCATCTGCAACGAAGACTGCACAATTAAGATGCACTGCAGAAAACCTATGCTTAATTGCTTTGATGCCTAGGTGATTGAGAGCTGAATACATTAGTGTGTCAAAATTACTGAACACAAAGGCCTTGATTCTGTTCTCTTCTGTGCTGTTGTAAGTGATGCTCAGAGTTCCCCTTCATGAGCATCTGAGGATTGCTGTAGCTTATTTACGTAGGCAGGCTCAGGCCTAGGTGACCCTCCAAGGCTATCTAAATGTTTGGAGTTGTAATGTGCCTTGTCTAAAGGAATCTGATTCTATTGTTCACTTAGGCAGAATTAGGAGCATAGAAAATCAAATTCCATTATTTTACAATTAATTCAGAATTAAACTCCACTCCTCAAGTCCCCATGCCACACATAGCCCAAACTTTTGCCCTGCTTCATCCTGTTGTGTGTGTGCAGCAGACTGCTGTATCCATCTATTCACCTTCACAAGTATTCCTCAAGTATATGAGGGATCCCTGCACCTCTCAGAACACCCTTGAAATTCAAGACAAATGAGGGTCATCTGGAGCTGAACTCAGCAAGGATGAAGAGGAGCAGATGTGGCACAGGGGCATTTGAGGGAAAAGACATGACAAATAAAAAGCCTTACATCCTGAAATCCCAACTGGCTGTGCTGTAAAGAAGGCATATCAGACTTCCTCCAGTCTTTGCTGCCTGCTGAGCCAGACACCAGCTTTCCCTCCCTGTGAAGATAGGAACATCTCTGACAAATCCAACACAACATCAGAACTGAGAACTGTTCCACATTAATCTGAACATTAAAGGGCCAAAATCTCAGAGATCAGGTGTCTATCACCAAATGCATGTTCACACACATTGCTTTTTTCCATTTTTTCCTTTTCTTCTTTTTTTTCCTTTTCTTCTCTTTTTTCCTTTTCCCCCCTTTTTTCTTCCCCCCCCCCTTTTCTTTTTGATACTGACATTTTTCCTCACTTACAGGGTTGTTTTTTTCCCCCCTTTCCTTATATGCAAAATGATTGTACTTGCACGCACAAAGCAGCTGGATGCTTATTTGGCTGCTCTCTTCATATGAATACAATACAGGGCAAACATCTGTGTTTTGGGGGGAAAAAAATAAATGGATGTCCAAAAAAAGCATGCAGGCAAAAAGCCTCAATAATGACAGATGCAGCTTTGAAAATCAGAGCTAAAATATCCATTTCTCTTGTTGTGGTGCAATGGCAAGAAGCTGAACTGCCACGATTGCAGTGATTCCATCATTTTATTATGTATGATCTAGCAGTACTAAGCACATTTCTTGGGAATGTGTTGAACTCTTATACATTAATGTGGTTTTAGCTCTTATCACTTGTCTGTAATTTGATATTTGCATTTAGATCATTCTCCTCAGTTCTCAGTTGCAGTAGTTGGGGAAATCCCTAACCTGCAATTTAGAAGGGGAAAAAAAAAGAAGTAATTATGTGCAATCAGAGTCTCCAAGTAGAGGATCTTTTTATGGGACTGCATTTACAGGTGAAGGACACTCAGTTATGTCCTCCAAACAGGTCTGAAAAAGTTACTGGCAACACCTAGAATACAGCAGAGGACAACAATTTGAAACTCAAGACATGTGCATGATACCATTTTTGCCATCTCTTTCCTTTCCATTGCTATCTCACATCAGTTTCAGGAGCACCATTGCAGTCCTATATGCTTGGGTTTGTGTGCTGTGTCTCTGCACCCATTGCCTGGGAGGCAGTGAAGTGCAAAAGGTGTTGTGTAGGGCCATGATGATGAAGGCTGCAGGAACGTGGACTGAGGAGCATCTTTTATGGCCAACCTGCCATGTGGCAGAGAGCAATGCCAAGCTCCATCGTGGATTTGCTGGGACAGGCTTTAACTCTCCACTGCAGTGTCACTCTAGTCTCTTTTCTTTCAGCATCAGCTGCTACTGGATGCTACTGGGTTTTTGTTTTGTGCAGTATTTTGGGTTGACTGGGTTTGGTTTTTTTCTGGGGTGGGAGGGGGGTTAGGATGCTTTTTTGTTTAATTGGTTTGGTTTGGCTTTTTCTACAGAGAAGCAGTCTAGACAGACCACAGTGAACTTCAAGATTTGTAGATACCAAAGCAAAGAAGAAAATTTATAGCTCTTCTGGCAGGTAAACTCAGCAATGATGAATGATTTATCTTCCCATTCGTATGACAAGTGCTGTTTCACCCAGAAAAGCCTAACAAGACTTTTGCATCAGACTCATTAGCTTTCTCCAGAATACCTCACCTCTGCTTGCACATGGAGTGGCCACACAGATCCTACTGGCCAGCAGCCCAACCCAGACCAGGTTTTTCCCACCTTTCCACCTGCAGAAGCAAGTCTGAAGCCAGTAATGCCTCCTTTCTTAGTTGATGTAATCTTCCTCCTTCACCACATCCTTTTTCCCTACCACTGCCATGCTCCACAACCCAAGAAGGTGCCTCAACTGCAGCAAGAGGAGATGACACCAGCCCACAAATCACAACCACCTCATTAGCCACTAAGATATTGATGCTCATCAACTGCAATTAAAGTGGACAGAGTGCGAGCAGAAGTCCACATCTGCCACTGTTTCCTCTAGCTGCAGGCCTCTAAGGTGGCAGGTTTCTCACCACCTCTGTTCAGCAGAGTGGGAGATGCCAGGTCTGAAAGCTGCTCCAAACAACAGGCAAGAGGGAAAATAAAGATGGTGATTGCACCTGAGAGTGTGGGTGAGGGCTGTCATGTGTTACAGCCTCTGACTCTGCTGCAGCACCTCCAGCTATGAGGCAGCAGCATGTCCAGTGTCTGCTGACAGCAAGTCATGCTTCTGATGGGAGGGAATGAAGAATAACAACTTCCCTGTAAATGAACTTTGCTTATTTTTGTCATGTCAGTATTCTTTAGCACACACGTTGATGGGATATGCTTGCTAGGACAGCTCTGCTGGTGGCTACCAGCAGACCTATGTATCCTCTCCAACTATTCCTTCCTGGGTTTGTAAGCCTTTTGGCTTACAATGGTGGAGTGCCTAAAAGCTTCCTACAGCCTCCTTCAGTCCAGTCTCTACATAGTTCTCTGAGGAAGAGGAGAACTCAGGCAGAAGCATTGCTATACAGGGCCCCTCTGCAAGAAGGCAAGTACAAGCACTTTAATTCTTCCCTCAGGCAGTCCTTTGCACAGACCCCACAAAAAAAAATAGGCAGGCAAGGAGCATCAATGAGTATTAACTAACACATTATTATATAACCACTCTGCTAACCTGAGCATCCTCTGAGGAAATAACAACTAGGGAGAAGAAGCACGAATGAGACTCTAACTGTCAGCTTTATGGGTGTCTGCTGCTGTAATACGACTCCTTCAGCTGTGATGGAAGGAGCTGGCACACCCGAAAGAGGTATAGGAGCTGATGTACAGCTTCTCATATGCACATTTTCCACCTGGAACTTGTCTGTGAAGATACGGTCTGCTACGCTGTGTCTCTGGCACAGGAGGGAGAAACAGATGGAGAGATCATCTAAAACCTTTTGTTCTCCATAGTTAATAACCTGGAGCTCTTCTAATATCTAACATGTGTAGGTTGGCTTCATCTCTGTGTGCAAGCTCTTCAAAAAAGAACCAACTACCTTCACCAGTTGGCTAATATGGAAATGTGCAACTGTTTTACAAGCAGAAAACGTTAAGCTCTTAAAACCATCCCGTCCCTTCCGAAATACTGTTTACAGCAGATCTGTCATGAACATCAGTAACTCACCAAGCTGCCTCAGTGCAATATGGCATTTTAGAGCCAACAAAATTGGCAATGAAGCTGGCCACATTTTGACACACGTTTAGAAGTTAGGAAAACCTTTTCTGTTCTGTTCTTTTAAGACTCAAACATGTTGATCAGCTCTAGCAGAAGACCTCAGTGCTTCTGACCAACGACTTTTCAGCACATCACCTCTTGCTCAAAGTGTAGCACTGGGCTTATTCAAAATTAAACAACATTTTGAAGTGGTTATTTTCCCCATGAAAGAAATGTCCATTTCAGTCCAGCTAAGCCACAATACAATATTGCTGGTGGAAAAAATTTCCTTCCTAACCCCTGCAGAGTTTCTTGTGTGCTGTGAAAGACATGATTTTATTATCTTTAATTTACCATGCAAAGCCACAAATAGCAGTGGCCGTAAAATTATCCAGCCCTTGTTAGAATGCAGCTGGAATACACACCCTCCTTTGATAGTGGATTCCAGAGGAGGACTTCACACTGTGTGAAGAATCACAGCCTTATTCCCATCCACGAAGTGCAGGTAACATCAACTCACAAGAAGCAGTCAGAGCTTCTTGCCAGAATGGAGCAACAGCTGAGACAAAAGTCTCTGTCTCCAACAAAGTCCTTATCTGACACTGCAGTCCATGGCTCTTGGCAGCCAGACTTAAACTCCCAAATGAAATTGAGATTTTCCCTTTCACCATTAGGAGCTGCCAAGGGAAGCCAATGTTGTTCATTCAGCCTGCAGATTGCACTTTTCTGTTCATAAGTCATCTGCTTCTTTGCGACTTAGAGGGAATACAGATTTTTCTTGGGACACCAGGACTCGAGGGAATTACCTGTAGTTAAACATCTGATTAATGGCTCATTAAGAATCAGCAACAGTGTTTATTCAGTCCCTGTCTGAGTGTGGGTTTGTAATTATGTGCTTTTGAGACTGCAGGTGTGTGAAATATTCATAACCCAAATGGAAACACGATGGAGGTGCAGCTTGTGCTTACTCAAGGGCTATCTGTTCTGGATTATAGATAGGAAAGAGAAAAGCAGAAGTGCAATTATTACTCTGCCCAGGGAGTACCCAGACACTCACTACGCTCTTTACAAAGATATTAAACACTAAGTTTCTGCCCCAAATAATTTATTCTAAGTGGTAGAGCTTTTTATCCTCCATATGCCACCTCTGGTGCTACAACTATATGTGAGGCTTGCTTGTAAATGCAGCATTCATCCTCTGATTATTGTAGTAACCACTGCACACTGGAGGGGCTGCACTTCTCTGGGTGAAGGAGAGAGAATAAAGGTGCTTGACTGGATCTGTCTTCAAGCCTTCTGGCCATATATTAAAATCACAGCATTCTGTTTAATGGGGAATTTTTCCTTACCTTCATCCCTGAGCTGACCCCTAAAGAACACAGGCCTTAGCCACTCTCTGCTGTGCATGATTTACTTCTGCCCTTTGCTCCATCAGCACCAGAGCAACCGTGGACATCAGGCAGCTGCAACCTTTGACTGTGTGCAGAGCCAGCTAGCATCAAGTTACCAGTGATTTTAAAACAGGCAACCAAACTGCTCTACTTGTGAAGGTGAAACAAAGACTGGGGATCAGGAGCAGGGATGAGGAGGTGGCACCTGTGACTCGAGAAAAAATTTCCCATCAACTTCAGGTGGGGCAAATCCCCTTCTGAACCAGTTAACTTTTTCTTGCTGTGGTTGCTGCTCTAAGCATCAAGCCTTCCCAAAAAGCTGCTTCCTCCTTCTAATTTATTTTATGTCTTTGTTTTTTAAAAGGGTCATTTCAGAATTCCTCTGAGTCCCATGGATGCTGTGCTACCACCTTGCAGAGACTCTCGCTGGTACTGTACAACTAAACATTAGCCACAGGAGAACAGGAACAGATAGCCAAGCAGAAACAATTCTAAAAGCAGTGAACCATCAAATGTGAGGAAAGCAGAAGGAAACTGACAGATGAAGGACTGTGCAGAGTCCCTAAATCCAAAGCACATATCTGAAAGAGCACTTTCTTTAAAGAGGAGTATTTCTAATAGCCTTTCTTCACTGCAAAAGGGAAGGACTTATCTGCTTGCTATCACTGATTGCCTGATGCAATACAGCCTAAAAGAATGCACTCAAGTGTTTTCAGATGATGGGAGGCAGCAGGCAGGATGGTCACAGCTAGGCAGTGCCTTGTGTCTGCAGGTTCTGTGCAGATCTGGTGGGTACAGCTCGACCCTGGAGGTTCCTGCTGCCTGAAGGCAGTAGTTGCATCTCCCTCTGTTTTTTCCCTCTCTTCCCAAAACTGAACAAACTGAAAATGTGCTTCCTTCTCTTGGCTCATGGGTAAGAGCAGTCTGAGAGAGACATTACACCTGCGGCTTGAGCCAAGAGCTTCAGACATTCAGAGGGCAACAAAGGAACCTCCAGGCAGTGACCATACTGAAGATCCCACAATTTGGGGCTGAATGCTACTATAATTTTTAGAAAGATTCCAAAATCCATTAAAGAAAAAAAAAAAAAAGGGCATTTAAAGGTGAGAAATCCACCATGTAAGCTGGTGATTACTAAAACCATTTGCCTTTCCTCTATTATGTGTGTTTCTCACGCCAGCTGCCAGACCCAGATCATGCTGTGACATCCTCCATGATATCCAAGGGTCCTTTGCTGCCAATACTCTCCCCTCAGAGCCAGTACTTGTAAGATTCCTATCTGCTCCTCTTGAACAAGGTAAAGAGGCAGAGCCACTTTCATTCTATAAAGCAGGACTCCCAGTGCTCAACCCATTCTTGTATTTATAGATGTATAAAAAATTGTCACATATCATTGCAAAAATGGTCTGTCTTTATTGCTCTGCATAGTGGTAATATCTGCATGAACTCATTCTTCCCCAGTTCACACATTCAAGGCTCCTATTTAATTTCTCAGCCACTGCCACCAGCTCATATTGAGGTGTTTATCATTTCAGAATTACAGTCCCCTCAGCCAGTAAGCATGACCTATTTTCTTGGTTCCTGGACCTCCTATTTTCTCTTGTTCACATGAGCGCTGCTCATTGCAGCCAGATCACTCCAAAGAACCAGTTTAGTGTTTACTCATCTGCCTGCTTTGCTGTAATCTGTAATTTTTGTCATTAGCATTTGGATATTTTCTTCTAGATGATCAATAATGATGCTCTATGGCAGTGAACCAAAAATAGATTGCTGGGCAACTGAAGAGAAGCAGCCACACTGAATGAAGGTTCCCTGCTCCCAGTTACTGTGAGTAGCTAAAATAGCTGTAAAAACTCAAGGCCACTTTGAAGGCCCATTTGAAAGAAAAAAAAAAAGCAACAAAACCCCAACTTTTTGGAAAGCCTCCAAAATAGAATCATAGAATCAAGCAGGTTGGAAGAGACCTCCAAGATCATCCAGTTCAACCTAGCATCCAGCCCTATCCAGTCAAATAGACCACGGCACCAAGTGCCTCATCCAGGCTTTTCTTGAACACCCCTAGGGATGGTGACTCCACCACCTCCCTGGGCAGCCCATTCCAATGGCAGATCACTCTCTCTGTGAGAGAGAAAAAAAAGGGAGACTTCTATACTGTTTCAAGAAAACCCCCAAAACAAAAAAAAACAAAGCTGGAATATTTTTTCTATTTTTTCTTTTTTCTTTTTTTTTTTAACAGTCTTTTTCATGAGAAAAAAAAATTTAACTATGTCAGAGCTTTTGAGTCCCAAAGGATAAGGACACAACAGAGCAGTCATCCCATCATTGTTTTGTTAATTCTTTCTTACTGTTGGCATACATGGCAAAAGACTAGGAGAAAATTTATCCTAGTTAAAATGTCTCTCAGCCTTTCAGACTCAAGAAGAGTCACTGTTTATGCTCAGCCTCCGTTTCCAGCAAAATAAAGGAGAAAGACTCTGTGTGGGGGAGGAAATCCCCTCCCAGTCTGCAATCTTAGAATCATAGAATCAGTCAGGGTTGGAAGGGACCATCCCTCTTGTAATGGGGGCTCCAGAACTGGATGCAGTACTCTGGGAGTGGTCTCAGCAGAGCAGAATAGAGGGGGAGAATCATCTCCCTGGCCCTGCTGGCCACATTTCTGCTGATGCAGCCCAGGCTCTGATTGGCTTTCTGGGCTGCAAGTGCACAATACTGGCTCCTGTTGAGTTTCTCATCCACCAGCACCCCCAGGTCCCTCTCCTCAGGGCTGCTCTCCAGCCACTCACTGCCCAACCTCGATTTGTGCTTGGGATTGCCTTGACCGACATGCAGGACCTTGCACTTGGTCTTCTTGAACCTCATGTGGTTGGCTTGTGCCCACCTCTCCAGCCTGTCCAGGTCCCTCTGGATGGATCCTTGCCCTCCAGCCTGTCTGCTGCACTACACAGCTTGGTGTCATCAGCAAACTTGCTAAGGGTTCAGTCAGGGCCACTGTCCATGTCACCAACAAAGATGTTGAACCCCAGAACTGATCCCTGAGGGACTCTAATTGTCACTGGCCTGCACTTCGGCATGGACCCATTAACAGCCACTCTTTGGGTGTGGCCATCAAGCCAGTTCTTACCCATCTAGAGGTCCACCTATCAAACCCATATTTCACCAGCTTGGAGACCAGGATGTGGTGCAGGACAGTGTGACAGGTCATAGAATCATAGAATCAACCAGGTTGGAAGAGATCTCCAAGATCATCCAGTCCAACCTAGCACCCAGCCCTAACCAATCAACTAGACCATGGCACTAAGTGCCTCATCCAGTCTTGCTCAGGTCCAGACCAAGGCCATCTTCCTGTCTTTTTGAAGCTGTATGTTTGATAAGTTCTGGCAATAAGAAGTCTCAAAAGATGGACTGTTTCCTTTCAGTTTGAACTGTGATAGTTTCCTAGCATAGCTCTGGTCAAGCTTTTCAATCTGCTGCAGAAAGGCATTCAAGAATGTGCCAAATACTAAAATTCAGCATTATTTACTGTGGTATTGTCAGTGCTCTTTGGCTTGGTGGGCTTTGGTACAATAAATTAGCATACAATGGTAGTCCCCAGTTGATAGGTCTTCCACCAAGCAGCAACCCTAAAAATGGGCTTAGAGCACTGAGTTACAGAAATAGCCTGCATTTCTTAACCAGTCTTGCACTATGAGAGTCTTCTACTACCTGCCCAGGGTTATTTGTGATGTACATCTCAGAAAGACAAGCTTTGAAACAGCTTTAGAAGAAGATGGCTTGAAGAAGGATATGTTCATGCATTTGCTCACAGGTATTTTTCCTTTGCAAAGCCCAAAAGCTGTGAGCAATGTCAGGGAAACCCAATACTTAATTTTAGGTGTGTACTTGTACCCAGCTAAATCAGGGCTCCTGGTGCCTTGTCTCTCATCTTTACCACAGGGACTTGTTGAGCTGCTTAGCTATTTGTAGTTTTCTTGGTGGTGGACATCTTAATACAAGAGATCTTTCTAAGATTGATGCAGAGAAGCCCATCATGTTTTCCCTCAGCTGTGTGATTAATGCTCTTCAAAGCTTTTAAAGTGTACATAGCAAAAGATAATTGTCAAAGTTCAGGTATATGTCTAGTGAATTCATTGCTACCTCTAGGATACAATTTGCCATGCCCTGATGGAGTAAGACAGTCTTATAAACAAAAGAAAGTGTAATGAATGTAACAGGAAAAGAATAAGCCTTTTGTTGTCACATAAAATGCCTCCCTCTCCTTCCCCAGTGCAGGAATACCTATCAACACTAGGTTTGAATCCTACCTATTAAACGGGGGACAACAGAATCATTTCGAAGGACCAAAAGCCATTTCTAAGAAGAGCTTCAATCTGAGAATTCACTAGCAGCATCATTAAAATCAGAGCCCAGTTCCCAGGCTCTAGCCTGCAGTCCCAGAGGGCAAGGACAATATTGCACTCAATGTTGTTCTGAGCTGGTGAAGGCTCATCCACTCCACGGCCAGGGCAATCTGTTCTCAGGAAGCCCTTCTCCATTTCTTTCATCTAAAAGCCTTAGCCTGGAATCTGATGTGTCCTCACTGTCACAACACACAGAGCAGACCTGCCCTTCATTTCAGGCTTTCAAACCTAAAAAATGCAACCAGTGCTCTAATTAGCAGCTCAGCTGACTTCTGGGCTGTGAAGGATTGAGGAGTCACAGCCAACCTTTGATTTTAAATCAAGAGGGTTACAGCTTGGCCTTCCTTTGAGGAACAATGCTTTCTGCACTCCACTACTCATTAGGAAGGAAGCTTTTGCCCTTTTGCTGCCATACATATGCTTTATTAAAAGGCTGAACTTTGTAATAGGGGAGAAGTTACACTTAGATGCTCAGTTCCACCCCTTCTTTCTCTGTGCCCCCCAGAGCTCCGTGGAGATGGGGCTGCAATGCTTCTGCTGCCACAGAGATGGGGCTGCAATGCTTCTGCTGCACTGCTTCCCCACTTCATTGTGAGCAGTCATAGAATCAGTCAGGGTTGGAAGGGTCCACAAGGATCAGCCAGTTCCATCCCCCCTGCCATGCCCAGGGACACCCTACCCTAGAGCAGGCTGCACACAGCCTCATCCAGCCTGGCCTTAAACACCTCCTGGGATGAGGCTTCAACCACCTTCCTGGGCAACCCATTCCAGGCTCTCACCACTCATGCTGAACAACTTCCTCCTCACGTCCAGTCTGAACCTACCCACCTCCAGCTTTGCTCTATTCCCCTCAGTCCTGTCACTCCCTGATAGCCTAAAAAGTCCCTCCCCAGCTTTTTTTGTAAATCCCCTTCATATCCTGGAAGGCCACAAGAAGGTCACCTGGGAGCCTCCTCTCCTCCAGACTGCACAGCCCCAACTCTTTCAGTCTATGCTCACAGCAGAGCTACTGCAGCCCTCTGAGCATCCTCCTGGCCCTTCTGTGGACACACTCCAGCATCTCCACATCCCTCTTGTAATAATGGCTCCAGAACTGGATGCTGTACTCCAGGTGGGGTCTGACCAGAGCAGAGTAGAGGGGAGAATCACCTCCCTCAACCTGCTGGCCACACATAGGAAGTTCTATGCAGAGCAAAACCCACCGAGAGATGAAGGTTGCTTTGCTGGTTCTATAAGGGCTTGGGTTGGGTTTTTTTTTGACTCTTCTGTTACAAAGCTTCTCAAAAATCCACATCAGGCCCAGTTTATCCCAACCCTACACTGAGTGCCTCGCAGCATCTGTGAAAGCAATTAAGAAGCACTATTCCCAAAGCTGTCTTCTCCTCAATTATGTCAGCAAACAAAAATGCATGACTGGGTAAGACCTTCCCTATTGAACAATCCAGGCCCACTTATTTTCACTTTGATCAGGGGAATGAAGTCAGCAGGGAGCAGGGGAGGCAAAGCAATGTATTCTGTCTCACACTTCTGACGTTTACAGATGAAATAAAGAGGAAGCAAATGAAGTTCTTCACAGAGAGAGTGATTTCCCATTGGAATGGACTGCCCAGGGAGGTGGTGGAGGCACCGTCCCTGGGGGTCTTCAAGAAAAGTCTGGATGAGGCACTTAGTGCCATGGTCTGGTTGATTGGTTAGGGCTGGGTGCTAGGTTGGACTGGATGATCTTGGAGGTCTCTTCCAACCTGGTTGATTCTATGATTCTATGACAAAGAGCAACTGGGAAACTTAACCCATCCTGTCTGCAGGTACACCAAGCACCACACAGCCTCACATTCTGGGGCTGGAAATTGAGTGGTCATTATAGTTAGCATAACGAAAAACAATGGGAAATTTCCACTGGGAATTTATCTCTCAAAATGCCTCCTTTTTTTTTTTCAGAGGAGCTCGTTGCAGGATGATGTATTTTGTGTATCTCTGCCTGTTTCTGATGGGGCAAGAGATAGCATTAATTGCTGTGCCTTATCACTGGAGAAGGGAAATAAAAGTCAAGGAAGAACTTACCTTGAATTGTGTTATCCTTTTTAGTAGAATAAATGCATAGTTAGTCTGCTAAATAGAAACCACCAATGTGCTCCACAAACCAAGAGCATATTGCTTTCTTTTTTTCATGGATCAGTAATGGATGTTTCATTTGGGCTAGGGGTTTTTGGTTGGTTGATTGGGAGTTTTTGAGGGGTCATGGAGGGGAGGTTGGAGGTTTTGGTGAAGTTTTTTGACTGAGCTATTGTGCTGAGGCAGAATAAATATTTTTCCTCATCACAGACACCACCCCCATCACCTCTGCAGTCACTGCTGGAAAAGGCAAGTTTGCATTTCTCAGCTGATGAAATATTCAGCAGTGTCTGGGCAGGGAGGGTTACTATTAAACGCACCCTACTAGGAGGGAAAATATATCACAGTGCTTCTATAATCAGAAACACAGCATCTGTATTAGCTGATTTGACATCACCCTTAAAACACACTTGGTCTTGCATGTAACTGCCTAAAAGAGCTGTACTCATTCTTTCTCAGCATCCCTAGCAAGCAGTTTGAGGAGTTATAGGATATGTCACTTGTGCCTGCAAGGTGAATGGGCGGGGGGGGGGGGGGGGATTATATTCTAAACCATAGATTAAATGTTTGCAAAGGCAGTGGATGCACAACAACAGAAAGAGAAGCTGCTTCCCTGTCTGCAGACCTAAGTCTTGGTGCATGCAGAGGTACTGATGGTTGGAGAGGCAGCAAGCTGAGTTTATAGCTCTTTACATAAAAACTTGCTCGACCATTGCTTCATTTCAATCTCCTGTTTACTGCTGGTTGTATCTGCTTATAAATTAGAACAATAAGTTGTCCTGAGCTCTTAATGGCACGTTTGACTGCTGCTTTGAAAGATCATCAGTACAGTCAACAAAACAGTATTAATGGGTCATTACTCCAGTAAAGCAAACCAAGGAATGATAACAGTGGTGGCATTAATAGGATGGTGATAATGAACTCTTGGAAATTCTCTAGTGCTTAGTATCAAAATCTCTTAACAAAGGAGATTGGTCAGGCCATATCTTGAGTACTGTGTCCAGTTCTGGGCCCCTCAATTCAAGAGAGATGTTGAGATACTGGAATGTGTCCAGAGAAGGGCAACAAAGCTGGTGAAGGGCCTGGAACACAAACCCTATGAGGAGAGGCTGAGGGAGCTGGGAGTGTGCATCCTGCAGAAGAGGAGGCTCAGGGCAGACCTCGTTGCTGTCTGCAACTACCTGAAGGGAGACTGTAGCCAGGTGGGGGTTGGTCTCTTCTCCCAGGCAAACAACAACAGAATGAGGGGACACAGTCTCAAGTTGTGCCAGGGGAGGTCTAGGCTGGATGTTAGGAGGAAGTTCTTCACAGAGAGAGTGATTGGCATTGGAATGGGCTGCTCAGGGAGGTGGTGGAGTCACCATCCCTGGAGGTGTTCAAGCAAAGCCTGGCTGAGGCACTTAGTGCCGTTGTCAGGTTGACTGGCTAGGGCTGGGTGCCAGGTTGGCCTGGATGATGTTGGAGGTCTCTTCCAACCTGGTTGATTCCATGATTCTATGGTGCCTTTCACCCCACTTTACATTTGGGGAAACTGAGAAAAGGAGCAATGTCTGGATTCTCAAATTGTAACGCAAGCAGATGCTTACATCTCAGAAAGTGATATTTGTCACAGGCCATATTCTAGAGGTTTAAATTTACCATAACCTTCTCTTTTTGAGTCTGAGCCTCTGGCAGGGCAGGAGAAGGCTTCTCTGAAGGAGAGGGAAAGGCTGTGGCTGCCCTTTGCCACCCTCATGTCAATCCTGTTTGCTAGTTCATGCCCATAGTCTTTCAGCTCTTTAGAAGTATTCTTCATCCCTGGAAGAGCTCCTTCCCTAAAAACATGTTGTATGTACTGCTGATTTTTTTTAAGGCTTGCTTGGATGGAGATATGTGGGAAAATTAATCCCAAAACTCCTCTATGAACTTGCTAAAAATCAAAGTAGCCTCAAGTGGTTTAAGCTAAGCTAATGATAGCCTGACTGAGCATGTCTGCACAAAGCTTTTGATGCCATGTGAATCATCACTTTAGCACACTCTTAATTTTAGGTCAGCAGCATTACAGAAAAACGTTTTCAAAATAAAGGAGAAACACCAGAAGAGCAACAGGATGTGGATAACAACTGAGAAGCATCTTCACAGCCACTGCTCTAAAAAAGACAAATCTTACAGTCTTGACCAGGAAAGACACAGAGAGAGTAATTTACCATTGGAATGGGCTGCTCAGGGAGGTGGTGGAGTCACCATCCCTGGAGGTGTTCAAGAAAAGCCTGGATGAGGCACTTAGTGCCATGGTCTAGCTCACTGGATAGGGCTGGGTGCTAGGTTGGGCCAGATGCTCTTGGAGGTCTCTTCCAATCTGGTTGATTCTATGATTAATCAGAGACTTGTGAATAATGAAATCAGAGTTTTGGCATCTCAGAAAGACACCAGAGGCTGCTCTGTGTCCTCACCTCTGAAGAAGAACAGAAGAGTGAGTAACTCAATGTAGACACTGCATACCTCCTCATACTGGAGGATGGGGCCTGGTAGCACATTTCCAGTCTCCCAGTGATCTCCCCCTAGGAGGTGGCTGAGCTTGCAGCAGCTGTATTTCAAGTGCTTTAAAAGCAAAGTCTGCCCAGCAAACCCACATGTGTGCAGGACATGTGCAGAGCACGGGCAGCATGTGGGCAGCACATGGGTGAGATGTGCATGGCACACGGGTGGCACGTAGGTGTGCAAGTGTATTTCTCCTAATCTGCTCCTTTTGAACAGAAGTAGCACAGTCAGTGCTGGAAGTGGACCAATGCCTTGGGGAAATATTGCAGTTTCTCTCAGTTTTAGAACCTAAGCATCAGTTTTGATTTGCACTGTGTTCTCTAGCTAGATCGATGTAACATTGCACCAGCTCCCTTTGATGAAACAGGGTCATCCTTCTCCTCGCACAGCTAAACATCTCACCCAGGCTCCCATCATTTCATACCACAGATCAACTCTAATTTTCTTTTCTCTAGCATAGCATACTGCCATTTTGCTCTGCTCGTAGCCTCTGAGAACACCACTGGAAAGACAATTTTCTTAGCTTCACTTCAGACACTATGCCCTTCCCTTCTAGACAGCCTCCTCTCACCTCCCTTCAGCGGCCACATCAAACCTAAGCTGCTTGGTTGGTATTTTTAAGGCGCTTCACAACTTATATCTGTCTTACCCATAATTTTTCACTGAATTTCAAGAGATCAGCTCTCACCTTCAATCAGCTCCAGTGCCAGATGGAAGCAGCCCCAAATCCTTCCCTCCACCCTCCTCAATACAGCAAACTAACATGAAACAGCAATGCCTCCCTTCTGTGCCAGAGACTCTGGCAGATGGCACCACCCTGTTTATTACAGGATAATCCCTTTTTTTAAGGGAAGATAAAGAAATACACAGAAAGTTTAATGAGGACTTTGAAATAAGTTCCTGCATCTTTACACAGATTGGACCTCATCCCTGGGGTCACTGAGTGCAGCCCTTACTATCATAAGCACTGCATCCTATTACCTCTCCATAAACATACTGAGATATGGGTGGATATTAGGAAGAAGTTCTTCACAGAGAGAGTGATTTGCCATTGGAATGGGCTGCCCAGGGAGGTGGTGGAGGCACCGTCCCTGGGGGTCTTCAAGAAATGACTGGATGAGGTACTTAGTGCCATGGTCTAGTTGATTGGTTAGGGCTGGGTGCTAGGTTGGACTGGATGATCTTGGAGGTCTCTTCCAACCTGGTTGATTCTATGATTCTATGATTCTATGGCTTAAAAGTAGTTGAGGTTTTGTTCACTGCCATTTCTGACAAAAAAAAAAAAGCTTCTTCAGCTTCCCTGTCCCAGTGGCTAAAAAACTTCTCTGCTGTGAGTTTATTCATGCCCCTTCATTCATGTGATAATACTGTTCTGCAGTGCAAACAATCTTTTCCTCCCAAATGTTTTTACAGACAGCAATCATAACCTTGGCTAAGCCTTCGTTTTGCTATGGTCAACAAGCCACAAGCCTTTAGTCCTCTCTTGTAAATCAGGCTCTCTGTTTGCTTGATCTTTTTAATATGTCCTTTTAATTCACCTCTTTTGAGCACATACATTCCCCAAACGGCTGCATCAAGCAAGGATGTTCACAAATCCTTATCCACACAGCTGGTACTTTTCTTGAAGTAGCCTTTGCACAGCTCATCCCAATGGTGGGCATAACATTTTGGATTTTGTAGAGCTGATGTCAGGCTAAAAGGCCTGCACAGATTGGCCTCCCAATTCCTCTCTCTCTCTCTCTTAAGTACGGATAACTGCGTTTGCTGTTACTCAGCCGCACAGTGCCACCCTTGAGTTGATAGATTTATTAAAAGCTCTTACAACCAGATTTGCAATTTCACACATCCCTTCTTCCAGAACTTTAGGACCAAAAGTTTCCACTCCACACCCCATCCGCCTCCACTCCCCCTAACTTGTGGTATAGGAAAACTTGAAGCTTTTACGGTACTTATGGTGATGAAAACTCTGTTCCCACATACTCCATCCCATTAGCAACTGCACTTTTTTTTACCCCTGTGCAAACTGGTTACCTTGAATTTCTGTGTGCACACATAGGGAAACAATCTCTGATATGCTAAGTGGTGATTCTATGCCTACAGGGGAAATATGACAGTAGATTTGTCCTGAAATGTCAAGAAACACGTCAGATATATCAGATATATAATATCAGAAACTTAGCAGGGCTGGCATCAAGATGTACAAGTGTGTCTTAAAAATCTCTTTGTAATGCTTGAGGTGGAATAAGCACCACATGGCAACAAAACCTCTCCCAGGATTTAAGTGCATTTCTGCAATAAAGAGAAGAGAACAATGCTTGTGGCAACCACAGCCTGAGTAATTGCCTGGGGAGCTCATGAGAAACCGAAGCCCAAGAGAGGAAGGAAAAAGGGAATACCAAATAAAACAAAAAAAAAAAAAAAGAGAAAAGTTACAAACAACTATTGCAAGGTGCCTGAACAGCTGCTTCACTGCTGCAGCAAAAAAATACTTTCTGCTTTCTTTAGGAACATCATCCCAGCTCTCATGCTTTCAGTGAAATCAATGGAGAGCACTAGAAGAATCCATTAGCATCACCATCAGCTGCTGTGCTATGGATGTGCTCTCTGGTATCTGTATCTTCAAATTCTCCAAGTAAAACTCTCTCTAGCTGTCTGACATGGAAATAGGCCTCGCAGCTGAAACACTTCAGGGTCCCTTTAGACGAGGCTTAACTCAAAACTGTAGCTGGTGAAATTGCTTGGCTGTGGAACCTGAGAGGAGTGGGATGTCTGCTGCACAGCTTGGCCAAAGTCCTGAGAGGCAGCTGGCACTAAGGGCAGCACCAGCAGACACAAGGAAGGGGCAGTGGAGGATGAAGCATTTAAAATGCAAGTGATGTGAATGTGTGGGATATCAAGAGAATTGATTGAGTTTCTTTCTCCTATTTCACCCTGGGCAAATCTGTGTCTAAGCTAGCGCTCAGCCAGCCAAGGTGCCATGCACGGATTATGTTTGGTATAGTATTGTTAAATATAATAACTTTATGGAATTGTCTGACTGTGGCACAGCTATAGGAAATTGAAATACTGGAACATAAGCCATGGACAGGCGAGAGTGCACGAGCTCAGAAGTACTGATAGAAGGTTGGAATGACCTTAGAGAAGGGTGTAACAAATGTACGGCTGGAGCCTGTGGTTTTCTCCTGTCTCTGCCTAGACACAATATAAGTGTTGCTGAGAAAATATGATGTCTACTCTAATTAGTATGTGATTTCTGATGCAAGTGCATGTGACCAATTGCAGTTACAGAACGACAGAATGTCAGGGGCTGGAAGTGACCTCAAAAGATCATCTAGTCCAACCCTCCTGCCAGAGCAGGATCACCTATACCATATCACACAGGGATCCTGCATCCCTATAAAGCCAGCTGCAGTCTGTTGCTTCCCTTTTCTCTCTCTTCCTCCTCCCGGGAAGGATGAGCAGGTTCTTATCTCCTCAGTGAGGGGAGTAAGGTCTGGCTGACCTCAGCAGTGCTGCCAATTAGGCTTAGAGCTGCCTAACTGGGGCCTGGAGTCACCTAGCCAAATTTTGTGCTGTGTCACAAATAGAGTGGTATGGAGGGTAGGGAGCAGGGCATGGAAGCCTGGGTTTTGTTGGCCTGGTATAGACAGAAGTTTCCATGAAGCTTTGGCTTAGTGAGCTTCTGTGTTGAGCTGTGGATTTCTTTGTGTTTCATATGCTCTGCTACGCTTTGCACTGTAGCACTGCAACACTGTACTGCAGGAATCGTCTTTGCATTTGAACTTTCCAATTCACCGATCCTGTGTGTGAGCAGTTTTCTTTTGCCCCTTTTGGAAGAGGTAAAAGGACAATCTGTCCCGCTTTAAACCATGTGTACAGGGTTAACCCACCTGGGGGAGTGGTCTTCAACCTGACCCCAGATGGACTTGACCCCTCTCCAGGAGTGGGTCTGGACACTACCATGTGTGATGGTTAGCCCACTACCTCTTTCTGTCTAAGACTAGTAAAAGCAGGGGGCTTCCTGTTCAATACAGGTTGTAGCCTACTAATGAGAGGTATAAAAGAACATCACAGTATCACAGTATCATCAGGGTTGGAAGAGACCTCACAGATCAAGTCCAACCCTTTACCACAGAGCTCAAGCCTAGACCATGGCACCAAGTGCCACGTCCAACCTTACCTTGAACAGCCCCAGGGACGGCGACTCCACCACCTCCCCGGGCAGCCCATTCCAGTATCCAATGACTCTCTCAGTGAAGAACTTTCTCCTCACCTCGAGCCTAAATTTCCCCTGGCGCAGCCTGAGGCCGTGTCCTCTTGTTCTGAGGAATGCAATAAATGGATTTGGATTGGCTTGCATCAAGCTTGCTTCTCCCTGTCTCTTCTTCTGATACCCTATTACCAATGGAAATCGGCCTGTGGCACCCTTAGATACATGAAACTGGAGTCAGGGGGCCAAACAAGCCCAAGCACCAGGCAGAAGGAGCAAGCCATCCAGTCTGGACTGGGGCTGGCATGCTGCTGCTAAGCAACGTGAAGACACAACTCACAGCCCTGCCTCCGAAAGCCATTCCAGGCAGCATCTTACTCCCCGTACATTAGATGTCAGTTTACAAACGGAAGCGACAGATCGCAAACCATTCCCCTCTGCTGCTGTGTGGTCTCATCCTGAACCCATCTCCCTGCTCCCAGATCGTGCCAGCTGGTTCTGCGTGCCCTGGAAGCACACCTCTGCTAAATCATCCCCCAAGTCTCCAAAGTACAATTTTGTTTTATAGTTGCTGTCAAACCAAAATGTTTCACCTTAATTTCTTACAACCAATTCCACTGTCTGCCTCGCTCCCGTTTGGTATTCATTCCCCTGTCAAACATGCATTCATTTGTTGACATTTTTATTAAATTAGGCTGCAATAAATCTGTCTGCATTTATGTTTATATCCCTTCATGCTCAAGTATGCAAAGGACCCCAAAGTACGTTGCATACATTAAGTACATGTCCAACTGCTCGTAGGCATTTCACAGAGGGTAAATAAAGCCAAAGTACTGGTAATCAAAAATGGTAATGACCCAATCTGGCTGGGCTGGAATGGGACAAGTGGAAGTAATGTTTTTGTTCAAGTGAGCAATCTTCTCTGCTTTGAGCTGAAGAGAAAGTTGAGAAGAGCCACACTTCCAGGCTGTGAAAATTCACCATTCTTTTTATTTCCCTATGGACAGAATAAAGAATTTCTTGAGCCCCAGTGTCAGTAGACTTTTTTTGAGTAAAAAATACCTTTCAAATGGTTGCATGCTACCAAATGGTATCACAAATCACAATGTTAACGAAATTCCAGCTTTCAGTGAGTGATCAGTGCTACTCAGCTCTTAACAGAGAGTTTAGAAACACCCTCAGCTCACTAAGCACCATGTTAATACAGGTGTGCACAGATGCACAGGAAAGGCAAGAGTGTGATTTCACTGCTATCACCCACCAAGCTGTCACTCCTCAGGAAGAAATCAGACCAGCTAAATGCTGCCTGGAAAAACCTGAGGAACCAATAGGGCACTGAACCAATAGAATCAATCAGATTGGAAGAGACCTCCAAGGTCATCCAGTCCAACCTATCCCCCAGCCCTATCCAGTCAACTAGACCATGGCACTAAGTGACCAGATCAGCTGTCTCATGTTTGTGTCATTTGAAGCTACTTCCCAAAACTTCTAAGCAGAAGAGTGGTTCTGTGTAGTATTTTGTTAACACAGCTGCAACAGGGAGTAGAGGAAGTTAAAAGGTCACTGAAGGTTGAGGCTTCCCTCAGCTCTCTCCTGTTGTCCCCTGCTGTATGGGTCATGCCTGCTATCACGCAGCACAGGTGCCCTGCAATTCATAGGCGTAAGCTTGGCATGCTAAAGAGGCCCTTCACGCCTTGCTTCTGCCTCCACGCCACGGGTGAAAGGAATGCAGAGAATTCACAGCAGCTCCTCCAACTTCAGAGGGCTCTGAAGACAGGAAATTTTTGCTAAATTACAATGTCTCAAAATTGGCAACAGCACACTGATTATGTCTCATTGTGACTGTGATGTCCTTGGCGACGGAGCCGGGAGACCGCAAAGTGAATATAATGCTCCTATGTGTGACTCTAATGACTGATGATGCTCTGCTCTGGGTAGCAATTGTGAAGTAACTGAGAGTGACGACAAAGAAGATTGCCTTTGTCTTTTTGCTTCAGAAGAACTTTATGTGTAACTGAGGACTACAACATGGTATTGCCAGCTACACATGCTGCTAATAGGGAAATGCGCAGCCTCGTCAAGTAGTTCATGCTGATCCGCCCTGTGTGTATGGTCGCACAAGGCAGGCTGAGCACACGAGGTGGGGAAAGGTGGGTGCTCACTTCTACCCAGAATGAAATCATAGAATCATAGATCAAACAGATTGGAAGAGACCGACAAGATCATCCAGGCCAACCTAGCACCCAGTCCTAAACAATCAACCAGATCATGGCACTAAGTGCCTCATTCAGTCTTTTCTTGAACGCTTCCAGGGATGGCACCTCCACCACCTCCCTGGGCAGCCCATTCCAATGCCAGTCACTCTCTCTGACAACAACTTCCTCCTAACATCCAGCCTAGACCTCCTCCAGCACAAGTTGTTCTGTTGCTGCTTGCTTGGCAGAAGAGACCAATCCCACCTGGCTACAGCCTCCCTTCAGGTAGTTGTAGACAGCAATGAGGTCTGCCCTGAGCCTCCTCTGCTGCAGGCTGCACAGCCCCAGCTCCCTCAGCCTCTCCTCACAGGGCTGTGCTCCAGGCCCCTCACCAGCTTTGTTGCCCATCTCTGGACACATTCCAGTACCTCAACATCTCTCTTGAATTGAGGAGCCCAGCACTGGACACAGCACTCAAGGTGTGTCCTGACCAGTGCTGAGTACAGGGGCAGAATAACCTCCCTTGTCCTACTGGCCACACTGTTCCTGATCCAGGCCAGGATGCCATTGGCTTTCTTGGACGTGGACACAGCCAATAAGTGTCTCACACTACATGATCAAATTAATACATTAAATTCAAAGTAGGATTTTTTTTTAGTGAGGTGTTAGCAGCTTTCCTCCCTTTGATTGCTTCCCATTGCTCTGATAGGTCAAAGGAGCTATCACACTGAATAAGTGGTGAATCTAACTGGAATATTTTAATTAGAGAAATTAGATTATTGGTTGTGAAGAGAAAAGAATATGATGCCTATTTCACTCATAGGTTTACTGAGATGTATAAAAAACAGAAGACAAACATTAATAAGGCAGTGTCTCTCCCTAGCTTCTGCTGTATTAACTGCTTCTGCCTGACCCTGCATGTAACCCAACTAATCATTTTGCTTCAAACCCCCCTCGGTGATTCTTCCAACTCACTTTGCATATAAGGCAGACTCTGGGATAAGGGGGAGGGGGTAAAAAGAAGGTGGAAGGATGGTTTGGAGCCCCTCCTGGGTGCTCTGACTTCTGGTAGGGGTATTGTGTTTCTTTATTACTTTTAACTTGTTTATACCTGTACATAGTTGTAAGTATTTATAATATATTGTAACTATCTGCTTCTATATTGTGCTAAGCTGTGAATATAAAGCTTCATTCCTTAACTTCCAGCCAGCTGAGTCTAGTCTGGGTGAATTCATTGTGTGAGGGGGCAGGTGACTCCCAGAACCACTACAGTAAGACAAATGCTGATTCCACAAAGGGATGAACTAAATGCTTTGGTGACATGCAGTGAATGCAGTTGTGTTGTCTTTGGGACCTGACCTAATATCGCTGCTTGCCAATCCTTTGTGCCACAGGGAAATACTAATGTGCTCAGGAGTACCTTCTGTTTCATGACCCTACTCAGGGTCAGCATACACACAGGGAACACACACAGTGTCCCACATTAGACAGGGATGATGGATTTTTACTCCTTCCTTAAGTACTATCTGATAGAGCTTGAAGGACTTTGGTACAGACAAATGCCACCATCAGTCGAATGGAAAACATTGTGTGTCAGCAGTCACCACAGGGATGGGAGAGGGGAGGAATAACTCACAGAGAAAAATGCAGAGGAGGAAGATGCAGATCCCACTCTGATACCTTCTACAGGAGCTCCAGATCTCAGCTGAGCCTCACTCTCTTGTGGCCAGCCCATCACAAAGAGACCTGCAGAGCTGAGCCCTTGCAGTTAGCAGATCCAGCCTGGCTGTGGGACCAGCAAGTGGTGCTGGAGGTGGCACCAGGCATGCTGACCACTGCACATGAACTGACTACTTTGAGTTCTACACACTGTCTGAACAAACTAATTTAAACTTGTGCAGGTCAGTCTCCAGAGATTGAAGACTGACATAAGAGGGGCACAGAAATCTCTTTCTGATCTGCCAGAACAGCAGGTCCTTAGAAGTCCAAGGCAGCACATTTACTATTTGCCTTTGAGGGATGGGAAAATTGGAAAAGAGGAAATTGGTTAACTTCAAGATAACACAGCTGGAGCAGTGCCACCATGAAGCCTTTGCTTTGATGGTCATTCAGACTCCTGAAGATATTGGACTGAGCAAATTTTGTTTTAATCCATTCTGGAGAATTTTAAAGTCAAGATATTGTTGTGAAAATGAGCCCTTTGCTCAAACCCTCATGCAGACTTGATTACCATGTTGGCCTTTCTGTTCTGGCTGTCGTGGTTTATTAATCTCCCCTCCCATTACTGCAGAAGCCAATGATGAACAGGAATGTAATGACAGGCCTGAATAAATCCTTCTGAAATTCTTTCCCTATGAAGACAGCAAGTCAGTGCTCACAGCATCTAATCCTCCTGCTCGTGACCTCACAGAGAAAATGATGCAGAGAAGGTGATGTTTCCCTGACACCTCAGGAACAAACTTCAGTGCAGTACAGAAATCCATGTCCTGATGCACTCAGTAACAAGCCAGAGGGTCTTTCTGAACTAGAAGAGACTAATCACACCTGAAGGCTGTTCCAATAAGCTGCTAAGAAGGCACATGAGTGGTTTTCAGTGCACCAGAAACCTGCTTTTCTGTCGCTGCCTTAGCTCGTTCTTTCAAATTGGATAAAGTTTTGAAGCTCAGTTTGTGTACCCTGAACACATTTCATAGTTCTGCAGCTCTCTGGACAAAATTCATTGCATGCAGAGGGTGAAGGCCATGCCCAAGACCTGTTTCCACCTCAGTCTAGAAGGCTGGTCTTTTTGCAACTTTAAATGGTGCTGACAGCTTTGGGGGGAAAGCTCCAAGGAATCTAGTGGAGGCAATTTAAAAAGTTGGTGCTCCCAGCAGTCTGCTCTCCCCAGAACAATTAGAGGCACACATGTCCTTGCATTTCAATGGCTTCAATGTTGGGGTTGGCATATTAATGTGAGCCTATCATCAGCCACATCTTCAGCCAAAGCACTGAACCTTGCGCAGAGGCAGCTATGTGGCTTTGGCTCCTGGGCAGTAGCCGAGGGGACAGGTCTTTTCTAGCCTCATCCCTTGACTCGATTTCTCCATGACCTCAGCCCCTGCCTCCCTCCTCAGCAGACAGAGTTTGTTTTCATGGTGTTTGTTACTTCTGCAGGATTTCCTGGCCAGGCTGTTTTGAGAGAGCGGTTTGGTGGTGGTGAAAATAATGCACTGGGCAGTGTCATAACTCCAGGAGCAGCAAGCGCCTCCCAAACAGCTCCCACAGCCTCCTACCTGTAGAATAGGGGCCAGGACACACAGCAGCATGGGGCCAGCCAGAGCCTATGTGCACACAAACCCTCACCTTGGAAGCCCAGCCACGGATAGGAATTTTTGCATGAAAATTTGATCTGCCAATGCAAATGGCTGTCCCAGCTCTCCATTCTTCAGGCCTGCCTTGGCTTCACATGAGTGATTTTGCCTTTTGTTCCTACAGCTAAACATTGCTTTTCCTCAGGAACACTGAGCAACAATTAGAGCAACACAAAAATGGTAAGAATAACACAAACCCAGCATATTCCTCACGACACCGACAGCCAGAATGCCTTTTAGCATGGCAGAAAGCAGAAGCATCATCACGGTTGACAAGCAAACAAGTGAGCAGGAGCTGTACTTCAAACCTCTAGCAGCCACTACCTCTTTGCTGAAAGCATTTGAGAAAGCTAGGATACCTCCATGGCCCTGTGAACACACTTCACAGTGCTCAGGAATTTGGCACTTGGGATAACAATCACTCTGGTTTTTGTACCTTTTCATCTGTGACAGCACTGTGGTACAAAACCATTCCAGCACTGCTAGGTTATAAATATGTGTTTCCCCAGTAGTAATTAGTACAAGAAAATCAGACTAAACATATTAGTTGGAGTTGGCTTTTTCAATTCTCTTCCTGTAATTTTACACTTCACAGTTGCAATAATTGTAGCCCTTATGAACAATTATGTAAAATTATGTAAAATGCAATATGATCAAGGTATTAGACTGTTATTATCCCAGCTGCAAATGCATGAATCACTACTACAGAGCACCTTAAACCCCCAGAATTTTCTGTCAGATTGAGTTTAGGTGACTTTTTCCTGTCTTTTGAATGTTCATGACAATTAAATCATAGCTTGATAAATATAAAAGGAAAAAAAAATCCAGCATAGTTATTATAAGTGCTCATTAGGAAGCACAAGAGTGGTTTTCAAGTGCTGTGCTTGTTTTACCACTTTAGTTAATTGACTGGCTTCTTACTCAGCTGGAGAACCCTTTCTGAAGCACATATCCAAGCAGGGATGGGATGGATGTGTGGGTATCTTTGTGGATCATCCTGGTGGGAAGTACAGATTTGGCAGAGTGGAAGAATCATAGAATCAAACAGGTTGGAAGAGACCTCAAAGATCATCCAGTCCAACCTAGCACCCAGTCCTAGCCAGTCAACTAGACCATGGCACTAAGGGCCCCAGCCAGGCTTTGCTTGAACACCTCCAGGGATGGTGACTCCACTGCCTCCCTGGGCAGCCCATTCCAATGCCAATCACTCTCTCTGCCAACAACTTCCTCCTAACAGCCAGCCTAGACCTCCCCTGGCACAACTTGAGACTGTGTCCCCTTGTTCTATTGCTGGTCGCCTGGCAGAAGAGCCCAACCCCACCTGGCTACAGCCTCCCTTCAGACAGCACTGAGGGTCCCCCTGAGCCTCCTCTTCTCCAAGCTAAACAACCCCAGCTCCCTCAGCCTCTCCTCACAGGGCTGTGCTCCAGGCCCCTCACCAGCCTTGTCGCCCTTCTCTGGACACCTTCCAGCACCTCAACATCTCTCTTGAATTGAGGGGCCCAGAACTGGACACAGCACTCAAGGTGTGGCCTGACCAGTGCTCAGTACAGGGCAAGAATAACCTCCCTCATCCTGCTGGCCACACTGTTCCTGATCCAGGCCAGGATGCCATTGGCTCTCTTGGCTATCTGGGCACACTGCTGGCTCATCTTCAGCTACTATCTACCAGTAGTACCCCTCGGTCCTTTTCTTCCTGGCTGCTTTCCAGCCACTCTGTCCCCAGCCTCTAGTGCTGCTTGGGGTTGTTGCGGCCAGAGTACAAAACCCTGCACTTGGCCTTGTTCAGTCTCATCCCATTGGCCTCTGCCCACCCATCCAGCCTGGCCAGGTCTCTCTGCAGGGCTCCCCAACAGATCAACAACTGCTCCTAGCTTGGTGTCATCTGCAATCTTACTGACCCTGGACTCAATCCCCTCATCCAGATCATCACTAAAGATGTTGAACAGATCTGGGCCCAGCACTGATCCTTGGGGCACACCACTAGTGCCAGCTGCCAACTGGATGTGGCACCATTCACCACCACTCTCTGGGCCTAGCCTTGCAGCCAGTTCTTGACTTAAGAAAGCTTAGCCTGATGTTCACTGAGTTACCTGTTGAATGCATGACCACTGCAGACAGCTCACAAATCACAGAAGGAGTCTGAAGAACTTATCTGACTACAGACAGAATTTTCCCTGTCTGCTTGAGCCTGCTTTGTTTCCTGGGGTGCAGTGATGCATGTTTTCTCTTGGGGTTAAAATACATGTATATTTCTCTCTCTGTCTGTCTGTATTTATTTAAATTCCACATATTTTAAATTTAAGTCCATGACACCAACAAAGATGTTGAACCCCAGGACTGATCCCTGAGGGACTCCACTTGCCACTGGCCTCCACTTGGACATGGACCCACTGACAGCCACTCTGATTCTACATGCAGCAACATGAAGGGTTTTGCTGCCACCACTCAAGACCATCCACCAGCTATGCCACAAAAACTGAACAATTAATTCAGAAGAACAAGAAACTGGACCCAAGATAACAAGAGCTGAAGTGGCAAAGAAGGAAATGGGATGCCTCATCGTGGAGGAAAGCATGTCACAATACTCCCCTTCTCCAGTTCAAAACACAACAGTCACATCCTAACAGGTTGTTATGGAGAAATGAGGCTTTTAAGGAAATTGCAGGGAAAAACTAATGCCTCTTGCTCCCATTCACAGTCCCAGGCGCCTGTGCCGAGCCTTTTGGTGACAAACATAGGCGCTGACAGCAGGACTCAAATAATTCTTGAATCAAAAGGGAGAGCACTCAGTATCTACATCTGGAGCAGAAAGCCATCTCCTGTTTTAGATAATTGCCTACGGGAAACAGTGATAGGGCTGCTTTATAGCTGGAGGCTGGCTGCAGATGCCCAAGTTTGCAGTAATTATGTAACTGGCAAAGCCAAGCCCGTTAAACTTTAGATCAGCATTAGTAAATGCAAGAGAAAGCTATTTACCTAATTGTCTGGAAGAAAACTATGCCCCCTCTCCTCCCCCCTCCCCATGTGCAAGAATGAGACAGTGCTAATTGTGGCTCATAGCACAAGGTCACTGTTCAAGAACCTTGTTGTACTTTATTTTTCCCTCGAAGGAGAGGGGGATAAAAAGAAGCAGAAGTAATGTGTGCAGAGGGGAGAAGTGAATGCAACTAGAAGTGAAATGCTGATGTTGGTTCATTAAATGATTTGTGGCAAATGAGATAAGAGATCGACATTCTCAAAGAATAATGTCTTTAAATACCTTGCACTCAAGATTCCTCCTCTAGGCAACTTTTCATCTTTCTTCATTAAAAAAAAAACAGCATTAAATTTTATTAAAGAGTCCCAATTAAGCTGGTAACTTGCTTCAAAGAGCATCCAGGCTTAAGGGGATACGTTAAACGCTAACAGTGATGGGAAGATGCATCCATAAAGCTGAGTTTTTAAACCGGTGTTGTTGTAACTGGTACAATTTGGCTTGCACACCCTTAAGGCGTTCTCCCAAACCCAACTGATGCTTATTTTGGGAAGCAGCGTGTAAATGCTTGGATTTTAAGATCAAGTAGGTGGCAAAGTTAGCTGTTACAAATGCAAAGTTTTCATGATAGCCTTGGAAGATGGCAAAGGACAATTGCCTTTCTTTCTAACATGAGCATTTTCCTTAGGTCCTAAATTTATTTGACGTGAGGATGGCATCAGACACAGCTGAAGCAAACCCCATGAATTTAGCATTAATGCCATCTACCCTGACAAGATGCATACCTTGCCTTCTTGTTTAAGCATAATTGGCAATAAACACAACAGCTCAAAAATATACCCTCGGTCTTGAATGGAGACAAACCAGGGGAAGAAAGATGTCAGTCCCATCTGTCTTAATTCTTGTGGTCAAAACCAAGAGGGAGGTGGACACATCATCTTGTTTTCAAACTGCTGCTCAGAGTATGAAATCAGAAAGGAAAAAAGGCAAGTGCTACCAATAGCTCTTGTAGCCCAGTGCATGGAAGTGGCTGCGTGGGTGCAGGGTGCTCCTAGGCACACCAGCAACCCTGGGAAGAGGAGAGAATCATAGAATCAGTCAGGGTTGGAAGGGACCACAAGCATCATCTAGTTCCAAGCCCCCCTGCCATGGGCAGGGACACCCTACCCTAGATCAGCCTCATCCAGCCTGGCCTTAAACACCTCCAGGGATGGGACCTTAACTGCCTCCCTAGGCAAATCATTCCAGGCTCTCACCACTCTCACGTTGAAGATCTTCCTCCTCACGTCCAGTCTGAATCTCCCCACCTCCGGCTTTGCTCCATTCCCCCTAGTCCTGTCACGACCTGATAGGCTAAAAAGTTCCTCCCCAGCTTTTTTGTAGGCCCCCTTCAGATACTGAAAGGCCACAAGAAGGTCACCTCAGAGCTTCCTCTTCTCCAGACTGAACAGCCCCAACTCTTTCAGTCTGTGCTCATAGGAAGAAGAGAGAAGCTGTCTGGTGTCAAGCTGAAAAAGTCTGAAAGCTGCCATCAGATCCTAAGTGGCATGAACCAGCTGCATGGCCTGGCTCAATGCTCTTTCAAAGGTGCCTGCCTGTGGGTAAGGGATGACCAATACTCGCACTTCATCACTGTTTATCTTCCTCTTCCTCTCCAGAAGATAAAGACAAATATTGCCAAATCATTCAGAAGATGCAGCAAGGTCCAGTTTGAACTCCGTGAAAAATCTGAGAGGAAAACCAGAAGGGGAAAAACCTGAGAGAAATAAACTTGTTACCAATCTTGTGCAGTGACAACAGATAAATAGGACAGGGAGCAAAAACTGCGGTGCTGCCAGGGCCCTGCTGATCCCAGAGGAAAGAGGATGGGAACACAAGCTCCGATCTTCCCCTTGAGAAAACCACACTCTTAAATTGAGACTTCTATCCTGCGGAAAACCACACTCTGTTGTTCCTGTTGCAGATCTTCTACCTCTGCAATGCTGCATGTGGCCGTTTGAGCTAGATTTCTAGCTCAGACTTAGTGGAGAGGTGAACATTCTAGAGATAGGCCATAGAATGACAACAATGGATAAGGTAATATAATTTCACTGGAGCATCAAGAGCTTCATGTCTGGAAGCAGAGCTTGGACGTTCCACTTGCTGCTCCTGCCGCTTCAGCTGCGCCTGCTGCTATCTTCCCCTGCTGCTGCTTTTGCTGCTTGGCCACCATTTGTCCCCTTCCCCATCTTCCTTAAGGTTATTTTATTTCTCTAGTAGTTTATTTCTCCTCATACTGTTAGATCTAAACACAATTTCATTTCCCCCTGACCTTTCCACAAAAATCTGTGCTGTGGTGAGTTTATTCTACAGGGGGGTGGGGGTTTGGGATCCACCCTAACCCAGGACACTGCACAAGGAAACTACTTATACAGCCATCCGAGTGTCACATTCATATTTAGACACTGATAGACTCCTTTGCTTTACATTCACATCCTGCATTTCCTTCACTTCAAATCGAATGCTAATTTCACATTCATTCCTCATAGCCAGATTTAGACAAGGCACCCAGCAGTGCATACTTAGGGAGGGTGTTATTATTATTATTATTATTTTTTTATCAGAGTATGTCATTCCCAGGTAAAGGATGTGCTGTCTGCAAGGTAATTATGTATGCTGGAGAACACTTACATTGACTGGGAGGCATATAAGTCAATTGCATATTGGATTGTGCATTATCTTATATTTATTATTTGCTGTCAAAGTGGTTTTGAAAAACAATGCTTATGAGCTGTGTGTACTTTACTATAAATATGGGGTCTCCTGGAGAAGGTACAAGGATCAGGAGAAATTAATTTGACAGTTCTGAGGTAACCTCCACTGTTGGTTTTTTTTCCTCCCCCATGTGCCACTTGCAACTCCAAATCGGTGCTGGATACAGAGAGAAAACGCTGGAGGGATTCAGAGTTCTCTATTACAGTGGGAAGATAGAGGAAGTCTTGTTTCATGAGGTCAGGAAGGTGCACAGCAAGAGTCCATTTTCCTAAGAAAACGATTAATAGCACCCTTGAGAGAATGCCTCCACTTTTTTAGCTCTTATTTTTCCTATTTAATTCCTCATACAGGAGTCAGGTTGAAAATGATACCTTTCTCCCTGTTTCAATGAAACAGTCTATCTCGCACAGAAAAATCAATTCCAAGTGGGAATCATGTGTACTGCAACATTCATATACAATAATTCTCCCCTCTCTCCATTGTGCACATCTCCCCTGATGATAAATAATGGAGCCACTTCACAGAGGGTGCAAGGTGACAGCAGCTCTGCTTATTCTGACCCAAGGCTGGCTGAACAACTTTACCTTGTTGCAGGCAACAGAAGCCTGATGGAAGAATTTCATCATTCCAATATGCATAGAGGGCTTAGAAGCGAAAGGAGAGCAAAACAAGTTTCTCTGGAAGTGGTGCAAAATAGTTTGCTAATGCAATTATTATTGATGTTGTGGCTTTTCACACTATGCTAATTCTTCTCCTTGCTGTATGCCTTTTCACTCACCTCACTGAGAGTTGGCACTGCCATCTGTGTGACTGTGTCAGAGCCTCTGCACTGTGCCAGTATCGCACAGTATCATCAGGGTTGGAAGAGACCTCACAGATCATCAAGTCCAACCCTTTACCACAGAGCTCAAGGCTAGACTATGGCACCAAGTGCCACGTCCAACCTTGCCTTGAACAGCTCCAGGGATGGTGACTCCACCACCTCCCCGGGCAGCCCATTCCAGTGTCCAATGACTCTCTCAGGGAAGAACTTTCTCCTCACCTCGAGCCTAAATTTCCCCTGGCGCAGCCTGAGGCTGTGTCCTCTCGTTCTGGTGCTGGCCACCTGAGAGAAGAGAGCAACCTCCTCCTGGCCACAACCACCCCTCAGGTAGTTGCAGACAGCAATAAGGTCACCCCTGAGCCTCCTGATGGATCTAAGCTGATCTGTAACCACACAGGACTTGCTTCTTCAGCTCTGCCTTCCACTCCCCCCACTCTCCCCCATGCCTACACAGGTATGTTTTTTTTAATAGAAAACAAAATCAGACCTGATATTTAAAAGTCAGGTGCCCCAAGCACACAAATTCTAGGTTGAGAAGCAGAGAGATCTTATTTGACCAAGACCAAAAACCCCATGAACATTCTCATCCTTTTTCTGCAACACTCTTGATGCTACAGCTCACCTCTCCTGGCTCAGCGCACAGTGACAGGGACCAGGACATACCTTGTGTGTTAGTGCAGCTTCTGGCAGGGGGTGGCTGGAGGAAAAAGCAATTACATTTTATGTTCTGTCTTCCCACTTGTATTTGTTTCATTAGCCTATAAAACTTCACAGGGAACAATCAAAAGAAGTTCACTGGCTGCACAGCAAGTATGCTGAGGTCGAACCTGCTTCAACTTGCAAGTTTACCTTAACTCTTGTACTGGGACAATGCACTGACCTGCTCTCCAAGTTGATTAGATAAATCTTGAACACAACCGTTAATCACACTCTTTATTCCAGCTTATCTTCTAACCAAAGATAAAGTAGAGTTGCTGGGTTGTTTATCATAGCGTTGGCATGGTATTATCTGCCTTGAAACTTACAAATTCCTCCTGCCCAAAGGTGTGGCAACGAACAGGCATCAGAAGCACGTTTGTGAAGAAAAAAAAAAGCACAATTTTGCAAGGAGAGATGAGCCTAAGAAAAAAACCAAACCACTGTTTTGCTTCCTTTGCACAGCTCTTTTGCCAGCTCTTGTTTGCTTTGCTATGCCCCCTGTTTTGGCTAACGTTGTTTTATCAGGCTCCTAGACTAATGAACAAATCATCTCCATTTCTCATTCCTAGGGACCTCCCTGAATTCAACTCGATTTATCTCCCAAAAATCCTTCAAAGCTTTTCTCTGTTAAAGAGAGGAAAGGGGAATTTAAGAAAGCTACTCTTTCCAGCCACTATAATTGAGATTCTTTTAATGCTCTCAGCAGATTTAGCAACAAGGAAAAAAAAAAAAATCACTTTTGCAAAGGATGTGGTGGCAGAAGGCACTGAAAATTATGTGGACCTTCAGTGCCTAGGGAATGAAACATAATATTAAAGAAGTAGGCATCTACCTTACATGGTGGAAATATGCTTGATATTTATCAGTTTCTGGCTTTCTGTTGGCCTCCAAGGACGAACCCATCATTAACCTCAGGCAGAATCTTTTAATTCACCCAAGGTCCAGACATGGCTCCTGGATGCTTTCATGATGATCCTTAGCAAGACCTGTTCTAGAAAGCAAAGCCCTGATAAGATGTGATGTTTCTGCCTGAAGGCCACTCGAGAGCTGGACAGGAAAGCAAAGCAGGTGGCAGAGTGTCAGTAATGCTCCGAAGCCTGAAGAAAACCTTGCAGCAGAAACATCACCTTTCATGCTAGACCACTGCCTTCACAACACCTCCAGTTTTCTGATGTGTGTTTCCTTTACTGTGATTTTATTTTGCTCTTTGCATAGGGATGAAAACACAGGTCCAGATTTGCATTATCTGGCTGGTTTTTTTTTTTAAGTGATATCTATAATTGTCTTCTGGAGTCCAACAGTGTTCACTGAGTGAATTGATTTTAAATTGCTGTAATAATGCTGCAAAATTCCTTTATTAATGCTGGGGTATATCAAGGCAAATCAGTTAGATTTCCATCTAGGATAATAAATACTTATAGGCAAGTGTAAGCAGATCACAAAAAGCAGCAATTTTACAATTGCAGTTCTCTTCCATCCTGTTTCTCCAACAGCCACTAGTCCATCATCACCATAAATTAGAAGGTCCCTGTAGGATTCATCTGAAGCTTAGAAAAGATGGGTTTCTAATTCTGTCACCAGACACCCTTATGAAAAGTCCCTGTCCTGTCTTCCTGTGCTTCCAGACCTCACCAGCCTTGGTGCCCTTCTCTGGACATGTTCCAGCACCTCAACATCTCTCTTAGAATCATAAAATCAACCAGATTGCAAGAGACCTCCAAGATCATCCAGGCCAACCTAGCACCAAGCCCTGGCCAATCAACTACACCATGGCACTAAGTGCCTCATCCAGGCTTTGATTGAACAGCTCCAGGAACAGCAACTCCACCACCTCCCTGGGCAGCCCATTCCAATGCCAATCACTCTCTCTACCAACAACTTCCTCCTAACATCCAGCCTAGACCTCCCCTGGCACAACTTGAGACTGTGTCCCCTTGTTCTGTTGTTGGTTGCCTGGCAGAAGAGACCGACCCTCACGTGGCTACAACCTCCTTTCAGTTATCACAAGGCAGCTGTAAGGTCTCCCTCATCCTATCCTCACAGCACAGGTGCCCCAGCTCTTTGATCATCCTTATGCCCTCCTCTGGACTCACTCCAACAGTTTGATGTCCTTCTTATGAGATGTCTCATGCAGTGTGTGTCAGACAGTCCTGCCCACCAGCTATTTAAACCCAATATGCATTCCACAAAGACTGCAAGCCACAACCACTACGTGAGCCAATATAACCTCCTGGTGTCCTAGCTGGCACCAGGAAAAAGTTGTTATGATTATAGCCTTTCTTATGCTTTAATTTTTTCTCTTCTAGATGAAACATTTCAAGTGTAATTTACTGAATCTTTCCCATGGGAATTAAGGCTGGAGTTAATGTGTTATTTCAGTTGGACCAGACAGCTTGCAGAGCGTGGCCAAGCCACGGTGCTTCTCTGAGCCTCCAAATCAAAATGCAACATGCCACACACACCTGAGTTACATATCCCACACCCAGATCAAACACAACTGAAAAAAAAAAGCTGCTCCTTAGGATAATTAATGCAGTTATAGTCAGCAAATTTCAGATTCACTGGTGACTGAAGCCTTAAATAAAGGAGGATTTTCAGAAATACATAAATCCCACAGGATCCATTTGCCCCTAGAATTCAGGGTTTATCAATACCTGTCACATCCCTGGTAAATAAAGCGTGTCAGGTACCTACATTGCAGTGATAATTGGTGGGAGTGTGCTGGTCTGTCTGAGGGGGGCTGCCCCACCTCATTCACTAAAGGAGGCTTATTGCTATGGCAACAACTGCATCCTATGATTTGCTTGCTACAAATACTTGCAGAAAATACTCTGTAATGATCCATGCAAAAAGCAACTGTTACCTTGACCTGGTGCAATTAGTGTGCTCAAATCTGAGTTATTGCTGCCACATTCTGAATTCCAATTACTCAAATGCTCTGACTGCTTCGGATTAAGGAGGGAAAGCCTCACTTCTGAGCTCATGGTACTATTCTCTGTAACACGCCTGAACTTCCTCAAAGGAAGGAATGGGAAACAGAGTGGTCTGGTTGGTAGGAGAAAACACTCAGACAGCAAAAGGAGCAGGGGTTTTCCTCAAAGGGCTTCATCATGGAGCACAGCCATCCCTTCCTGACATTACTTCTGCTTTCACATTTCCTTACCCAGGGCTTAGAAGTCACAGTAACAAGGTGTGACCTTCTGTTTGGAAAGGATTTGCTCCTCTCCTATTCAATGTGTTTTAAAATGTTGACACTGTCTGAAATATCAGCATCTTGGTCCTCACATACAAGAGGACCCTGAGCGTGGCTGCTCAGCATAAGCACTGCCTTCCCCAATTTTGCTATCTGTGTTACCATGCAGAAGGCATTCAAACAGAAAGACAGCCTGAAGCCAGATATTAAGGTGTACCATGAAAGTGTTTGCCAAAGGATCTCAAGGAGAAAAATTAGGAGAGATAATTTGTCCTCCTGCCTCATATCATAGAATTGTAGAATCAAGCAGGTTGGAAGAGACCTCCAAGATCATCCAGTCCAATCTAGCATCCAGCCCTGTCCAATCAACCAGACCATGGCACTAAGTGCCTCACCAAGGCTTTGCTTCAACACCTCCAGGCAGGGCAATTCCACCACCTCCCTGGGCAGCCCATTCAAATGGCAAATCACTCTCTGCCAACAACTTCCTCCTAACATCCAGCCTAGACCTCCCCCAGCACAACTTGAGACTGTGTCCCCTTGTTCTGTTGCTGCTTGCCTGGGAGAAGAGCCCAATCCCACCTGGCTACAGCCTCCCTTCAGGTGGTTGTGGACAGCAATGAGGTCACCCCTGAGCCTCCTCTTCTGCAAGCTGCACACCCCCAGCTCCCTCAGCCTCTCCTCACAGGGCTGTGCTCCAGGCCCCTCACCAGCTTCATTGCCCTTCTCTGGACACGTTCCAGTATCTCAACATCTCTCTTGAATTGAGGGGCCCAGAACTGGACACAGCACTCAAGGTGTGGCCTGACCAGTGTTGAGTACAGGGGCAGAATAACCTGCTAACTCCTGCTGCCCACACTGCTCCTGATCCAGGCCAGGATACCATTGGCTCTCCTGTCCACATGTGCACACTGCTGGCTCATCTTCAGCCTACTATCTACCAGCACTCCCAGGTCCCTTTCTTCCTGGTTGCTCACAGCCACTCTGTCCCCAGTCTGTAGCACTGCTTGAGGTTGTTGTGGCCAAAGTGCAAAACCCTGCACTTGGCCTTGTTAAATCTCATCCCATTGGCCTCTGCCCACTCATCCAGCATGTCAAGGTCCCTCTGCAGGGCTCTCCTACCTTCCAACAGATCAACACCTGCTCCCAGCTTGGTGTCATCTGCAAACTTACTGATGCTGGACTCAATCTCCTGGTCGAGACCATCAATAAAGATGTGGAAGTTAATAGGGAATGTGACAATATCCTGACTATCCCATGGAAATGTCCCTTATATAGCCACTTACTGCACATCCCTATCATCAGAAAACTCAAGTAATTGCATGTCTGTCTCAGCCAAGTAACTCATGAACTATTTCCCAATTGGAGTTTGTGTGAAATTTTACATTTAAGGCAACTACCAAGAGTGAGGATGAAAGCAACAGGAGTGCCTCTACGGAGGGAGTCACAACCAAACTGTACAAAGTGTTTCTGAATAAACAACTGTCTTTACTCTTCCACTAAAAGGCTTCTTACTCTTACTAACTGAGCATCTTTCAAACTCTGTTTAAAGACAGGATTGCAATTTCAGCACAGAAACTAAAAACATCTTACAGACTTGCTTCCCTTTCCCACAAATCAACATCTGGCAAGAGAAGCAACTTCATGTACTAAAGCCTGCAAGGTGTCAAGTGCTGCAAGAAATTCCTCCTTGCACCACTGCTGTTTAAAATGGCATGGCACCAATTTGGGATATGAGTGATCTATTGTGGCGAAGCTGATTCAGTGCCTCATAAAGGCAAATGCATCACTCTGACCCATCTGTTCCATGGACATAATCTTAATTGCAAACATAGGGTCACATCCCAATAAATCAGCAAAGCTGCAATGAAGGTGCCTACATTGATGCCAGCTGAACATTTACCCAGCACTGCCTACAGTCATCGCTCAAGAGAATTTAGGGACAAAAAGAACAAGGAGATTGCCATCAACCTCTTCTTCCTTATGGTGACTCATTATATTTATTGAACCTAAAGCTCTTTGTGGGCAGAATCCAGGTCCTGTTTCTATAAAAAACCAAAATTTTCCCAGACTGGAACTTCAGCCCAGGCATATGACATAACATGGCAATGGTTGGGATGAGTGATGGGCCACATAAACCTGAAGGAGAAATATGTATCAAGTCACTGAAGAGATGCAATAGGATCTGTCCTAGGCTTGCAGGGCTGAGCATGAAGAATCTGAGCATCTAGTCTCAAAATAAAGGTTAGCCTCAAGATAAAGATTAGAAAGGAGAAAGCATCTCCATGTCTCACTCTTCCCCAAATGGCACAGACATAGATGATCTCATTAGCTCGTCTGTGTAATTTACACTTCTAATATGGCTGGGGAATAAAACAAATATTCAGAAATAAGCAACAGGATGCAGATAGAAGAGGGGGGAAACCTCACAGTCCTCTCTCATCTAAGTTCCTTCTTTCCTTGCCAAATGTTATATTCCCTTCCTGGGAACCCCTCCAAGTTTGTGTCTCCAGATGCCACATTGCAGCAGGTTGCCTGGAATCCCTCCTACCCAACTCCACATCATTCAGACTGAACAGGCAGGGCAAACACAGGGTGGAGAGAGCATTCTATACTTATTTATTTCCAGATGGAAATCGAGCCATGGAAATAGACAACAAAGAAGGAAAAAAAACAAACCACCCAAAACCACCCAAGCAAAAGCAAAAACCCCACCAAAAAGAACAACAAAAACCCCCAAACCAACCAACCAGAAAACTACAAAGAAACTTTAAGCATCTTGAAACTTCTTTGGAGGAAATTGGTTGAATTCTGGAAGTATGGACACCTGAACTGTGTTTTCTCTTGCTAACCTAGGGCTCTGGAAGGTGGCTTACAGGCAAAAGAAATGATCAGTGTGGGAATAAGAGAGACTTTCAGAACAAATGGAAACAGAGAAGGTGCAAATGCAACCCAAAAGGATTCATTCTTACCTGACTGGGCATCCTAGGTAGTGTTCAGCTCTCATTTGAGCTAGGACCATGTAACTGTATGCTTCTATCAGAGTACCTGTCTTGATTATGTAACAGTAGATGAAGGACTTTCCTACTAGAAGTACCTGCCAGTCTATGGATGAAGCAGAGTTCTAAGGGACAGTGCCTAACATATGAGTGGTTGAAGTTAAATGAGGTGAAGCCCTCTCCTCCCTTGGGGCAAGAGCTAAACCATTGCTACATCACTCTACACCTCTCTTCTTTGCTTATCTACAGAGGAAACTGAGTGCAACTCTTGCTGAGCCCGAACTTAAGCAATTTGGAGCTGACCCTAGGACCTAGTGCCTTCCTGGAAGCAAAGTACCACCAGTTACCAAGGAAATCTGTTGATCTTTAGTATTTTTGACAGTTAAAGAATGCACTTGTTTTAAACACAGATAAATCTGGCTGAAGGAGTAAATTTGACCAGACTTAGAGAAGCGAACTGGTGTAACACAGCTTCCTTTCATCCCCTTGCTATGTATCTCCAAAGACCACTGCTATCCCTTCTATGTCTCTCTACCTCATTTTCATTTTAAAATGTGCTTTAATGACTGCAAGTAGGTCTGCAGTCCAGAAATAGAAGTCTCAAAGCGCAGAGGGCATTAAGTTCCCATCCACCTCACCTGCGGAGCAGAGTCCAGACCCAAATTACCTGACTATCAGAAGAGACCCCTGTGCAGTATTTCATTCTAGTCCCTTTTTGGATACTATTTTACAACACCCATCTGGCCTTCAGTCCAAGTAAGAATTACTCTTAAACCTGTTTCTCTCCATCTCTCTCTATTTTACTCTCCTGTCTCCTTCTCTTGCATGAAGAATGGCTGGTAAAAATTTATTGTGGGTGGGATTTTGAGGCTCACATCCCATTAAATTTAATGGGAGCTGAGCATCTAAATCCCTTAGGCAGCTTGAAAACTTCAGCCTCTATTACTACTGCTCTGCTCATTATAACCAGATTTGTACATGACAGCTCAAGAGCCCTGACTCCAGTGGCAGAGATGAGGTTCTGTATTGTGCCGCTCACGGCACACACGGGGTAGGCTGCCTTTGCTCACAGCTCATCTTGTCACAAGCTCTGCAGCTAACGCGAGAGCAGACAGCAGCCTGTAATCTCCTTATGGTTAGGGAACTTTCTTGTAGGGGGTTTTCCACGAGAGAAAGACAATGCCAAGTAAATCTGCCTTTGTTGTGACTATTTGAGGACCATTTAATTCTGATTGTAATCATCGACTTCTGATGTGCGGTGTACAGTAGGATGGAGGTGGCTGTAGGATGCACAGCTGCATCCTGATATCAAAAGGAAGCGCATTTCAGGGGTACAGTAGGATGCACAGCTGCATCCTGATATCAAAAGGGAGAGCATTTCAGGGGTACAGTAAGATGCACAGCTGCATCCTGATATCAAAAGGAGGAGCATTTCAGGGGTACAGTAAGATGCACAGCTGCATCCTGATATCAAAAGGAAGCACATTTCAGGGGTACAGTAGGATGCACAGCTGCATCCTGATATCAAAAGGAGGAGCATTTCAGGGGTACAGTAAGATGCACAGCTGCATCCTGATATCAAAAGGAAGCGCATTTCAGGGGTACAGTAGGATGCACAGCTGCATCCTGATATCAAAAGGGAGAGCATTTCAGGGGTACAGTAGGATGCACAGCTGCATCCTGATATCAAAAGGAGGAGCATTTCAGGGGTACAGTAAGATGCACAGCTGCATCCTGATATCAAAAGGAAGAGCGTTTCAGGGGTACAGTAGGATGCACAGCTGCATCCTGATATCAAAAGGAGGAGCATTTCAGGGGTACAGTAGGATGCACAGCTGCATCCTGATATCAAAAGGAAGAGCATTTCAGGGGTACAGTAGGATGCACAGCTGCATCCTGATATCAAAAGGAGGAGCATTTCAGGGGTCAAGGTAGACTTTGCTGGGCTGTCAGAACTGCCAGGTTCCACCACATTAAATTTTTCATCAGCTTTCTGCTTAATTTACTGAAATTAGAATTTACCAGGAGGGCACAACTGGAAAGAGAATGGCTTTTTAAAATTTCATGCACATCCTGCAGGTCTTCATTGGTGAGGTGTTTAACCATGTTGGTGTTAATCACACCTGACAGGGCAACCTTTCTTATTCTCATCAGAGACTTCCCTGTCCCTCTTTTCATGTCACTCCAGCCCAACAGTGCTGTAGAATAAAAGGGGTTAGAAAACCTCTAGGAAACCTGAGGGAAAGTAAAGAGCACTTGGACTGTCATGAGAAAACCTTACCTGCTGTGCACTGTGCAGGCAGGATGGGACTCTCAGAAAGGTAAGATTTCTCCATAATAAACAAAGGGTGCTCAACACCTTAGTTTTTTGCTGCCATTGTTGTTCTAAGGTGTCATACATACATATTTCATTCTCTGCTGCTACATGTGCTCTGAACTCCAATCATTGGATGTATAAAGATATGTTGAAGGTTTACATTGCCAGAGAAGTCAGTGGAGGGTCAGACCCTTAAGAACTCTGGCATATCTGAGCCTGTGTTTACAGTGTGAGGCACAGATTTTGTTGTCCTAGAAAACATTCTGTAATATACTGTGAACTTAGTGGTCAAACCATGCTGCAGCAGAGAAAATTTCAAAGGAAATGGAGTGCAACTCTTTCCCTTGCTGATGCTACTGCTAAGCTATGCAGCTTGTGATGAATATGCAACTGATTCCTAATAGAACTGAGAAGCAGATAGGAAATCTACATAGTTTTGTTCTTTAGGGAGGTTTCTGAATAATAAAGCTGCCAAATTATATCTGGACACAGGTGATGAGTGGGTTGAAAGCAGCCTTGAAGAGAAGGATTTGGGGATATTGGATGAAGAATCAGAAGAACCAGCCAGTAGCCCACTAATCAGAGGTACTTTTTTTTTCAGACAGAGAATATGAGTGGTGAGGAGGCTCTCCCTGCCCTCCTCCCTGACCTCCAGCCTCAACCCTCATTCATCCTCCAGATTGCCTCCAGGCTGGGCCAGCTCACTGCACCATCCCAGGCGTCTGTGTCAGAAAGGTCTTGCAACAGGGCAGCCACCACTGTGATGTTTTGTGTGCTGTCATCTGGTCACCACATCACCAGGGGCTTCACAGCTTGTGTAAGGCCCTTCACACACTCTGTACAAAGCCAGGCAGGCAAACTAGCTGAGGATCCCCACACAGAAGAGCTGTATTAGTATGGCTCCTTGCCAGACTAACAAACCCACACCTCATCAGTGCCGCCTGGCTGCCCCCCAGCAGCACAGTCTGCTGCTGTTTCCCCCACGAGCATCTTTTGAGAAAGGTCTAAGTAAACTGTGCTGAGATTAACAGACAAACAAGCACCAACCTATAGAGTCAAAAGCAACCATCCTGCATGAAAGCCAAAAACATAGAGACACTTTGCATTGCAGCTATTCCTTCCCCCTAGCTGTCAACCAGAGTTGCTCTTCTGTTGATGGTAGGACATCTCATGTCCACATCACTCTCTGTAGGTCTCAGCTGTGTTAGCCAGGATCTGTGGCTGTCACTATGTGGGCCTGGGCTGTGCTACCCTCTCTGCCACCATTCACTGGGTACCAGAGTACCAGACAAGGGTAAGAAAGAGCATCTAAATGGGGCTGCCATGCACAAAACCTCATCATTTTACATAAATCTGGAGTAGGTGACTTAACATGAGTTAAACTTGGCTGGTTTTAAGCAAGAGTGAGTTCAAAAAGCTGCAAAATCTTCCTTACATCTTTTACTTTAAGTAGACAGATGATTACTTTTATCAGCAGCTACCATATGACATTTATTTAGGCAAAATCATCCATGGACTTCAGATGGGAGTTTTGTCTCCAATAAACAACAAAATGGCTCTCCAGCTACATAAATATTGGACTGTCACTAGTTAGATAAGGCTGATAAATTAGCACTTCTATGCCAGCAAGGGACAAATCTCTGGGCAGCCCTGTCTGGTTTATAAAGCAGGGACTACTGTTCATCAGGAAAATATGAGCAGTGAGCTGGGGAAAAGGAGCCCAGAGAAAGTGGTAAGGGTAAAGGCAAGAAAGGCAAAGTGAAGATCTAAAAGCACATTCGGGTGCATGTTCAGGCAGAACAACATGTTCTGAGCATAAAGAAGTCTGGCAACCTGTACTAGCATACTGCAGAGAGCTGAGGGGCGTTTCAGGGGAGTTAAGCAAGCCCAAGTGGACCTACAGCCAGGCGTTTTCACTGATGCTGAGATCCACACAGTGTCATAGAAGAGCCCAAATTCTTTGTGTGCAAAACTGTTCCTCAGGGTTATGCCTGGGCACACAGCAGCAAGTCATCTGAAGCAGCTCTCTGGATGAAACTCCTTTTGCTTTAGCAAATCTCCACAACGTGTAGATGGCTTCACATGCTGCATGACAAAATTCCAAGTAATTACAAAGCTGATAAAATTGGTGTTAAAGGAGCCAATATCTCTTTGGGATGCTTCAGATAAGCTGATCATTGCATCTTCAGAACAATAACGTCTTCTTTGAAGACAGAGATGAAAAGCAAGATGAGTTGCAGTCCTATCTGGCTTGATACGAACAGAAATCTGCACGATGCTATTAGAGATATGAATGATACTGGAGTTGTGGCTACAGGAATTGTAGTAGGGAGGCTTTAATGTTCCAGATGGAAAACTGAAAATAAATTCCACTTATTAGAGTGGGCCTCAGATACTTGATTGTGATTATCAACACATTTCTTTGCTGCATGGACTCTAAGTAAAAAAGATGCTAAATGCTCGTCCTTAAGGCAGCGATAAATTCAGACAGGGACGCTACAAAGAGTTTTGTTTAAGTGAAGCAATATGAGTTTATTTGCTTAAAATGAAAAGCAAATTCAAAGAGAATGTCTCTAAGTAATGTCTCTCCAAAAGGAAAAGTTGAAAATTTAAGAGTACTATTTAGGGAATTATCTGACATAAAGAGCCCAGTGACCAAACTGCAGAATCATAGAATCAACCAGGTTGGAAGAGACCTCCAAGATCATCCAGTCCAACCTAGCACCCAGCCCTAACCAATCAACTACACCATGGCACTAAGTGCCTCATTCAGTCTTTTCTCGAAGACCCCCAGGGACAGTGCCTCCACCACCTCCCTGGGCAGCCCATTCAAATGCCAATCACTCTCTCTGTGAAGAACTTCTTCCTAATATCCAGCCTATACCTCCCCTGGCACAACTTGACACTGTGTCCCCTTGTTCTATTGCTGGTTGCCTGGGAGAAGAGGCCACCCCCCACCTGGCTACAATGCCCCTTCAGGTAGTTGTAGACAGTAATAAGATCACCCCTGAGCCTCCTCTTCTCCAGTCTAAACAGGCCCAGCTCCCTCAACCTCTCCTCATAGGATTTGTGCTCCAGGCCCCTCACCAGCTTCGTTGCCCTTCTCTGAACATGTTCCAGCACCTCAACATCCTTCTTGAATTGAGGAAGCACTGAATATCTTGAAGCTATAGATTCAGACATCATCTGGAAATCATACATACATCATTATTTTCTTCTTCCCAGCTCTGGGGGCATCACTGGCAGATTTAGACTCAGCTTATTTTGAAAGTTTACAGGCCAATGAGAAAAACTCCAGTAGAGAACCTCAGAAATAAACCAAGTTCTCAAGAACCATGAGAAAAGCATGAGAATAAGTCTCAAGAGATAAAATAAAAGCAAAGGAGATTTTAGTTAGAGATTAAGGAAAACTCTCCAGCATGGAACTAGTGAAATACTGGGCTAAACTCTTAGGTGATGAAAATCCCCATGCAGTAAGTTTTGAAGAACAGATCAGCCAGCTAGCCAGCCACTAGGAGCACTTAATTACATGTTCACCTCCTCTGAGGCAGAGAGATGGATTAGATGATCTCCCAAGGTCCCTTCCACTCTTATAATTCCTATTTCATCTATGTAGCATCTCCCTCTTTTTCACTTCTTTAATGAAGCAGAGGAAGTAGACAGGAGAAGGGAGTATTTCAGATGCTTAGCTAGCAAGATGAAGGACACAGCAAGCAGAGCAAACTGAAAACTGAAGCCCAGAGAAAAAAATTAACTTATGACTGAGATCTTGAGTAGGAGAAGAAAGAATTCACACTGCATCCTGTCCTGACCATCCTCAACATTTCCCTTGAGCTCAATCATTCTTGACTTATCTTTGAGGAAAGCAGTCACAGCAGTCCACAGGCAACCTGCAGCTGGTTTGAACCACAATACCAATAAAACACTCTTATGTTTAAGGGTTGGGCATTTTTCTATGCTTCTGCTTAATCCATTTTCCCCTGATTCTTAAAGCCTGATATTTTCTCTGCTGTATGTCATGCGAGCATCACTCCTCCTGAAAACAGGGAGGAAAAAAATATCTGGAAGTGGTATAATCTACCTTCTTAAAATTGGTAATCACCATGGCAAGCATAATGCATTTCCAAGGCACTCTCTGCTGTCACTAGACATATTTATTTACATCACACTATTATTGGGACTTAAATCTCTATTTTTAACAAACAGCCTGAGAAACAAAGTGTTTCAGCATAAAAGAGGGTGAAACAACTGGGATGATTCAGCCCACTCAGGATGCTATATATTTCTCCACTGCTCCATCAGTACCTCTGAATTGTAGTTCCCAAAGCAACCAAGCCTCAGCCTTCAACCACAGTTATATATCTGCCAGGGAAAGGGATAAGAGCAGCTTTACCCTAGTTTGTGTACTCTGTAATCCTTATTCTGCAGCTGCCTGTTTCCACAAGAGGGCAGAGGATGAAGGCTGCGGTGTGTTGACACCTAAGTGTTATATACGACTGCATAGCAACTGCTTGCCATAAAGTGGTGTCAGCCATACTGCCCTATATCTCCACAGCATTCTTTACCTACGGTGCAATGATGACATACAGTGTGTTGGATCACTTCTCTGGCTCATGTGCTGCACACTACAGCCCCCAGCCTAACACTTGCAACATTGCTACGTGACCCTCTGCAGCGCTGAGGTGCAGCCTGCCCAGGGTGCAAGCGCCAGGCGGTGAAATATCAGCTAGAGCTTCGTGCTGGCATCAGTTCCCTTCCCTCTGCCCCACAGTACATACAGCAAAACAAGAGCTGGTGGCTGGATTTTATTATGAAATGCTTTCATAGCTGTACCCCTAAAAGAAACAAAAATAAAGGGTAAGCAGTCCTATCCTCAGCAAGAGAAAAAGCTGCTGTCACGCTGGGGTGGTGGCTAATGGCACACAGTAGCACAGTATTTCATTAGGATTCAGTGTGCTCTCACGTTAACTGCCAAGGACTCAATGGCTTAAAGTGAATTCCAAAATAAGATTAGTATTCCAAATAAAATACTCCTGAAATATGTGTATTTCTCATTTCATTCTAATGAGCTTCAGTAAATGCAGAGTGCTGCTTGTGGGCAGAATTTGAATTCGGAAGGGGCACAGCGAACCGCAGCCGTTGCGGATCAGCATCGTATCTGGGCACAGAGAAGCAAGAGGCACAGGCATTTGGGTGGGCAAGTCTTGCTTTGCAATGGGTTTGACAGCTACAGCAGAGGAGGCTTGGGCAAGGAAAGACTCTGCAGCTGTGTGGTTCCTCAGCTTTTTTTGATCCTTCCAGAAGAGTTTGCCCATGAAGCTCTGTCTCACTTAAGGAGGAGTATAAAACAGAGTAATACTGCCTGGCAACCTGCTCAGGTAGCAGAATAGGAAGGAGCCACACATTCACGTATTTGCTGTAACCACTCAATCTATTAGGTCTTAAATAGCCTGTAAAAAACATCAACAGATTCATCTTCATAGAATCGTAGAATCAAGCAGGATGAAAGAGACCTCCAGCATCATCCAGTCCAACCTAGCACCCAGCCCTAGCCAATCAACCAGACCATAGCACTAAGTGCCTCATCCAGGCTTTTCTTCAACACCTCCAGGGATGGTGGCTCCACCACCTCCCTGGGCAGCCCATTCCAATGCCAATCACTCTCTCTAGGAAGAACTTCCTCCTAACATCCAGCCTAGACCTCCCCTGGCACAACTGGAGACTGTATCCCCTTTTCTGTTGCTGGTTGCCTGGCAGAAGAGCCCAACCCTTACCTGGCTACAACCTCCCTTGAGGAATCACAGCCTGTAGCATAGTCACACACACTATCAAATCCTCAGACCTTTCCTTCAGTCACCTCTTTTAGTTTTGGTGGTGCTCCTTTGTTTTGGGACTATGCTTGGGCTGAGGCACGGTGATGAGAGCAGCCAATGGTAGCAGCCCCATAAAGGACAAAACATCTCATTTACCCCCTCCTCTCGGCAGAGCTAGGGCTTCTCACAAAGCACCACGGCAACTGCGAGCACAAGCAGGCTCTAAAGTGTGTGAGAAAGAGTCATCCCTCTCAGGGCATGGCAGTGCTAGCACCTGCGGGTCTCACCTCTCCTCCAGCTCTCTGCAATGTCACATCTTTGCTGAACAGGACAAAAAGCCTTTCAAAATTCAACCCATAGTGGGACCACCCATGGTAAGAAAAATGACTAATGCCCAGAGTTATGAAGTAGCCATGACTTTCTGACAACCTTACTCCCAGGGGACCCTTTTTGTATTCCTCTGCTGTTTTCTTTTTCTCTCCTCATTTTTTAAGACTGTATAAAATGCTTACTGAGTGGACTTCAGGTCCAGAGCTGAAGGATGATGTATTTCTAGCTAACAGCCTTTTAAAAGAAGTAGCTAGGAAAGAGGTGACAGCATTAAGCAGCAAGATAGCTCTGTAATTAGTGGGAGTCATATGGGAACAGAAGACTGATGTACCAGGGCCAGGAAAATGCTGGAAAGAGAATGAGTGGGGGAGATAAAATGCAAAGGAAAAGGAAAAGTAGCTTGGAGGCTGGTGGGTGAAGGATCTGGAGAGACCTCATTGACCTGCAATAGTCAGTAACCAGAGCAAAGGACAACAGTCTGTGATGGCATGCCTGTGGCTGGTGAGGGAGAAGAGAAAGGGTCAGACCAGCCACGACTTCTGGAAACAGGGCACATCTATAAACCAGCAGGCATCTCTAATGCCCTCCTATACATAATTCAGTTAGTCACTTGATCCCTTACAGGAGGGAGCAATAATCTAAAGTGCCTTGTCGCCAAGCTTATGATAGAGCAGAAAAGACTGTGACATTAGCTCCATTAGCTACTTCCACCCCTGGAATGAGAAATTCATCAACACTTCATTGCTAGTGTGGGGTTCCTTGGGCTGTTAATGTTTAAAGTCAAGAAAGCTTCAGTGGGAGACTTGAGATTGACTGTTACATAGATAAGAAAATGTAGATTCTTAAGTCTGAGCCCCAGTATAAATGAGAGCAGGATTTTGATCTGTGTGCTTTCAGTAGAGGAAACAGTACCCATGACATCTCCACAGCTCTCTGCACTCACTGTCAGTCCTCTGGCACGACAGAACACAACTTCTGTCCTAAGCTTCACAAAACAACATCTGCCCCAAACATTACTGCACATTTGAGCACTTACTGGCTGTAGGTAAAAGACTAAGAAAAGCAGTCTGGCCACAATAGGTAGCTATGGCAGACCATGATCTCGTTTGGCTCTCTGGCCATGCTGTGCACCGGACAATGTTTAATTAGAATTGACTCACCCTCCAGTACTGAAAAACAAATTAGACACTTGTCTAGATTACCACAGATATGAACCTAGACATGAGATAATTAGGCTGCTGTAAGGCACCCTGCTGCAGGTTTCAGGCTGTTCTGCCACTCATCCTTCTTCACCCAAGGCCAGGCAGACATAAATGCTGAGATTCACATCCCCTCTAAAATGGCCTCACACAAGGTGCACAGGCAGCGTGCTAAAAGGCAGGGGCACACAAGTTCTTGGCATGAGATGCTGTCAAAATAAATGCTGGGAGAAAATAAATGCATTCTGTAAGAAGACATCATATTTTAACACAAGGATTTATTAACTGAGCCTACAGAGCAGATGTGATTGATCCAGTGGCAGAGTGTCAATACTCTGTTATTTTCTGTGGTAATAATTATGTTTCCCTCCACTTTAGTCTACCTTACACATAATGGAAGATGACAGATTCTGGGGAGTAACAAGTTCAGATGACTCTGATTTCTACTTTCAGGTAATTTTAAAGTGTTTTCCTACAGTGAATTTGTTTGCTGATAAACATTGACTTGAAGTACTAAAAAGACTTCCTCAAAATGGGCTTCTTTCAGAAGCTGAAGCAGTTCATTGTTATAAACTGGTATCTAATCATAGAATCAACCAGGGTGGAAGAGACCTCCAAGATCATCCAGTCCAACCTAGCACCCAGTCCTAGCCAGTGATCTAGACCATGGCACTAAGTGCCTCATCCAGGCTTTGCTTCAGCACCTCCAGGGACGGTGACTCCACAACCTCCCTGGGCAGCCCATTCCAATGCCAATCACTCTCTCTGCCAACAACTTCATCCAAACATCCAGCCTAGACTTTCTCTGACACAACTTGAGACTGTGTCCCCTTGTTCTATTGCTGGTTGCCTTAGATTTGGTATGAGAGACATATGCTCTTATTACACTAATAGAGGCACTCTCATTATTCTGTACTCCCTTTCTTCCCAGAACAGCTGTAACTTAACCTCCCACTCCAAAGCTCTCACTGGGGAGTTGGAGAGGTGTGTCCCCAAAACATTTCAATAGCCATCAGAATGTATTTTTCCAGATAACTACAGCAGAACGTGAGGGGAAATCATTAATTCCTGAAGCTGGAGAAGATTCAGGGCTATGCTCCTTTATGCTCTCTCCCTAAAGAGTTAGAGTGAGTGTCCATGCCTAGCTTGGTTTATTGCTTAGCCGAGGTCCAGAGGGGTGCTTTTAAAACAATACCACTTCCACCTTCTCCTTAGCCCTTCCTAGCTGGAGTCTTTTGAAGACCAAGTCTCTGCTGCCTTTCCCTCCTGTATATTGGTTTATGCACCTGCTGCTAAGGCCTCCCTCATTTTCCTGACTTTGAAGGGTAAGAAAAACACTCTGCTAGAAGGACAGCAAAGAAATCTGCAGTGCTTCTTTTTTTTGTTGCTTTGGTAGGTAAAACTGACCTAGATATCTCAAACAGCAGGAGGAGAGAAATGCAAATACCTCTCCCTCTATATAAAATTATTCAACAAAACAGAAAACTCAGGGATCTAAAAGGTGAGGGATGATTTATAAGGGAAGATGTGGGAATATTCTCTTTCCACTTCCCCAGCTGTGGGTGTCTGATGTGCACAGCTGTGTCCTCCTTTTCACTGTTTGAACTGCTGTCTCTACAGCACCAGTCCCCTGACTTCTCTTTCCTCCTAAAATCTTTGCTTCAGCTGGCTGCTTCTTATTAAGCTTCCCCCAGAGATATATGTATTTTTAAGATATTAAGATAAAGAAAGGAAACCTAAAAGGGGCCATGTGTCTGCACACAGGCACGTGTGTGGCAAAGCCTGTCTCAAAATTAGCCTTTCCTTTCCCCACCCTTTGTTTTTTAATGTTTGCACAGGGGGGGAAAAATCTCCCATTTCAGAAGCTCATAGCTGCAATTATGCTTCTCAAAAGCAGGTGACAGGTGAAAAAAACCCTAAACTCACTTAGGCAAGGTGGGTTCAGAATGTCTGTAATGAACTGAAATGACTTCAGCAAGTCCCCCTTTCATTTGAAAGCCCAGAAATCACCATTATTTGAGCTTTTCCTGCATTTGTTTCAATGCACTGTAATTAGGCTCCAATTTGTGATGTCTCAAGCCAGCTAGCTTTTTAACTTGCATTGTCTGCTAAAAGGCTGCAGTCAGAGCTGTAGAGTTGGTCAGCTCGTTTGGATCTCTGTGTCATCGGTATCAGTCAACTGGAAACACAGGGGCAAAACAAAATCACCTCTCTCAGGAATATGCAGAATACTCTGCATTCCTCTCCAAAGCCCAGCACCAGTACATCTAGCACAGGATCAGATCTTTGCAATACTTTTAAGTGGTTCAAGTTCATGCACAACCAATGACTTTTATTTCTGGGCCACCGCTGGGACAATTACAGCAGCTCCAAGCAAATATTTCAATCATCCCCATCCACTCCAGCTCTGCAGGAGCTATTTCAAGTCTTTACAGTGTAACCAGCCAGGTTTCCTAGTGCAGGATCATTATGTCCCAGCCAGCAGTGCCAAGGACACAGAAGAGGCCCCTTCATCTTCCCTGTGACTCCTTGCAAAAGTAGCCCCAGAGGGGCCAAGATGTTGCTGTGCAAAATCTGCAAGATCTTTAAACAAGAGGTGAAGACAAAGTATATATTGATGTCAAAGCATCAGCCACAAGGTAGATTTTGCTCTGGTAAAGGAAGAAAAGCAGTTGCTGGTGAGCCTGTACCACTTCACTCTCCTGCTCCTTTTTATCACAAGTGACTCAGAACAAACACGGTGAAGCAGCCTAAAATAGCCTTTAACTATCTCTCAAGCAGTTTCATTATGCAATAACTTAGCCAAGGAACCATGATTCTGCCCATTTTGCTTTCCCATAGTCTACTACCCATGAGTCCACAGAGCTTTTCTTTCAGCCTTCTCTCCATCCCCTCTCCCCCTTCCCTCTTATTTCCTCAAGAACAATAATTGCCAGAAGACTGTGACTATGCCAGACCTCTGGAAGCTGCATTTCCAAGAGTTCAAGGCAACACTGCATCCCTTCAAGTCAAGCATTAGGGAATGTTAAGCTCCATTAATGGGTCAAGTGAGTGATAAGCTCACTTTACCATCCCAGCAGACAGGTTTGTGCCCTAAGCTAACATCACAGGCAAAGCCATAATTCATCTTTCAGGCTCTGCTTCCACCTGTGAACTGAGATACGCTGTCATAGCTGTTCCAGCAGGGAAAGTTTCATGAGCAGTGTTGACTTCAACCAAAGTTTTTGCACCCTTGGTATAAAAATAATAAGTGCTTCAAACAAACCCATATATTTATCAACTTAATTAGTCCACAACAGTATTCCACACCATCAACTTGTGAAAGTTTTCAAGTTAACTGCAGATGATACATATTTGGGGCAAACCATTGTAACTTGACAATAATAAAGATTAGTTATAGAGCAATAAAAGTGTTATGTCAGGTTCTTACAGCTGGACATTAATATGGTAAAATGCAGTTATCTTTTTATGCTTTGTTGGCTGACAGAAACATCTAGAATCTGAGGGAGACCATGAACTTTCTTTAATCTCTATTAATGGGTCTTTAAATTGACCCGTTTGGAGAAGCATCTTCTTAAAGGCTATAAAACACTCCTGCAGTCTGCAGTGCTCCTTACAAATAGGTTAGTAATCAGCAGAGATCTCAAAGACAAAATGCAGTTGTTTCACTGGGTGTGTAGTTGCTGCAGTTCAAAAGAATAAAAGATCTGACATCAGGAACAAAAGAAGAATCTTTTGTTTGCTTTTTGTACTGAATTTGGAAGGGAGTTCAACAGTGGGAAGCAAAACGCACCAAGCTCACTGGGTGCAGGTTTGTGCTGGTGGGGAGGGTGGAGAGATAGGTAGTAGGAAATGTAAAGAGACAGGGAACCACTGGAAAATGGGAGTTTGAGGTTGTGTGGACATTCTGGCAGGCATCAGGATTTGTACACACAGGAACCCTCAGGAAATTAAAGCCAGGCTAGCTTCTGAAACAGATTCCTTGAGTGTATTAAGCAGGACTGTGGGCAGTTTCAGTTCTGATTCGGAATGGCTGCACTAGAATCCATTCTGTTCTTTTTGGAGGGGTTTTTATTCCAAGGCACCCATGACTGTGGGCTGGAAAACTCACGTGGAGTTTTACTGGAGTTAGTTAATTTACAGGTATAATTATTTTGGACAAAGTCTGTGCACCTCCATGTAGTCAAAGGCTCATTGATGTGTCGTGATGCTTCCCACCCTATCCCTTCTGCTGCTACTCATATAACTTGCATGTTCCTTTTCCTACAGTATCCATAGGAAGCTTATGGAGCCCCCAAGCCTACTATCTGCAATTTTCTGCACTATTAATAACAATGTGTGAAAGCAATGAAAGACCTATTGAAGCCTTGATGGATTGTGAGAAAAAGGAAAGTGATTTTTGGTTTTAAAGCTGCATTTAAAATCAGCTCATTACACATATTGTTTTATTTTGCACTGCATGACATCAACATTCTCTATTTCCTATTCACTGGAGGTTAAAACATCCAAATGGATTCAGCTTCCAGGCCTACAGTCCAAGCTGTGATTTGGTTAAGTAAGACTGGCTTGATTTTCTCCTGGATAAAAGCCATTTAAAATCAAGGAAATTATTCATCCCAACAGATAGTGCAGCTTGGAAATGATATTTTCTTTCAAAGTAATGTAGCGGATTCCTGCACAAATCCAAGCAAATTTCCACTAAATAAGAGAGATTTCATATAAAATCAAAATAAAAGCTGTGTTTCTCTCAAGAGGCTCCTCATTTCCATTTGCATCAGACCCCTAAAGATATTTGTTACATGTAACCTAGTTGATGATTATTTTCCCATGCTTTTATTGTTGCAGAATTGCTTCTTTCCCCACCCACCCCCCAAAAAAAAGTCCAAAATTGTGAACCAGACAGAGGCAGGCCTGCATAAAACACATTGTTCTCATTATTTTATCCTTCCCAGCTTAGAAAGAGGATTCTGGAAGTCAGAGAAACAGCTTTATATGTGGGGAGGCTATGCCTAGTGTGCAGCTGGGAAGGGTTGGAGAAGAGAGGGGATGGGGGAGGCAACAGGGTGGGCAGACTCGTTGGAAGGCAGGAGCTGCTGCTGGTGTGCAGTGGTAGCATGTCTGCAGAGCTCTCAGATAGGAGGACAAGTGCAGAATTCAGTAACTTGGCAAAGTCTTTGTATTAAACAGGGATAGGAGTGGAGGAATTGTGCAATCAAAGCCTGAGGCAGTGTCAGGCAACTGTTACACCCCGAGAAAATCCTGCCAATCTCTCAAATCAGAAGAGACTGTTTTCTCTTATGTTTTGATTTTTAGCTAGTTCAAGGTTTCAGATGGAGGAAATTGTGGGGACTGGCTTGGCTTTCCCCTATAAACTCTGAGTGTTAGGTGGTCAACATAAGAATGCTTTCTGGTCAGAGCTATCTGCAGGTTCAAAATGCTGGTAATTGGCAAGTGTAAACTGTTGATAACAAATCAACATTTACTTTGAACAAAAAGGCTAAAAAGCTTTTATCTCAAAGAGTTTAGTAACAGAGCCAGAATCACAGGGCTTAATAGATTTCACAAGTCAGCCCCATCACAGGACAAGAAGTTATTACACCTGAATTATCACACAGATCTTGCTGTAATCTCTCCTAGAAAAACCTCACTAAACCAGAGGAGAGTTAATCTACGTTCAGTTCTTGGGACTGTAAACTCCTGCCTTCCTGTATGGTACACAGAACAGCAGACCAGGCAGAAAAACCTTCTTGTAATCACCACCCTGTCACGTGCACCCCAAGCACTGTACACAAGAGCACTGAAATAAAATCATAGAATCAACCAAGTTAGAAGAGACCTCCAAGATCATCCAGGCCAACCTAGCACCCAGACCTGTCCAATCAACCAGACCATGGCACTAAGTGCCCTATCCAGGCTTCTCTTGAACACCTCCAGGGACAGCGACTCCACCACCTCCCTGGGCAGCCCATTCCAATGCCAATCACTCTTTCTGCCAACAACTTCCTCCTAACATCCAGCCTAGACCTCCCACGGCACAACTTGAAATTCTGTCCCCTTGTTCTGTTGCTGGTTGCCTGGCAGAAGAGACCAACCCCAGCTGGCTACAACCTCCCTCCAGGTAGTTGTAGACAGCAATGAGGTCACCCCTGAGCCTCCTCTTCTGCAGGCTGCACACCCCCAGCTCCCTCAGCCTCTCCTCATAGGGTTTGTGTTCCAGGTCCCTCACCAGCTTTGTTGCCCTTCTCTGGACATGTTTCAGTATCTCAACATCTCTCTTGGATTGAGGAGCCCAGAACTGGACACAGCACTCAAGGTCTGGGCAGTATAATCTGGAGGACACACAATTGTCTCAGCAGGATTAAAAGCTGTTAACAAAGCAAAGAACAAGATGGGAGGCCTGCACTAATGTCTATGCCAGTTTATCTGCAGTAGGTCTTTGACTGAAACCAAGGGAGTTATCCAGAATAGCACCCCCCAAACTGGAAACGTCAATAGTTCTGTTCTTGTGCAGCTACCCATAAGAGAAAATATCTGAGAGTTCATATTTCATGTCCTTGCTGCCTCTTCTTTATTCCAGCTTTCATGTTTCTTGAGATAAGTACTTCTTGTAGCTCTCCTTGGAATGAACTACATGTGGTAAATATAGTCAGGGTGCTCTGATTTGGGCTTGCAGAAAGTTTCCTGGCCTGGTTAAAAAGAACAATGATTTTTAAAAGCTTACATTTTAAGATTTAAGGTGAATATGAAGAGCAGTCAGAGTCCTGGTTCTGGGCTTTATTGCAGTGCAGGCATGGCTGAAATCGTCTTTAGAAATGAGATTTCTGTTCCTGGGCTCCTTTTAAAGTTGTTCCACCCTTACCTGCACACAGTGATGGAGATGTCTCAAGTTGTGCCAGGGGAAGTATAGGCTGGATGTTAGGAGGAATTCTTCACAGGTAAAGTGATTGGCATTGGAATGGGCTGCCCAGGGAGGTGGTGGAGTCACCATCCCTGGAGGTGTTGAAGCAAAGCTTGGCTGAGGCACTTAGTGCCATGGTCTAGTTGACTGGACAGGGCTGGGTGCTAGGTTAGGCTGGATGATCTTGGACATCTCTTCCAACCTGGTTGATTCTATGATTCTAAATCTATGGGAAGGAAGGAAGCTGTCTGAGAAGCTGAGGCTGATTCATTTGGGGGCCAATCAGGACAGGAAGAGACTGGGAGCTGTTTGCTCAGGGCATGCTGGAAGTTAGGTCCTCAAGACACTTTGTGTTTGCAGAGGAGACATTTACAAACAATGAAAATCTGAGATGCTGACTGGCCTCCCTTTGCAGAGAAGGAGCTCAAGTGTGGGAGGGTTGTCATTTCTGATTACCCAGAAGTGGGCCTGCTCCAGCTTCTCTGCATTTGCTCTAAGCACCTCAACCAGGCTGTGGGCAGGCTAACAGGAGTAAATATAAGGACAAATCTGCTTCCTTCACACATGGAACTGTTCAAAAGCATCAGCATTGGGTTGCCATGCTCCTCTGATTACAGTGGTAGGAAATACATTCATTCCAAGCTCAGTCTTCGTTAACTGCTGTCCCTTTAATTCAGCATTTCTGCAGCACTTAGCTTCACTTTTTCACACCCTGCTTTATTTTAATGCTAATTAGCTTCGCTGAGGTATAGATCTCCCTCCCTCCCTCCAATCTTTATATTCGTTTGTTTGTTTTCCAAGACACCACTCTTCCCTTCCTTTGGATTTTTATACAGCATAAAATCGTCTGCATGAAAGTACTTCCACCAATGTTTCACCGAGGAAAAAAACCCAGGCTATTTACCATCATACCCAAGAGTGACAGTGGCTCCTTATTCTCAAAACACCAGCCTGAAACACCCCTGAGTCTGCCTCCATCACAGCAGAACATATGCCACTTTTAATCAACCTAACTGCTTCTCTGTTTATTAATCTCAACTCCTCAACCAATCTAGGGATGATAGGGGAGGAAACTAAAAGAAAGAGAAACAACATCTTGACAAGTCCACTGTCTCATCTAATAAAATTGCAGTAAGCTGCCCAAATGAAAGCCTCTAGGAAAAAGCAATCACTCAGGATTCAGTGGGGAAGACAACCTTTGCCTGCTGCCTCCAAAAGACGACTGGTGACACCAGCTCTGTGGCTCTCTGAAGATGGAGATGGCTCCTTTTAGATTTTGCATCATGCTGTTATTCCTTCTCTTTTTGTTTGGCTCACAAAGCTGCTTTCAATAGTTTCTTTTGAAGCTGTTTCTTAATTCTACGTGCAGCTGAAGGTAGCTGGGTTTTCAGAGGCAAACCCAACACTCTGAAGAGCTCTGAGAAGGGCTGTACAGAGCACACGGGAGAAACTTGCTGAAAACGAACCAAGTTTCTTGTTAAACTATTACATGAAGTTCCAGAGTCTCCACTGCAGTGCGTGCACCTGCATTAAAGATGTGGCTTGGAGTTTGTAGAAGGGCTGCAACTTCAGTTTCAATAAAGTCTGTCACATCCTCCCCAGGCTTCAAGAGTCTGTCCAACAGATCAAGGGAGGTTCTCCTTCCCCTCTGCCCTGGTGAGACCTCATCTTGAGTACTGCGTTCAGTTTTGGGCTCCGCAGGTTAAGAGGGACAGGGATCTGCTGGAGAGGGGCCAGTGGAGGGCTAGAAGGATGATTAGGGGATTGGAGCACTGCCTGATGAGGAAAAGTTGAGGGACCTAGAGCTTTTTAGTCTGAAAAAGAGAAGACTAAGAGGGGTTTTAATAAATGTTTACAAATATCTGGAGGTTGGGGGTCGCTGGTGGTGCTGGGGGGGAACAGGCTCTGCTCACTTGCTCCCTGGGATAGGACAAGGGGCAAAAGATGTAAACTGCAGCACAGGAGGTTCCACCTCAACACAGGGGGGAATTTCTTTACTATAAGGCTCATAGAGCACTGACACAGGCTGCCCAGAGGTTGTGGAGTCTCCTTTTCTGGAGATTTTTCAAGGCCTGTCTGGATGTGTTCCTCTGTGACCTGAGCCAGATTGTGTGGTCCTGCTCTGGCAAGGGGGTTGAACTCGATGATCTCTTTCCAACCCCTGATATCCTGTGAATCAGGACCTCATCCTCATGGAAAACGTGTTGGGACTTCACAATGCCCTAAAATTGTGATTGATCTTCCCTCTCATCATCCCTTAGGTCCCTGCACTGATTCAGGATGTTAGAGGCTGAGGCATTAACAGCTGTAAGTGTTCATTATAAGCACTGGGCCCCATGCTGCAACCAGCATAAGGGAACAGCGTGCAGCACCACATCAACACCTATTTAGTTTTACAGTCTTATCAGACCTACGCAGTACAATGGTGCATCTCAGCAGAGTGAACTGAAATGTCTCATTGAGTTAATGCTTATCTCTGTGCTCTGAGCTCACCTTTCAGGAAAGCACCACTCAGCCAACAGAGCCTGGCTGCTCCGCATGCAGACTCACTCTGTTATTCAACATGTCACTTTAGAGAGGTTGCACACAGCTGGTTGCATGTAGACAGCTGCCAGGAAAACTTTGCCTCTTGAAGTGAAGGATTTGCAGTGGCTCCAGAACTGAGGGCAGGAGGAGAATGAAGTGCCCTGAACATCCCCTGCAAAGCATGGGGAGCTCTTGCAGCTTCCAGCCAGTGAAGCATTGAAGCAATCAGCAGAGACATGCCTGTGTTTTGCAGTTGGGGAGCAGTAGGAGACTACAATGATTAACAAGGACACTGGAGCGGTTTGCAGGGTGAACTCACACCCGCGGACAGTGAGAAATGACCGCGATTAGTAGTCAGAATGATTAAAACTTCACAGGGCAAGCTGACATCCACAGACAGGGGAGATGTGATGATTAAGTAGGTGATGTCCACCACCTCGTCAGGGGGAGGCTCAGCCACGCGGCAGCAAGATGGTTATTAACATGGCGACATCAATAGTTATTAACCTGGCTGCGTCAGCGCTGCTCGCGGATGAGCTTGGCTTCACAGGGCCAGACGAAGAAAGCGATTAACAGAGGAGCTCAGCAGTGCTCTCGGGGTGAATTAAGATGTATGGACAGAAATAGGATTAATGCAAACGCATCAGCGTTGACCGCGGTGCGACCAGACTCACGGGCAGAAGACTCAGATTAGCATGGCCTTGTCTTGTCAACTTGTTAGATGGCTCCTCATTAGGAGGGCTTGGGCAGTGACTGTGCCTCCAGAATTCAAGGTTAAATGTTGCCCAACTTGGCAACTGGTGAAATCGAGCCAAAAGGGAAAGCAATTAGCTAGTCTAGACAGACCCTCACATCTGTACAAGTGTTTTGATGTCTGTTGGCTTGTGCCAAATACATCAATTAGTTTGCAGAGAAGCAACATTAGACTCATAGAATCAGGCAGGGTTGGAAGGGACCACAAGGATCAGCCAGTTCCAATGCCCCTGCCATGGGCAGGGACACCCTACCCTCATCCAGCTTGGCCTTAACCACCTCCCTGGGCAAAGCATTCCAGCCTCTCACCACTCTCATGCTCAACAACTTCCTCCTCACCTGCACTCTGAATCTCCCCACCTCCACCTTTGCTCTATTCCTCTCAGTCCTGTCACTCCCTGACAGCCTAAAAATTCCCTCCACAGCTTTTTTGTAGGCCCCTTTCAGATATTGGAAGGCCACAAGAAGGTCACCTGAGAGCCTCCTCTTCTCCAGACTGAACAGCCCCAACTCTTTCAGTCTGTCCTCACAGTCGAGGTGCTCCAGCCCTCTGAGCATCCTCGTAGCCCTTCTCTGGACATGCTCCAGCATCTGCACATTCCTCTTGGAATAGTGGCTCCAGAACTGGATGCAGTACTCCAGGTGGAGTCTCAGCAGAGCAGAGGGGGAGAATCAGCTCCCTTGACCTTCTGGCCACACTTCTCCAGCCCAGGCTCTGATTGGCTTTCTGGGCTGCAAGTGCACACTGCTGGCTCATGTTGAGCTTCTCATCCACCAGCACCCCCAAGTCCAACCACATAATCTGTCTGGTCTTCAGGCATACAGGTATTCTCAAAGGGTTAATGGAAATCAAGATGTAAGAGAAGTTTGGGTACTTGGCAAAATTCTTGTTGTTTGCACAGAAGCAACAGGAGCCATGTATGCAGAGTCTGTGCACTCCATATGGCATAGTATGGCATGAAATGTCCAGTAGCTAGAGAGGCAGGCACACAAAACTCACATTCAGCACCTGGTAAAAACAATTAAGCTGATAACCTTGCAGGCTAAATCTCTCTTTCAACAGGACAGATACAGCAACTTCATTGATTAGCTGGGTTCTGCAGCTCAGAGGCCCTGGCACAGCTGGGATTCTGGGGGGTGAACAGGGGAAGCAATCACTTTCGCTGTGAGTGCATTGTTTCTCCTTCTGGGGTAATCATGTGTTTGTGCCCCAGTTCAGTTCAGAGCAATCAATACCAACATGTCACAGCTGTGCAGCCTACATGACACTTGCGAGCCCTTGGGCATACTGAAGAAACGTGGAGGTGTGTTTTAAATGCACTGGTAATGCAAAAAAAAAACCAGCAAGGCAAAGAGTGAGAACTGCTACTAAAAATCCAGAAAGCTATTTTCCTGAGCGATGTCTTTTGGCTACCGTGACAACCAAACTCCTATCTCAGTGCTTCAGCCAGTTGTATACTGTCCTGGGATACCCCAAATTCCTCTCTTCTCCCTCTCTGTGGGAGAAGAAAGGCACAAAACCCTGTTCCATCCCCCCTCCTCCCCCCGAACTTGAAGGGGGACAGCAAAAGGTGCCTCGTTGCACATGGGTTGACCTGTGTAGAAGCCCGCGCTGAAATCGGGCTGGTAATTGGGTGAGTTTTCATGCCCAGCATAAATGGTCAATGGACACTTTGTCTAGAAAAAAGGATAGCTAGAGCAAGGGTTGCTGCCTTCAGGGTTCCCACCTTGAGAGTTCCCATCTTGAAAAAGCTTCTACCTTAACACAGTGCCCGGCAGGATAGGCTCCTGCCATGCCTGGACTGTCCCCGCTTCTGGACAGCTCCTACCTTTTGTATGGCTCATGGTTTTATCCCATCCCTGCTTCTGGACAGCTCCTACCTTTTGTATGGCTCTTGGTTTTATCCCGTCCCTGCTTCTGGACAGCTCCTACCTTTTGTATGGCTCTTGGTTTTATCCCGTCCCTGCTTCTGGACAGCTCCTACCTTTTGTATGGCTCTTGGTTTTATCCCGTCTCTGCTTCTGGACAGCTCCTACCTTTTGTATGGCTCCTGGTTTTACCCCATCCCTGCTTTTGGAAAGCTCCTACCTTTTGTATGGCTCCTGATTTTATCCCGTCCCTGCTTTTGGACAGCTCCTACCTTTTGTATGGTTCCTGGTTTTACCCCATCCCTGCTTTTGGAAAGCTCCTACCTTTTGTATGGCTCCTGGTTTTGCCCCGTCCCTGCTTTTGGACAGTTCCTACCTTTTGTACAGCTCCTGGTGTTACCCTGCCCCTGCTTTTGGACTGTTCTCCCCACTTTTGCACTCTTCTGTGCAAGCCATCAGGTTTGGCGAGCCTCAGGTTCTTAGAGAGCGAGCCGGCAGCATCTGGACCACCCTCTCACACCTTATCAGTAGCCAGCTTCCTGGCTGCCTCCTGAACTGGAGGACCCTATCAGTTTTGACTGTCCCCTGCCGTTGTGAGGGCAGCGTTGTCCCGCGACCATCCCACTCGAGAAGAAGTGCTTGAGACATTTCCAAGTTTGGCAGCTCTGTAACTCACCTCTAACTTCTGTGGCATGGATCTCTATTATTGGATATTGCCTGCAGCATCAGAAAGCTGCTCCTGCAGAGGAACCCAGTAAGGGATCACTGCCAAATGCCTATCTCACCTTCGTGAGTAAGCTTTTCCCTTAATCTTCTGCTCAGCCTGATTGATAGTGGGGTAAAGCTGTGTTTGTAGCTTAGCCTTTTCCATTGCCTGACTTCCTAAATATCCAAATTTATCTATACCACCCTTTTGTAAGATATTCCTGATCAAACCGAGCCTGCCAACAAATTAACCTGATTCAGTATGTAGTTTTGGGGGCAGGGCACCAGGAAAAGACAATCACTCTGGTTTTTATACCTCCTGACTCTGCCATGTTAATTCCCTGCCTCCACCACACACACCAAACTGCTTCCAAAGGCCTGCAAATGGCCTGCCTGCCCTTAGCAAAGAATAGAGGGCAACAACCTCAGAGGTGGAACACTATTACACACTCCTCTTTTTCAGATGAGAAGGAAAGCTACGAAAACAAAGCCAGCAGGGGATTGAAGTGTCAGGAAAAGCTGTCTCCTCTGGGTTGGGTACAATGCAATTCTGTATACAAACAGCTAGCTAATTATTTCTTAGTGCATATCAGCTAAGGCTGACCTGATTAAAATCATAAATCAGCCCATGCCTCTGTTTTTATGCAGTGAGAATCCATGTCTGTGTTTGCATATTAATTAAGATATGCTAAGTAATCAAAAACTCTTGCTAGGGGAAGAAAAGAAAACCCCAGACTGTAACCTGACAGAAGCAAACACAGGAGTGTGGCACACCAACTTTTCACTAAACTTCCTCTGTTTGCACTGTGCCCTTTGAAGTTAAAAGTGGTTCCCAATCACCTCTGATTTCCTTCCATCAGGTTTTAAGAGAAGATGTCTCTGTCATGTGCAACCCACGACTTGTTTCCACTTGGTGGGGGAAATAGCATGAAAGCTGCTGCCAGGCTAGAAAGCTGCATAAGTTTATAAGCTGCAGCATGTTTTTTAGCTGCAGCATGTTTTTTAGCTGCAGCATGTTTTTTAGCTGCTCTCCCCCACGTGCTATGTGCTACCAGATTAATGTCGCTGCTCAGCACAGCTCAGAGTGTTGATGTTGAAATATTAAAGCTATTTCATCAATACCAGGTTTGGAAAGAGATCATTCATGGTCATTAGACTAGCAAAGCATTTATTCTGGACATCAGAGAGAATCCCCACGGGTCCTAGACATCATGCTGCAATCCCCATAATGCCATTAATATAATGGCCTCTTTCTTCTTTATTAGGATTTTACAGCTAAATAGGATGTAAGGAAACCTATCAAGTCAGTGGAGTCCAGCACCCTACAGTCACTCCTGTCACAGAGTCCATATGCTGTTCTCTGTTGGTTTTCCTGTGTGAGAAACTACATTCATTAACTGCTATCACTGAGCTTTTTCTCCTAACAGCTACATGATGCTGTGGGGCTAGTATCTCCAGCAGGATGTTAAAATACCCTGCCACGGTTACAGTGCATAAAGCAGCTGAAAATGCCCTCCTTTATTTCTTTTTTTCCCCTCAAATTATGCAAAGTTCAACAAGGAGCAATTCAGGTTGGGGGAAATTTTCCTCTACATTGTTCCAAGTCAGAGCTCAGGGGGCTGAAGCTGGGATCATGCCTCCACCAGAGCAGTGCTGCAGCCCTGTGACAAGGTGTGGAAATGGTTCTTGTCAGGAACTCAGGGGCATTTTTAACCAGCCCTAAAAGATCTGCTGCCACTCATACCCTGACTATGGAAACATAGAATCAGAATCACAGAATCAGGCAGGGTTGGAAGGGACCACAAGGATCATCTAGTTCCAACCCCCCTGCCATGGCCAGGGACACCCCTACCTCATCCAGCCTGGCCTTAAACACCTTCAGGGATGGGGCCTCAATAAACCTCCCTGGGCAACCCATTCCAGGCTCTCACCAGTCTCATGCTCAACAACTTCCTCCTCACCTCCACTCTGAATCTCCCCACCTCCACCTTTGCTCCATTCCCCCCAGTCCTGTCACTCCCTGACAGCCTAAACAGTTCCTCCCCAGCTTTTTTGTAGGTCCCCTTCAGATCCTGGAAGGCCACAAGAAGGTCACCTGGGAGCCTCCTCTCCTCCAGACTGAACAGCCCCAGCTCCCTCAGTCTGTGCTCACAGCAGAGCTGCTGCAGCCCTCTGAGCATCCTCGTGGCCCTTCTCTGGACACACTCCAGCATCTCCACATCCCTCTTGTAATAGTGGCTCCAGAACTGGATGCAGTACTGAAGGTCTCAGCAGAGCAGAGGGGGAGAATCACCTCCCTCGACCTGCTGGCCACACTTCTCCTGGTGCAGCCCAGAAACCTTGGTATCCCATTCTTTCTGGGCCACTTTTACATCATCTAGACCTGCAGCCTCCTGGCCTCCTCCTCTTCTCTACTTCCCAAAGCAACAGGTGAAGCTACAGCTTCAAGTAAGCGCACAGAACTGCCAGCCAGCTGGGTTATGCTCCAGGGCCCCTTCACAGTGATGTGCCCAAAAAGAGATTTATGCAAAATGTTCTGCTAATGTAGGCAGGAGGCAGATATTCTGCATCTGTCTGTCTGCAAACAAGCAAGAGGAGTTGCTACATTTGGATGATGCTGCTGCAAAAGCAACACCACAAAGACAGATGGGTTAAGGCATCAGTGAGTATCTAATCCCCCACAGCAGTGTTTTCCCAACTAAAAGACAGGTGCCCACCCTCTCCATGGAATAACCTGCCAAGACTTGTCTGGTTGTCCTCGCAGCACACAGTTGCTGTGATAACGCTCTCCTTACCAGGGCCGTTTTGGACTGACTAATGACATTGCCTCTGCAGAGAGCGAGGCTCTGTTTAGCAACAGGCTTGATTCCTGCCAGGAGATTTCAGACACAAAAAGGCCTGTGAAGATCCAGAAGAATACATTTCAGGTTTGGAATGCAGGCATTTCACTGATTACAAGATGCCAACAATCTGGTGCAATATTGCAATCAGCTTCTTATAAGACAAGTCCAAAGCAAAGGACTTCACCAAAGGAAATATCATTGTCTTTGCCTGTTATGTACAGACATAAAATGATCACTTTGAAGAGAGCTTTACCCATAAAAGTGTTTAAATCTTGTAAATTCTTTAATGCCTTTCCCCCTAGCATGGGTCCTTAAATTGCCCTGCAGAGAGCACTATTTCTGTTCTTTGATTCCTGCCTTTAAAAGTTTCAGTAAAGCAAGCAGGGAACAGACCTGTTCCAAACAGCCCAATAAAAATGGCTGATAAAATATCAGACACACTCCTGGAGCAAGTTAAGAAACCTGCAATCTGTTCAAGGACGTTTTGTGCACAGGAAATAATAATAATAATTAAAAAAAGGAGAAAGAAAATGAGATGGGCTAAATTTGTCAGTTAATTATTTACTGTGAATTATTTACTCAGACGAAGTTAATTAAGAAATACTTCTAACAGGAACATTTTTTTCTGCCCTTACCCTTGGAAATTAAGCTATAGCTGAAATCTTCCCAAAGGCACAACTCTGAGGTGGGTGCTGGAGGACCTAAGCCCCACAAGTGGTGCTTCTATCCAACCAGATGTGATCCAGCTCAGGGATAAAAACTGTACAGTAACATAGCATGGGGGCTGAAATAAGGTGGTTTGGACTCCCAAATGCAGGTACAAACCTGGACACAGTCCTGCTCAGGTGAATCTTGGCACAGAGCTGGCTTATACCTGAGTATATGGAACCTAAGACAGGGAAATACATTTTCCAGCATTTCTTAGAAGAGGAAACACCTTGTTACATATAATCATAGAATCAGTCAGGGTTGGAAGGGACCACAAGGATCATCTAGTTCCAACCCCCTCTGCCATGAGCAGGGACATCTCACACTACATCAGGCTGCCCAGAGCCTCATCCATCCTGGCTTCAAACACCTCCAGAGATGGGGCTTTGACCACAGAATCACAGAATTTCTTAAATAGAAAAGACCTTCAAGATCATTGAGCCCAATCACTAATTTCACACTGACTAAACCAAAACCCTCAGCACAACATCTAACCACTGTGAATTGCACCTCCCTGGGCAACCCATTTCAGGCTCTCACCACCCTCATGCTGAAGAACTTCTTCCTACACATCCAGTCTGAGTCTACTCATTTCTAGCTTTGTTCCATTCCCCACAAGTCCTATCACTACCTGACATCCTAAAAAGTCCCTCCTCAGCTTTCTTGTGTGTACTGAAAGGTCACAATAAGGGCAACTCGGAGCCTTCTCCTCTCCAGACTGAACAGCCCCAACTCTTTCAGTCTGTCCTCATAGCAGAGGTGCTCCAGCCCTCTGATCATCCTCATCAGCAGCTATTTCCTTGCTCAGAGCTGTGAATTACTCTTGTAGCACAAGTTAAGAGCATCTGCAGCAGCTGACAAATTGGACTAAAGGAAATTGTACCAAATGTGTGCACACTTTAATGAGAAGCTTCTAGTTACTCCACATCTGGGGTTTATATCACTTTCCTTAGTCTCCTACTTGAAAACATTTCACATTGCCCTCCTGAGTTTGTATCTGACCTCAACGTCTTTTCTCCCTAGGAAGACAGAGCAAGGACAGCTCGTGAGCAAGGATAATACTGCATGAGAAAAACTGTCTGAAGTGCTTTTGACACAGTGAGAGATGGGAAACGTTTGTGTGCTCTGGTGCACATGCACCAATTGCAGCAGCACAGGGACCAAGCTTGCAGGCATTAATGCAGCTGTGTACGTAGCCGGGGGGATGCATCCGCATGGATACGCCAAAGACAGGCTGCTTCTGGGTCATAATTTTGCTGTCTTTACTTACACTTCCTACTTGCCAGTAGGAATGATATTTGCAGAGTATGATAAGAAGGCATCATTTCTAAATTATGGATTGTTGCTTCCACCAAGTTTTCTCCTCCTTATGTTTTTCCACTCTGCATTTCTTATACAGCGACTGTGCTTTATCACTTGGAGAACAACACTGTAAGGTTTCTCTCAAAGCTTCCTCACAAAAAGGAAAACAGACTATTTGATGAAGCTATGCTGAAATTCCTTTTCCAAGCTGAGCTTGTCTCAGGGCTGCAGTATGAATCATAGAATCAACCAGGTTGGAAGACATCTCCAAGATCATCCAGTCCAACCTAGCACCTAACCAATCAACCAGACCATGGCACTAAGTGCCTCATCCAAGGTTGTGCAGCATCTGAACTAGCTTTAAAGACAATCAAACCCAACTTTTCTTAGGCATTTCCACTCATTTTGGTTTCACCTGCTATTGAGAAAGGTTGTGTAGCATCTGAACTAGCTTTAAAAACAACCAAACCCAACTTTCCTTAGGCATTTCCACTCGGTGGCCACCCAGTCACTTCGATACAGCTGCTTATACCCATCAGCAGCGAATAAGCTTGGTTGGCAGATTAACTGACTTAGTGAACATTGCAATCAATTTTTCATAATCCCTCATTTATGGTGTAATTTCATATAAAAGTTGCATGACTCCCTGGGACCTCCAGTATGGATTGTGGATTTCAAATGCTCACAACAATCCAAACTGTCAAAGCCAAAAGTCACTGTGGATTTGACAATTGGATTTCGGTGACTGGTTTAGACAAATGTTTGCTTCCTGGAGGTCATCCCATTAGGAAATCTTGAGCACAGAAACATCTACAGCAAAGAAACACCAACAAATGGCAATGGCAGCTGAATCAAAAAGGACCACTTGTTTCAAACAAACCTGATATGATGTTTTCTCCTCTTAGAGCTCAGGCTGCTCTAACACGGAGTCGTGGCTCTCCATGTCTGTGCGACACGCACAGAGATTAACACAGGGTCAAGCTGATAGACTAATTCCTAACATCATTTGCATTCATGCATAATCTTTGCAAAATATTTGCCTTTCTCATCTTTTTTTAAGGGCAAGAGACCCAAAGAAATGACTTGCCTGGTAAAAAGCAGTTTGTCTCAGTAGGGATGGTGTTAATGGATGGATAGCATAATACCTTTCATAACTTTCAAATTAAATATTAAGCTTTTTAACAACATTTTGGCTATGCTGTCACAACCACCCCACTGTAGGTCATAGTAGGGCATCTGTCTTTAAATATTGCATGCTGTTTAGTGCTGATCATCCTCTAAAAGACTGATTACTGTATTGAACTTGAACATAAAACTACTGGTATTGCTCTACAATCTACATAGCTGAAAAAATTAATCAATCTATTGTGGTTTATGATGAAGGGAAACTCACAGCTACAAGCAGAGCTAGAAAAAGACTTCATGGTGGACAATGACAAAAAAAAAAGTCAGAATTTTGCTGTTTTGCTTTTGCTTCCACCTAAATGTGCTAGTGCTAACCTCATCATAGAAACACAGAAACATCCAGGTTGGAAAAGCCCCTCGGGATCACCAAGTCAAACCTATAACCCTATTCTACAAGATCACCTTAAACCTAAGCACCTAAATCCCTAAGCATCAACACCAAACGACCCTTAAACACATCCAGGGTGGGTGACTTCATCCAGCTCCTTCCAGTCCCTGACCACTCTCTCCATGAAAAACCTTTTCCTAAGGTCCAGTCTAAACCTCCCCAGTCTCAGATTGAGGCCATTCCCTCTTGTTCTGTCTCCAGATACCTGTGAGAAGAGCCCAGCAGTAGCCTCTCCACAATGTCCCTTCAGGTAACTGTAGACAGCAATGAGGTCTCTCCTCAGCCTCCTTTTTCAAACTAACCATCCCCAGCTCCTTCATAAGATCTATTCTTTAGGCCCTTCCCCAGCATCGTTGCCTCCTCTGGACCTGCTCCAGCACCTCTACATCTCTCCTGTATTGCAGTGCCCAAAACTGATGCTCTGGTGCCCGAAACTCACACTCTGGTCTGTCTTTCATCCCAAGGTTCTCTGTGGCACATAAACTACGCAGGAACACAGGGTTGTCTTAAAAGGTGGCGCCACCTAGAAGATGCCAAAGAGCTGCTTTCAGTTGTCGGCTATTCCCTTGCAGCTCCTATTTTGCTCCCATCGTTATCCTATTTAAGCCCCAAACAATTACAGACAAAACAATAGAAATCTGATCACACAGAGTTATTGCATCCTGTCACAGTGCTAAACAGCCCAGCACAATGATGAATAAACTTCTTGTGAAGCTGCTCATTCTAACGTTTATGATTTATCATTGCAAGAGCTGTTATCTGTAAAACCTTTTTCTTTTGCTGCAGGAATGAAAGCCTAATGCAGAGACAGGCTGCACAGTGTGCTTCAGTCTGATGCAACTGCCAGCCAGAGTTGGCAAAGTGATAGGCCACATCTGATATGAAACTTTCTTCTACTTAAAATCTTCTTATGTCAGGAAAACAGTTCAGTATTCACACACTCATCTACTACTTCTTTCTATTTTTGGCAGTGATTACTGATTTGGACTTGGTGCCATGGTCTAGTTGACTGGATAGGGCTGGGTGCTAGGTTGGACTGGATGAGCTTGGAGGTCTCTTCCAACCTGGTTGATTCTAAGTGCATTTTTTTACATGGTCACTGCACTAATGGTACTTACTCATCCCTTCAAATTAGCTACAACTACTCCATTGGCCTCTATTCTGGCCTGAGCTCTGGCACCAAAATATAAACAACTCATCCTTGCTCCATGCTTTCTGCATATTTGTACCTGAGATGATACACAAACACCATTTTTAAACAAAGGCTCCTCCTGATGGCCTCTAAAACCATCCTGAATTTAAGCAGCAGTCCTTGTCAAGTTTTATGCACATCAAACACTTTTAGAGAAGACAAATGAAATATTCTCTACCAATTCTCTGCTTGCATTTCATGACTGCAGCACAAGAAACAGTAAATCTAGCAGAGCCACAGGAGATCTTGCTGAGGTTTCTTGAATTTGGTTTACTAAAGATAATATCAAATAGGCAAATTACTTTGATTCCCCTAAGAAATAGTATGTATTAGGAATGAAAACACTAGCTGCCAAAATTTACTAGGACTTTTTTTGGTGGGAATAAATGGCTCTGTCTTGCTGCCTTAAAAATAGATGCACAAACTGTTAAACATCTGAAGTTTCTATGGCGCAAAATAGTAAAGAAGAACGAAGAATTATTTCTCTCTGCTGGCTGTGCACTAGACACAAATCTAAGAAATGGTGCTTATGTCTCAAAGGAATGTTAAAAATCATCTTTTCTTTTACTCATATGCTTACAGAATGCTTAAACACCTACAGAATCTGACAGTAAGTATCATCAAATGCAAAGAGCAACGACTGCATTTTTCCTGCCTCTTACTATCTTGCAGACCCTGAGTCCTGAGCACAGTCAGTCTTTTCCATTTCAATCCCGTGTCATCGTGCTGTTTTAGGACTATACCCTGGGCCTTCCTGGAGTAAACTCAAGTAATCTGAACCTGGATTCCAAATCTCTTCTTGCCTCACTGCAATATTTCTGGACACCCTCATGCTCAGGGATAATTGATGGAGAAAAAATCATAGAATCAACAAGGATGCAAGAGACCACCAAGATCACCTGGTCCAACCTAGCACCCAGCCCTATCCAGTCAACTAGACCATGGCAATAAGTTCCCCATGCAAGTCTTTACTTGGACACCTCAAGGGACAGCAACTTCATCACCTCCCTGGGCAGCCCATTCCAATGCCAATCACTCTCCCTGGCAAGAACTTCCTCCTAACATCCAGCCTATACCTCCCCCTCCACAGCACAACTTGAGACTGTGTCCCCCTGTTCTGCTGCTGGTGGCCACACCTTGAGTAGCATGTCCAGTTCAAGAGATGGCCTATAAGCTGGACCTGATCTCCCTTTGCATCCAGTGTCTGTAGTGAAAAGATTCTGTTGAACATGTTCTTGAAGGACACTTCATGAAGGACATTCAAGAGACTTGCTCACATCCCTTTGTTCTCCCAGGCAAACTACCACCTACTGCCCAACAGCTTGGACAAACTCACACTACTTCTTCCTTCAGCCGTGGAGGCAGACTTCAAGAGCTGGAGGTGCTTGTGGCCAGTTGGCAATTAATTTGAAACAGATCCTGTAAATCTGTTGCTTTAAAGTTTGGTAGCTCATTTGCATCCAGAGGCTATAATATGCCTGATCACAGCATTGTGGCAGTTTCCTCTTAAAATCCCTGAGGCTTTAATTGAAAATAATCAGCGGTGGAAGTTGTTCTAACAGTCCACACTCACTGACGTAAACAAACACAAGGCTTGAAAGCTGTGAATGCTTCTGTTTGCATCTGTGGCTCTTTCACCAAAAGGCATGTTGTTGATTCCATTTATTCCAAACACAGAATAAATGAATGCTTAATTTGGAAGCCTATAAATAAAGAGCATGCTCCATTACAGCAGCAGCATCTAGAAGCAGCCTTGAAATGATGTTCTCAAGTCACTAATGCTATTAAGGATTTCTATAAGCTAAGCCCCAGCCATACACACTCAGAAGTTCAGGGGGAAGTGTGTTCCACCCACTTCAGAACAACCCCCACTGTAGTTCAGGGACTGATGGCTCTCAACAGCACAAAGCTCCTTTATGAATTATCTTCATTACTACTATAATCCTTCAGTGCTTCCCAGCAACGGTGTTAAACACAAGGTGAATTCAGTGCAGTAGGAAGCAGCACAGGAAGAATGGTGCCTTTGTCAATTTACTTATACCTGCCAGAACATGGCAAAGATCTGGGGGGGTTCTGGATAATTTAAAACATTTTCTATGGTCAATAGCAGTGAGAGATGCACAGCTTGTTAGCTCTGCCACCAGTGACAGGCACCTGAAGTGCAGTCCTTTCCTGGTGTGCTTCCCAAGAAGAGAGGAGTAGCTCTGGCAAACTGTTTGAGACAGGCAGGCATGTAGCTGAGATAAGACTCACGTTCTTTTCTCCTGGCAATCTCTCTGGACTCATAGGATGACAAAACGTCACATATAGAAACCAAGCACCCCTGATGTATAGGGCAGGACCAACGTGTACCTCTCAGCTCACAGTCTCTGATTTCTACCAGATTCACTTTTCCTCATTGCAAAACTGCACAATTAGAAATGACTCCTCAGGAGAGTTCTGTGCTCAGGTATTTACCAAAATGCCTGGAAGTCACAGAATCACAGAAACATCCAGGATCCCTCAGGATCACCAAGTCCAACCTGTAACCCTATTCTACAAGATTCACCTTAAACCACATCCCTAAGCATCACATCCTAACCAGCCTTAAACATACCCAGGGCTGGGTGACTCCACCACCTCTCTGGGCAGCTCCTTCCAGTCCCTGACCTCTCTCTCCATGAAAAACCTTTTCCTAATGTGCAGTCTAAACCTCCCCAGTCTCAGATTGAGGCCATTCCCTCTTGTTCTGTCTCCAGCTACCTGTGAGCAGAGCCCAGCAGCAGCCTCTCCACAATGTCCCTTCAGGTAACTGTAGACAGCAATGAGGTCTCCCCTCAGCCTCCTCTTCCTCACACTAACCATCCCCAACTCCCTCAGTTGCTCCTCATAAGATTTATTCTCTAGGCCCTTCCCCAGCATTGTTGGCCTCCTCTGGACCTGCTCCAGCACCTCCACATCTCTCCTGTATTGTGATGCCCCAAACTGAACACAATACTGGAGGTGTGGTCTCACCGAAGTTAAATCCAAGGGGGCAATCACCTCCCAACTCCTACTGGCCACAACATTTTTCGTACAAGCCAAGATGCCATTGGCCTTCTTGGCCACCTGGGCCTCATTCTACTGAGCTTGACTGACAATTTCTTCCTCCAGACTAGTGGCTGACATCCTGCTTGCCAAAAGGAAGAAGCTGGCACTGGAGAGAGGAAGAGGATGTACTCCCAGCAAGCTGCAACAGCTTCAGCTGCCTCCAAATCCAATGGCAGTCAGGCAAATGAGTTCTCAAATGGTTCTTTATGGTTAAGTCTGCCTTGTTGAGCACAGCACAGGCACAAGGAAAAGGACCACAGCAAAGCTCTGTATCTTGAAAGATGTTGATTCTACCAGTGTTGATAATTACTTGGGTAACTGAGAGACTACTGAGAGTCTTTGGGGATTTCAAGGGGAAACTGTCACAAGGCTGTGAACACAGGCATTGTCTGTGCATATTAGCTGAGGTAAGAGAGTCACAGATTCATAGAGAGGTTTAGGTTGGAAGGGACCTTAAAGATCATCAAGACTTGTGATCTGCCCTAGCATAAATAAATACATGAAAATGCCTACAAGGAACTTCCTCTCCCAGCTTACATATCCTTTTGGGACCTAAAGAGGCAAACATTCTTCTTGTCTCTAATACCTTATCTCTTTTGGTTGAACATCTTTGCCTTTCAAGATCCAGTAGGCGAAAACAGGCAGCAGTCAAAGTTTTTATCTGGGGGACACAGGAAGGCAGACAGAGAAATAAAATGGAGGAGAGGTAAGACCAAGGTGTTGAGTGAGATCCTCCTCTCAGGATTGCCACTGGGTGAGCAGGCACTGGGAAAGAATCATGGAGATGGTGACTCCCACAGTCAAAGGGAATGACTGGGACTGACTGATGACCCTGCAGAACTGAAATAATCACTGTAGACAGGGCTGTCATATTTTATCTGTGCAGAGACTTCTAATTTTTCAAGGCCCTCTTGCCAGTCATCTTTTTAAAGGCACTCCAAAACAGCATTGCCCTGACCTTGGAGCTTGCTTACACAGACCTCTCTCACAGCACCTCTAAAGAAAACCAAACCCTGTTGTTATTGTAGTTTTGTGATATTGACATAGCAGAAAGACAAGTCAGGGGTAATGCTTAATGGTTACAGGTTTTCATGCAGCCTTTCAATCAAAATTTAATAGGACATTTATAGTCTCCAACATCAAATTAATGAAATGGTTTCAAATGTAAATCCTGGATGGTAAAAATTCCTCACAATTTATGTCTCTGCATCTGATATCCAGAATGCAGTGAAAAGGTTTTTAATCACCTCTACAGGTAGCTGCTTACCTAAGAAATAAAGAATCATTTTCAAAGTTCAAGGGCTTGGGCTAATGCAACAGAAATTTGCAGAGCTGCAATGGAGAGGTCCTTCATGATGAAGGAAGAGCATGAACTGTGTTCAGTTCCCTTATATTTTCACAGTATCACAATATCATCAGGGTTGGAAGAGACCTCACAGATCATCAAGTCCAACCCTTTTCCACAGAGCTCAAGGCCAGACCATGGCACCAAGTGCCACGTCCAATCCTGCCTTGAACAGCTCCAGGGACGGCGACTCCACCACCTCCCCGGGCAGCCCATTCCAGTGTCCAGAGTCTTTCAGCCAAACTTCAGCAGCAGAATTCCTTTCTGACCCCAAAAGTTATGGTGTGAGGATGGCAGCCACCAATAGAACAAGGGGACACAGTCTCAAGTTGTGCTGGGGGAAGTACAGGCTGGATGTTAGGAGGAAGTTGTTGGCAGAGAGAGTGATTGGCATTGGAATGGGCTGCCCAGGGAGGTGGTGGAGTCACTGTCCCTGGAGGTGTTCAAGCAAAGCCTTGGTGAGGCACTTAGTGCCATGGTCTGGTTGATTGGCTAGGGCTGGGTGCTAGGTTGGACTGGATGATCTTGGAGGTCTCTTCCAACCTGGTTGATTCTGTGATTCTATGATTCTATGAGGACAATGGAGTTCAAAAGATACTTAGGAAATTCCTATGGTAATTTCCAGTCTAAGTAACATTAAATTCCACCTGAGAATGGGGTTTGTCAGTTCTGAATGGGGAAGAAAGTCACACAGTGTAAAAGCCTGGAGGTAACAGGGTGTTTCTCTGTGTATATCCAGGATGGACAAGTAAATGAGGCAGAAGGTGAATATGGATCATGGAAAACTTCTGCATAGGTAAGGCTGTATTTGATCCAGCAAGCTGAATGCTGAGGTCTGATATCCTGGCAGCACGAAAAAGAATAGCAAAGTTCCCCTTCACTGGCTTTCCTTCGGAGTGCACAGCATGCAGGCAAGCAGGACCCATCCCACTTATCAGTATTAATGAAAACAAAGGGAAATTGCACTTCCAGAAGGAAACTCTGTGGTGCCACTCTTCAGCTGTGAACTGAGCACTCTTAACTTGCAGTGCCAACAATCCATAAAACTCACTGTCAAGCACTCGGTGTCCAGAAGGCATAAGAAGTGTCAAGAAATGCTTTATGCTGTTGCTAACACACTAGAAAAGGCTTGATCACTAGATTAAACTGGAGAACAGGCTGACACTCTCTGAAAAGATATTTGGATGAGACAGTAATGGTAGCTAGAAGAAGGGCTTTGACTTGTGTAAAATAGGATGGATCAAAAAGGGCATCCACACTCTGTAGATCTCACAAGCAAAGGATGCCGACAGACCAAGCAAGAGCTGCAGCTGATTGCTTCCAGCCAGTCTAAAACCAGAGAGAGATAGCAAAGGTCATGTTTCCCAGAACTCTGTTTCAGTCTTGTCCTTCAAATAGATGCAGCAGGTTGCAGCACTTTTCCTTGCTGATCTGTGATTTGAACAACTTTAGCTTGTGCTTGGGTGCCCACAAGCCTGAGAAACCATAAGGGCAGACAGCAAGTGCTGAAGGGTGCACATCTGCCTTGTCTACAACTGCATCTTTTGTTTCTTCTCTATCTGGGAAGCAGAGAGGATATGCAGCCCTGCACCACCCAGTGCTTCTCCTTGGCCTGAGGAAATTCTAGCAATGTGTCAGCTTAGCATTACAGGAATGGCATCAAGGATCTACAGTGCAATGGAGAAGGCAGCTCCCAGCTGGGAAGGAAGTGTTTCTGGGCAAGTCAGCTAAGGCAGAGCACAGTCACTGGGGAGGGTTTTAAGGGAGGTGGTGAAATGAGGACAGAATAACTGGGACAGTGTCAGCAACATTTTAGTTCTTTGCAAAAGTTCTAGGGGGAAGATGAGAGAATCCTTCTGATGGAACACCTACCTTTTAATATGAACAAAACAATTTGGATGCTACAAGCATCTTTAGTTTCTCAGATCAGGATTAGAAGCAAACCCCCACCACAGTAGAACCAGAAAATGCTGCGTATCTTTCAGGAAATATTACCTTGATGTGTATCCAGAATAGATAAAAGAAACCAAATTAAAACCCAATTGAGAAATATGAAGCTCTCAGATAAAATATTTTTGAATGCTAAATGGAATTTGTGAAGCTCCATTGCCTTAACCTCTGCTAATAAGCTGCTCAATAAACTTCATGAAAACATATTTTATGTACTGATAACATCTCAAAGTATGAAAGATTTTGCAGTTGTTCAGCAATCAGTTACCAGCTGGATTATGGTCCACTAATGCTGTTAGATTTCTGCAAGACAGAAGGCAGCTTTTCAACCATTTGTTATTTTAATGATGAGGAATCTCTCCATAAGCCTTGTTAAAACTTCATTTAATCCATTACAAAAGAAACAAAGACATTTGGAAGTGTATATTAAAAAAATCTCAATCTATCAGAGCAGAAATTATGGGGTCTAGGGAAGCTTTTAAGGAGCATCTATGGAATAAAATGGCCCTGCTAATTAAAGGACTGTATCTTTTAAAGTTTGACATTTAGGGACTGTCTTCAACAGGGACCAAACTACTCTGCATGATAGCACTCTTAATGGCAAAGAGAAAAAGGAAGAACCTTTACAAAGCTGCAGCCAAATGACTCCATCTATTCCAAATATCACTCAAACATTTGCAAGGGTGATTTTACTGAGTTTTCTCCCAAAAATAACTCAAAGAGGACAGAGGCTGCAACCTCCTTGCCCCTAAATCATGGTGAAGTTTTTCCTTGCAGAGATGAATTCTTTGGTTCAGTGAGAGGCAGATGTTCTTCAGAAACCTGACTGCCCCTGCTAGGATGTGAAATCAGTTCAAAGAATTTAATCATGCACAGCCCATGAACCTATGTCTAATTCCTGATAATCCTAGGAATATAACAGCCCAATCAAGCAGGTGGGAGCTGCATCACTTTGCCACTGCTCTCTTAATTTGCTAAGTACTACTGCAGACATGGAAGAGAGATTTCCATGGGGCTCTCTAAAGAAAAGCAATCAGACCTGAGCTCCCTGGTCTTTCTCCAGCACATCCCATTCCAGATCTGCCATGTTATCTCCTCTGCACCAAATGAGAAAGCTTTTGCAGTGACTAATCTCTTTTTATAACCCCCAGAAAGCATCCAATGCAATATATTACCTGAATGAACATTTATTTTATAGATAATACATTAAAGGTAGAAAATGCTCATTTCTGAGTGCACAAAATGCTGCATTTTCCAAAGGACTGAACACTGACTTCAGCCCTTCAATTACCCTCACAATTCTATACCTGCAGAGCAACATGCCAAAAATTTGCAATCAGTTCAATAACCAAGTTTGACTTTTGCACTTCTAGGTGCAGGTGAAATGTTGATCCTCAAAAAGAGAGGCTGCTTACTCAACAACAGACTGAAATTCTGCAGTCTCCCTCTCCAAGATTCCTGGCACAGCAGTGACATTTACAGCTTAGCTTCTCATATTCCTGAGGGAAAGACATGCTATTCCAGCTCCTGTGATCACTACATCTTTCATCAGCTCTAATGAAGCTCCCAGTTGTTATTGTAAGAGTTAAGCAAAGTTCCTCCTGGGAGGTTTTTTCCCCCTTCAAAAATTTCCCCAGACTTGAGGTTATTAGCTAAGCTACCCACTAAACTGGGAGTAAGCTGAGGATCACCTCTTAGATCTTGATAAGGACATGAGCTATCATATCTACCTGCTTTCATCCCTCCAAGGGACATCAGCTAAAGCTGTATCAAAGTTAGGTCAAAGGTCCAAGTGCCAAAAAAAAAAAATTCATTCTGAATACAGCACAAATGTTAAATGTCCCAATGCTATCCAATGATTAAGGAAGTTGAACACCTTCCTTATGAGGAGAGACTGAGGGAGCTGGAGCTTTTTAGCTCGGACAAAAGGACATTAAGGGGTGATCTCATTAGCATTTATATATATGTAAGAGGGGAGTGTCAGGAGCCTGGAGCCAGCCTCCTCTTGGTGATGCCCAGTGACAGGACAAGGGGCAGTGGGTGGAAGTTGAGGCATTGGAGCTTCCATGTGAACCTGAGGAAGAATTTCTTCACTGTGAGGGTGACAGAGCACTGGAACAGACTGCCCAGGGAGGTTGTGGAGTCTCCTTCTCTGGAGATATTCAAGAATCATCTGAATGGGTTCCAGTGTGATCTGCTCTAGGTGATGCTGCTCTGGCAGGGAGCTTGGACCAGATGATCTTTCAAGGTCCCATCCACCTCCCAACATTAGAATCCTAGAATCAACCAGGTTGAAAAAGACCTCCAAGATCATCCAGGCCAACCTAGAACCCAGCCCTGTCCAGTCAACCAGACCATGGCACTAAGTGCCTCTGCCAGGCTTTTCTTCAACACCTCCAGGGACAGCAACTCCACCACCTCCCTGGGCAGCCCATTCCAATGCCAATCACTCTCTCTGCCAACAACTTCCTCCTAACATCCAGCCTAGACCTCCCCTGGCACAACTTGAGACTGTGTCCCCTTGTTCTGTTGCTGGTTGCCTGGCAGAAGAGCCCAACCCCACCTGGCTACAGCTTCCCTTCAGGAGGTTGTAGACAGCAATGAGCTCTGCCCTGAGCCTCCTCTTCTGCAGGCTGCACACCCCCAGCTCCCTCAGCCTCTCCTCACAGGGCTCTGCTCCAGGCCCCTCACCAGCTTTGTCGCCCTCCTGTGGACACCTTCCAGCACCTCAACATCTCTCTTGAATTGAGGAGCTCAGAACTGGACACAGCACTCAAGGTGTGGTCTGACCAGTGCTGAGTCCAGGGGCAGAATAACCTCCCTTGTCCTGCTGGCCACACTGCTCCTGATACATTCTATGGTTATATAAAAAGAAACAGTGCCACTGTGGGTTCTTCTGCAACGTTTGATGCAAAAATACACTGCAGCTCCCACCCTCTTCCATACCAAACCAGATGTTTGCCATACATACAGCTGTTCTGAGACCTTCTGTTTTCAGCTACAGAAGCAAAGCTTGTGCCAACATGCTGCTGTTTGTCTGCCTCCTTCCAGTAACTTTTGAGAGAAGCTTCACAACTTCCCAAAGTTCTTTTTCCACCCCCCCCCCCCCCCCCCCCCCAAGCTTGTAAAATATTAACATTTGAAATTGCCTCACATAATGCCACTCTTGCTAGAAACTGCTGGGATGGTAAATCAAATGACATCTAGAGGGGCTAAAGAGTTTTTGATAAGAGACTGATCTTGAATGAAAGGGGAGAAAAAAAGACACTTAATTCAAAGTCAATTAAAAATGGAATTATAAAATATCTAGATGAGAATCACATAATGAATATCAGCAGAGTCTGTAAATGAAAATCAGGCCTGAAATTCCTCCAAAGGGTCAATAAAGTCTTGAAAACCAACTTCACAAAAAAACTTTGACTTCTTTAAAGCCTTTCCTGAAGCTCTTCATAGCACTCCATTAATGGCATAAGCAGTCATGGACTCAGAAACAAGCAGTAGTTCTGAATCTTAACTAAGATTCCAGTTTCTTAACTAAGGCATGAGATATAAGAAATTACCATTCACTGCAGCATAATATTAGTAGAAATTATCCCCATCTTCTCTAATGATATTGGCTGAATATAATTTCTGGAATATAGGATTTACAGATCCAATTCTGCTCTTTGCTTACCAGAATAAAAGGAAATATTGATTTGCCATTGGAATGGGCTGCCCAGGGAGGTGGTGAAGTCACCATCCCCAGAGGTGTTCAAGCAAAGCCTGGGTGAGGCACTTAGTGCCATGGTCTGGTTGATTGGCTAGGGCTGGGTGCTAGGTTGGACTGGATGATATTGGAGGTCTCTTCCCATCTGGTTGATTCTATGATTTTTTTTGAGGAACTAAATTTTTTACTGCCCCAATAATCAAGAATAAAAACTTGTCCAGCAGAAGATGAAGCAAGGGAGGATGGAAGTCAGAAGCTGTTTGGAAACCATATGTCACTTTAGTATGACAGAGCAATTGGGGTGGTTGAAGAAAAATGCATGCATATATCATAAATATTTCCTTTGGGACTATCAAAACCTACCTCAAAAAGCAGCTGAGTTCAATAATAACTGACCTTTTTCCTTCCCCCACAACTCTATAGTATGTCCTTAAAGAATCTCAGGGGTGCTTCACATTGCTGTCTACAACTACCTGAAGGGAGGCTGTAGCCAGGTGGGGTTGGTCTCTTCTGCCAGGCAAGCAGCAACAGAGCAAGGGAACACAGTCTCAAGTTGTGCTAGGGGAGGTCTAGGCTGGATGTTAGGAGGAAGTTGTTGGCAGAGTGATTGGCATTGGAATGGGCTGCCCAGGGAGCTGGTGGAGTTGTCATGTCTGGAGGTGTTGAACCAAAGCCTGGATGGGGCACTTAGTGCCATGATGTAGTTGACTGGTTATGGCTGAGTGCTAGGTTGGCCTGGATGATCTTGAAGATTTCTTCCAACCTGCTTAATTCTATGAATCTCATCACTACAGTCAGTTAAGCACGTCCAAAGATGCCCACTGAGACAGACCACCTGTTAAGAGCGGGATAAAGACACACAGTTCCCCTCTGTTACTTAACTGATGGACAAATGTCAATCTAAGCCCTTGCTCTTTCAGTTGATGGGAAGAAAAATGGCCTGAACTAATATTCATTTAAATTTCTTAATGCACTGCTCCAGCTGTTTGTCACATCCTGACACACTGTCATGTTGTTTTACAATGTGATGTATTGTAACCCGATATGAAGTGAACATAATTCATTTAGAAAAATGCACTAATGCCTTCAGACTCTTGAGGAGAAGACAGGTACTTGCATTATTTCTTAGCACCTGATCTAGATTTATTAGAACAGGTGGAAATAGAGACTAAAGTACCTACTCTGCTCTCAAACTGCTCTGGAAAGCATCAACACGTCCATGTTGTGCGCTCTAGAGGTGCAGTGTGCTCAGACCCATCCCACTGCACCCTCATGTGCCAGGTACTGCAGCAACTCTCTGCACTCTTAGAATCATAGGGTCAACCAAGTTGGAAGAGGCTTCCAAGATCATCCAGTCCAACCTAGTACCCAGCCCTAGCCAGTCAACCAGACCATGGCACTAAGTGCCTCAGCCAGGCTTTGCTTCAACACCTCCAGGAATGGTGACTCCACCACCTCCCTGGGCAGTCCATTCCAATGCCAATCACTCTCTCTGGGAAGAACTTCCTCCTAACATCCAGCCTAGACCTCCCCTGGCACAACTTGAGACTGTGTCCCCTTGTTCTGTTGCTGGTTGCCTGGCAGAAGAAACCAACCCCACCTGGCTACAACCTCCCTTCATGGAGTTGTAGACAGCAATGAGCTCTGCCCAGAGCCTCCTCTTCTCCAGGCTAAACAACGCCAGCTCCCTCAGCCTCTCCTCATAGGTTTATGTTCCAGGCCTTTCACCAGCTTTGTTGACCTTCTCTGGACACCTTCCAGCACCTCAACATCTCTCTTGAATTGAGGGGCCCAGTACTGGACACAGTACTCAAGGTGAGGTCTAACCAGTGCAGAGTACAGGGGCAGAATGACCTCCCTGCTCCTGCTGACCACACCATTCCTGATGCAGGCCAGGATGCCACTGGCTCTCTTGGCCACCTGGGCACACTGCTGGCTCATGTTTTAGTTAGCTCAACAGACAGAGACAACTAATTCTCTGTGAGATTGCACAAAGGAGGAGGAAATGCATGGTTAGCTGCATCAAAAGGAAGGTGAACCACTCTTTCATTGTGGTTTGCTGCAGACACTGTAATTCAGGAAGCATTGAGACTCAAAATACAAATATTTTCTCACCAAACATTACCAAGGGAAAATAGAATATTGTGTGCATCATCTTCAGCTTTAAAGAGTGTGTTTGTGAATGATAGTTCAAATTTCAGTCAATCACTATTGTAGCTTTTCTTCCAATCTCTGTGATTCAGTAACTGGACTCATCTCTCATCGGTGCTGTTAAGCAGAAAGCTGACAGATATTGAAAGAATCTTCTCTTACCCTTGCCACAAATAATATTTAAGGCTCACAAATGGGAATTCTTAAAATAGCTACAGAGCTTTGGCTGCAGTCTGAGGAAAGCCATAGTACAAACAACATTCCTTACTCTGCACAGCCCAAAACAAGGCTTCCTACTCAATCCAGGGAGCTCAATTGCATAACAGCTAATTGATTAACTAGATCAGGTACACGTGGTTCAGGGGATCTCTGGATCTTTATCGGTCATAGCTGCACTGGTGGGCAATAACTTCAAGCTAGATATCAAAAGACCTACTTCAGTGACCACCCCCAGCCCTTGTGATAGTGATGTTTACAAAGATGGCCAGTCAGTGGAAACTTCTTGAAGTGCTAAAGCAACCCATCACACTCCTGTTCCTAAACCAGAGCATTAATTTTGCTGGTTGATATGACACTCTTTATATCTTGGAAGCAATTTCAAGCAATGCTGAAAGAGATACTCCCCCTTGCTAAGGAGGCAGCGTTTAACCAGTGCATCTCTCTGGGAAGAACTTCAGCAGGAAATGCTAAAAGAGGACCTGCAAAGGCAAGAGGAAAGGCCTTCTAAACCAGCTTTAAATAAGTAAGAGCCAGGAGGTCCCTTTCACAGTATCACAGTATCATCAGGGCTGGAAGAGACCTCACAGATCATCAAGTCCAACCCTTTACCACAGAGCTCAAGGCTAGACCATGGCACCAAGTGCCACGTCCAACCTTGCCTTGAACAGCCCTTTGGAAGGATGGAGGATTTCACAGTGGGGATTCACACTAATGCTGCCAGGTAAAAGAAGGGAAACATGACAAAATTTCACCAGCAGAACATATAACTTTCCTTCACACAAATAATGCTAGAGATGGGCTCTGGAGGCAGCACAAAGCAACATCATGCCCCAAGCCAATCCTCTCAGCCTATTTCTTACACATTAGCATTCATTCAGCTACACAGCTGCCATGTGCTTACTGTGCTGTAGGAAGTCCAGCCCTGTATGTGGCTTTTCAGACCAGTGCCTTACTGAGGCTGTGTGAAAAGCATGGCAGCATAACCAGAAGAGTTAACTGCAGCTCCAAGACACAGAGGAAAGAATAACTGTGCCTGCCTTAGCTGCTCTCGTGTGACTGTCCCTTCCAATCCAGAAAGGCAGATTTCTTCTGCTGAGGGCACTTGACAGAGTTGTCAACCACCCCAACCATGCAGACTCGTGGTTTGGTGACATATTCTTGCCATCACCTGCAGAAATGCCCCATTTGCCCAGCAGCAGCTGCAGGCTTTGACTGCAGCTGACAGTAGACTGTAACATCTAATGGACTTGTGCTGCGCGTCTGAACGCCTAAGGACTTGTGTCATGTGTCAGTGCCACTTATATTAAGGGCTCCATTAGGAGTGCAATGATCTAAAGAAAGGTCAGCTGTCACAGCTGATGACACAAGTGTCACCTTAGCTTAAAACGCTTTTGCACCAAACTCCCCAGCTAACTAGATGGCGCTGATAGCCTTGTCTTAAAGCCAATGACATGACACCTTAGGCTGGCACACACTTAGGGATGGCACTGGCTGTAGCCACAGGAATGCAGAGCTATTTCCTAACGGGATCCGTGGCACCATCCCTGATACTTCTTTTGGGAATGTGCTAGTTTGAGGCTAGCTGGAATGTTTTGGTGAGAAGAACTAGATTACAGGCTGCAAAAAGGAAACAATGGTGATGTCTACTTCACTGAAAGGCATGCTGAGAGGGATAAGAGCAACAATCCAAACACATAAGGGAGTAGCTTTCTGTCCAGGTTGTGGGCTGCATTTTTCTCTCTAATCTGACCTGATTCATCCACTTTGCTTCCTAACCTCCCCATTCTTCCTTGGGAACAAGGTAACATCTGGGGTAAGGTTGAGAGAGGGGTGGGAGAAGGTGGAAGGGCGGTTGGGAGCCCCTCCTGGGGACTCAGGTTTCTGGGAGGGGAGTTGTGTTTCTGTATTACCTTTTACCTTGTCTATTTCTGTATATAACTATATACTGTACATATCTGCTTGTATATTGTAAATATAAAGCTTCAATTTCCAGAGCCAGCTGAGTCTAGTCTGGGTGATTTCCAAAGTGGGAGGGGGGGCAGGTAACATCCAAATCACCACAGGGAAGAGCACCTCTTTGGTTTGGTACTGGAGCTGCGAGACCAGAATGCTCTGCCCCTGAACCAGCAAAGCATTACAGGAGGGATTTTGTGAGTTTTTAGATAGAAAACAAGAACTTCTGCTACTCTGGCTCCTGTTGCTGAGTCTCCCACAAGAAACAGTAGCTCTGCCCACACTCAGGACAGAGGAACAAGATGCAATACGCATAGCAAATGAAATCAGAAACAACTGCTAAAAAGTTAGCTGAGTTACAGCACAGAAAACAGGATTAGAGGCAAAGCAGAGTCACCACAGTGGAATTACTGTTCTGGTGGATGGACTCGCATGCGTAAGGTAATCCGATTCAGGCTGAAGCTGGAGGACTGCACCTCCACTGAAAACTACTCTGAGGCTTGGAAAGCACTAAGGCAGAACTGATTCATTCTCAGCTGATGCCACCAAGGTGTTAACGACAAAACACGACCACCACATTAAGCTCGTGGGGTCAAGTGACAGCTTTGGCTGCTGTCAGTGCAAAAAGCTGCCACTGACTTCAATGGGGCAGGTGTAAGTCGATTGTTAACTATGCCTACCTTTTTATGCTGCACATGTTATGAAGGCATTCATGTTTTTCAGTCACCATGCAACCCTGCTACTCTAAAATCCTGTATTTTTTCTTCCCTCAAATTATTAAGGCAGTAACAGTTGCATAATAGCTAATGTTGCTCATCCATTTGAGTAGCAGTGAAAGGAAGGCTCAAATAAGCTGTTTTAAACCACAATAGTTGATTGTTAAGTAGCCAGGGAACGCTGACTTATCGCTTTTATACCTCCAGTCCTTTGAACTAATTGTGTAAATCATAAAACTAAATTCAAGTCCTGGGTGCCTTCTCAGAATGGACTGCAGGGAGCCCTGCAGCTTTGTAACTAGGAGTGAATATGGTTTCATCTTGTCAATACAGGGTTTATTACCTGTATTGAGGAGAAAGTTCTTCACTGAGAGAGTCATTGGGCACTGGAATGGGCTGCCTGGGGAGGTGGTGGAGTCACCGTCCCTGGGGCAGTTCAAGGCAAGGTTGGATGTGGCACTTGGTGCCATGGTCTAGCCTTGGGCACTGTGGTAAAGGGTTGGACTTGATGATCTGTGAGGTCTCTTCCAACCTTGGTGATACTGTGATACTGTGATTACGGTGTGCTCCAGACAACTGACCTTGACATGCTTGACAGAGAGATGGCATTAACTGAGATCATCACCCAGTTGCTGGCTGAATGACACCAGAACTCAGATTTTCTTTACAGGAGTGCTGAAGTGGGAAGCTGGCCTCTAGTTTATCAGTAGTGGTTTGGGGCAAAAGTTTAGCAGAAGAACTTTTTTGGTGGTTCTCAGGCACAAGGGAAAACACATGTTGTGCCAAAATTGAAAGCCTGGTAGGAACAAAGACACAGAAACAGAATTTAAGGAAGAAAAGGACAGTTGTTGCCTTGCAGATTCCTGGATAGCTCCACACTGATTTTTACAACTGTTCCGCAAGCCTTCTCAGCCCAGATTTTCCTCTGTTCCTCTGTTGTTATCCACTGTGAAAGTAAAACCCAGGGGGAGTTGGTCTCTTCTCTCAGGCAACCACCAATAGAACAAGGGGACACAGTCTCAAGTTGTGCTGGGGGAGGTCTAGGCTGGATGTTAGGTGGAAGTTCCTGGCAGAGAGAGTGATTGGCATTGGAATGGGCTGCCCAGGGAGGTGGTGGAGTCACCATCCCTGGAGGTGTTCAAGAAAAGCCTGGATGAGGCACTTAGTGCCATGGTCTGGTTGATTGGCTAGGGCTGGGTGCTAGGTTGGCCTGGATGATCTTGGATGTTTCTTCCAACCTGGTTGATTCTATGGACATTATAAATGAGATCTGTCTTGGTGCATATCAAGAATGAAAGTGAATGATCATTTCTTTTACCAAAGCAATGGGCTTTGGCATTGGAAAAGAGATTCCAAACAACTTTGTCCCTAAGAAAATAACTGTTTTGACCAGAAACTTTGTACCTGGTGCTCAAACCCAGACATTTAGACAGCATTTCCCAGTAAAGCTGGGCAGCTCAGTAAACCCAGTTACTTGTTTCTGCCAAGCTTAGGGGCAGAAGTTTCACTGTTTTGAGAGAGAAACAGCACAATTCATAGAATCATAGAATCAACCAGGTTAGAAGAACCACAGCATCAACCAGGTTGGGAGAACCATAGCATCAACCAGGTTGGGAGAGACCTCCAAGATCATCCAGTCCAACCTATCCAACCAAGATCATCCAGTCCAGCCCTATCCAACCAACTAGACCATGGCACTAAGTGCCTCATCCAGGCTTTTCTTGCCAAATTCTGTTGAAGTGAATGACAAAATAATCTTTCAAACCTCAAAAAAAAAAAAAGTACAGACAGAAAGTTTAGTGTCTCTACATCTTTGGGGTTTTTTTTCCCAATCATCAGAAGTGGGGAAAGTTAAAAAAAAAAGACAAACAAACAAACAAAAAAATAAACCCAAACCAAACAACTGAAAAAAAGGAAACAAACCAAAAAGCACAGGGAAAAAAAAACAGACTTAAAAAATTCCAAGCTAAACAAAACCTCTATACTTAGGTAGTGACTTTTATTCACACTAAACTCACTCAGTATCAATCTCATCCAGACACACAGCTCTTCTCTGTTAAAGAAATTACAGTGCAGTTGCTCAGAATGGTGGTATTTGATGGGGGCCTTTTGCTACTGAAAAGAGCTATTTCATGAAACAGCCCCAAAAAAACCATTCTGTGAATGTTGGCCATTCCTATTGAGTTCTGCAATGCTTTTTTCAAAAGGCAAATTTCAGTGGCAGAAATCAATGTTTCTGAAAGGGGATCATTAAGGACTGGAAAATGTACACTTCTATTCATAAATGATCCGGAAAAAGAGATGAATAGGGAAAAGACAAAGTTTGCAGGTGATACAAAATCATTCAGGATAATCAAATCTAAAGTTGACTGTGAACTGTTGCATGAGGAACTTGCAGTACTAAGCAACTGGGTGATAAAATGGTAGATGAAGTCCAGTTTTGCTGAAGAAAGTATTGGGTGATGGGAAAAACATCTACATATGCAAATCAATGGGCTCTACATTAGCTAAAGAAGGTGGGAGAAGGAGGATTTAGAATCACAGAATGGTTTAGGTTAGAGGGGACCTCAAAGATCATTCAGTTCCAACCCCTTGCCATAGGCAGGGACATCTCCCACTAGAACAGGTTGCTCAATGCCTCATCCAACCTGACCTGGAACACCTCCAGGGAGGGAGCAAGTGAATAACTGCCCTAAGCCTTCTGAGGAGAAACATCTCTGTCCTCATTTACCATTGGAAAGGAAATACCTGGGTTGTGTTCAAAGGATGCTGGACTGGGCCTCATAGGTGTAGTGGTTTGGGTGTTACCCATTCACTCACACAGTTAGGAGTTCACCCAGACTAACCTCATCCACCTGGAAGTTAAGGAATGAAGTTAAGGAAATAAGCACCTCCAGGGAGGGAGCAGCCACAACCTCTACACACATTCTACTGCCTGTTTCCCTTTCTCAAACAACTGCTTTTGTTATTCTCTTCTCTCCTGGGAGGAGGACCTGGGGACAAGTGGACCCTTCCCCCTTGAGAATGACCAATGTCACAGAATGAGAGAAACCTCAAAATATGTCAAGCAGAAGCCTTCCATCAGTCTGTGTAAAGCTAAGAAACATACTGTGAACTGCATGGAAGGTGCTTGGCCTTGCTGAAATAAAACTGTTACCTTTCCACTGCTAGCAAAGTGTGTTTTGTTGGAGGGCTGGGAAAGGAGCAGTTTGTCTTTCCAGCTCTATACATTGAAATATGTTTGAGGTTACTGGAAGTGGAAAACCAAATTTCATTCTTGATTGAATTTTTCAGTAGATGGAAATGCTCATTTAATTGTTTTTTAGTATTTGACCTTTCTATTTCATTTGGTTAATCTTCATGAGGATGAAACAGCACTCATGACATTCACACATAGTAACTGGTGAAGGATGGAGTATGAATGCTGATTTTTGGACAATGTTCTGCTATTGTGGACTCCTCAGGAATGAAATCACATTGAGAGAGAGAAACTCAGCTTCTGAGAGACTAATTTAGTTTCCTTGTAGCCCTTGATTAGTCAGGGAATGTCCGTACAGGACACCTATGGAAATCCATCTTTTGGACCATGCCAAGGTTGCTGAAGCTGAACACAAAAGGCAAAACCTTGAAAACAATAATTTCCTTGGTAAATGTTATCAAATCTTCCCAATTATATGAAGATTATCAACTCTCCCAACAATGTGGCAGTTTCCTGAACATCCTCATGAGCCAGCATCTGAAGGACAGGATCCCTTCACTGCCAGTAAGGATGGGAGTGCAGCCAGATCCTCCACACTCTGCCCAACAACTTCCAGCAGTCTTTATGCCTGGTCTCACATTGCCTTCACACACGGTTAAACACTATGCCTGCCTTTGCCTACAGCATGACTTTCCAGGTCATTCTGGGTACCTCTGAAGGATGAAGGACACGACCTGTGTTGAACCTGGGATGGCTTCAGCCTGAAAAATGGCAAATACTTTGCTTTCCATAAAAAACCTCCCGCTGTAATAGGAAATGTTTGACAGAAATCACATTATCTGAGAGAGACAACACTTGTAACAAATGTGCAGCAGATGCAGATTCTCATCAAGGTCCACCACGTTCCAGGCAGCAGCATTGCTTGGCAATTGGGAGTTATCAACAGGCAGTGGCACAGCACTGAGGAGAGTCACCATCCCAGTTAGTGGTATGGTTCTCCATGTCCCTGGTTTGTCCCATGGTCCTAAGCTTCTTTTGTGAATTTAAGCTTTACAGACCTTACATCAGACTCAAGTTTGGCCTGTGTGGTATAGGTCATCTGTCTGAAAAGGAAAAAGCAAACCACCAGCCAGTCCAGCCTGATTTGGTCTAACAGGTTTCTCATTGGTTATCTGACAGCTTCTGGTACCCCACAGCAGTGGAATTTTAAGTCCTAAAGACCTTGTGCCATTTTTCTTTACACTGTCCTGCAGCCTTTTGTGAAGAAATCAGCTTGATTTCAGAGGAAACAATCCTTTTTGCTACCTCTGCCCACAGAGAGGACAGAAAACAGGTTGCAGTCATTTGGCACCTTCACTACTCCTTTGTGGAAAAGGTCAAAAACGCTGCAGAAGCATCAATTGTCTGTGCTGGCCCCCAGAACCACCTTGCTGGGCTGAATAGTGCTTGAGCAATATCAAGCACAGTGCCCAAACCTCTATGCAAACCCTCAAATCATCGCCTGGAACAGTTACAGTACATAGTCACTGCCTGATGCTGCTGCTCACTCACAGTATGCAACAGGATGTAGGTGTCCCCCCCTCCCCAGGCACACAGCATGATGAGATCAAACCCTCCCAGTTACCCTGGTCTTTTGAAACAGCAGAGCTCTGAGATTCATTAAAACAAACTTGCAGAGTGGTTTGGCCCCATTATGAAAGGAGAAGGCATAAGAGGGGGAAAAAAATAGGGAGAAACAGAATTCCTTAGAGATCAACACGTTCAATGATCCCTTCAAACCACCACAAATCTCATTTACTAAGTCCCCTAGGCTCTCATTAGATTTCTTTGTCAAAATATTTGCTTTTCTAAACTCACCCAGGAGTATGTTGCTCTGCATTCAGCCAGCCAGAACGCTAGTGGGGCACCAAGCAGCTGCTGAGATCCTATTGGCACCCACATTTAAGTACCTTCTGATCCATGGCTCCGCTCTGCCTCTGTGAATGACTGCTGTATATTCACTGGTTCAACCTGCTAAGGTTGCATTTCCACACTTCCCTTTTTCTCAGCTACTTAGCAAACCAATCCTTTTTTGAAGAACACAAAAGGGTAACAAAAGGATCGATACACGAGTGGATAACCTGTGCCACCATGGTTTGGCAGGATGTCAGGCACAGTTGGGGTAGAAAAGATTGAAATAAGCAAGAGAAAGCCATCAGAAAATGAAATTATACTTTATACAGACACCACCACCACCTCCCATCAAGCACTCCTGTTTTGTGTCAGCTATAAACTTCCTGAGAATCAGGTTGAAAGAGACCTCCAAGACCATCCAGTCCAACTTAGCACCCAGCTCTGTCCAATCAACCAGACCATGGCACTAAATGCCTCATCCAGGCTTTTCTTGAACACCTCTAGGGATGACTGGATGAGGGTACACTCCATCCCATCATGGAGAACAGCACTGGAGATGTTAAACAGCATTGGCCCCACTGTCTGCCCCTGGGGTGTATAGCTAGCAACTGTCCTCCAGATGGACTTCATGCTGCTGATCACAACTGCTCAAAAGTTGGGCAGCTCAGCCAGTTTTCCATCCACCTCTCTATGCACACCTCATTAGTTTGTCAATTAGGATGTCAGGGCAGACAGTGTTGAAAGCCTTGTTAATATCTAGATACACAACACCCACAGAGCTCCTCATTTCATCATAGAAGGCTATCAAGTCAACTAGACATGATTTGACTTTTGGTTTCCAACCACTCAATTTAACTCTGGCAAACACAAGTATTCCTTGCTTCCAATTTCCTCCTGGCCTCAGAAGCCTGGCATTCCTGAGGGTAAGTCTTAGGAGCAAAGGCCAAGGTGAAGACAGCACTGAGAACCCCAGCTTTTCCCCAGTGCTTTGTCACCAGCTCCCAAGATGAACTTATTTCTCTTGGACTGAAAACAGGCAGCAATGTATTTATCTTCCTGCAGCCATTATGGTAACTTAGGCACTAGTGGTTCTATGAACTCCACATGGACAGGAGATGTTTGTTTACAGACCACTGCAAGCTCAGAGCATTTCTCTTTGTACTGAAGAGACATCTAGGAAAGCCTGTGGCTTTTAAATGTGACAAGGGCATGCTAAGTGCTTGGGCTGGCTGGAATGCTTTGTCTAATCCAACTACACGAGAGTTACCTGAACTGCATGCTTCTCTCCTTGGGGAAATGAAGGCTAGGTACACCCAAAGGTATTTGCTCTTGTCTTCTCCTGGGGATGGGCCCTCAACTACATCTTCCTTCTCCCCTCATGTTGCTTTCAAACAGTGTGGAGACCACACAAGAAGAGAAACAAAGGGAGGGAGAAGTGAGGCTTTGCTTTCAGCTGCTGCTTTACAGAGGTGGCAGCTCTGCAGTTTTTGGCACATGCACTTTCAATTTGTGCCAGGGTAGCAGAGCAGTGTGTGTGAAACTCTTTGGACAGAAGTGACTTCTGGGTCTGTATAAAGCAGCTCCTCTGAGCAGAAGCAGCTGTCACACATGGTATGCCATGCTGAGTCCCCAGGTTTCCCCTGGCATCCCACCAACACCTCTGACACTTGGTATAGCTGAGAGATAAGGCAATGAAACAGTTGCCACAGACACAGCCAGGGTTTCCCTCAGTCTTTGGGAGCCTGATGGATGAGTACAACACCAGCTGGAAGGTTAGGCAGTTCCCTTGCCATATGTAAAGTACATTATCCAGCAGTGAGAAGGGGCATGGCACAGCCATGCAGTGTTCTGGTGGTCTCCAGATTCTAGAGGTGCTCTTGCACAAACTATTTGTGCTGGAGCAACAGGGACCAAAGCAAAGTGACAGAAAACTCTACCAGCTTCTCTTGCAAGGAGCCTTTCACCCCTTGGCCTAAATTTGGCAGAGGTGCAGGAATCTCATAGGCATTAAGTTCCTTCCTGTTTTGTAGAGAAAAGGCATCTTGCTGCTGGAATGAGATGCAGTGGCTTAGCAGAAAGAGAAGGCAGGCAGCAGTGCTGCAGCCCTCAGGCATCCTATTGCTCAGGGCACCCTTTGGTTTTTATATATATTTAAACAACACCAGAAATTAAACATGAAGTGGGGGAAGGCAAGTTTTGTCTGCAACTACTGCTCATGCTTTTAAGTACAAAAAAAAACCCCCAAAACCCTGCCATCTTCTGATAAGTTCTTGCTACCCTAGTCTCTTTTCTATGCTTTCCCTCTCCCCAGCAAGCTGATCTTGATCTGGCAGTCTACTGCTCAAAGTTTCCTCTTCATTCCTATCCTAGGGCACATTCCTATCAGTAAGGTACCAGAGGATCATATGCAGAGAAAACAAATGTATAGATCCCATGTGTTCCACAAACCATCTCCTCACACACTTCATCAAAAGCCCAAGCTAATGAAAAGCAGGGGTGAGGGGAAAAATTTGATAGAGTACCAAAAATCAACTCTAATATGCTTGACTCATCTGTTGATTTTAATTGAATGGTCTATATCTTCAGGCAATTTCATTATTCTCCCCAGAGCTGGGAAGCCAAATGAAAGACAAACTTCGTTAACCTCTGACCATGAAAATCAATAATTTTCAATAAAATTTAACTAATTTGTTTCCAAAGGCTCTCCCATCCTGACTCCACTAGCATGTGCTTTAGAGCTCATCAGCTATGGGGTATTTTATTTTCCTAGATAATCTTTTGCCAATTTAGCTGCAAAGCCTCAAATTTTACCTTTCATGCATGATCCCTTGGATGAAAGGCAGCTACTCTCAAGATCATGTTGTGCTGTAAATAAACAGTGTCCTCCTTGCCTTGTGTTCATAGCTGCTCTAGAGTGCCAATGCAAACACTTCAGAGTGTGCTACTGCTATTTTTTGCTCTGTTGAGGGTCACTTCTTCAGCCACAGAATTGATTTCCACAAGCTCACTTTGCACGCTTTAGCTCACTGAATTCTGCAACTGCTGAGCGCAAAACTCACATCCCTGTTTGACATAAAAATGCCAACCATTTCAGCACAGCTCTGGAAAGAGCTGAATATGAGCTTATTTTTGGGGAAGGCACTGAAAGCAAAGTGTGAAACAAATGCTTAATGTTTCTTTTAGCTCACTTTCTGCCAACAGAAAACAGCAGCCACTGTGGTACTCTGCTAATGAAGTGCTTTAGCTGCTAGATTCTTCCAAGTGGCAGGGAGAGGATATTTGTATAGATCTCTGCTGTCCAAGAGGAAATCCATTCCTTACCTCAGTGGAGCATAAAATACAGAAATTTCAGACCAGAAGTTGGTGTTCTGCAGAAAGAGCAAATATAACATTGCTGGAGCGTGGCAAATATCGATAAGAAAGGCAGATCAGTGAAGGGAAGAATCAAGCAATCCCCTCAAACACAATGGGCAAATCCCCACTGGAATTTTACCAATGGTATGGGAACAACAGCAGCTTACAGCAGAGCTGACACTACAAATACAAAAATGGATCTTTCTAATTCCTGGAGTAGGTAGGGCACTAGATTTTAAGGCTTCAGAAGCGACCTTTATGAAGAAAGCTTTAGCAATTTCCAGGTCATTGGGAAGCAATTTTCCAATAACTGTCTTTGAGAAGGGAGCCTCTGGAAATTTGTCAGGCACATCAAGGGGGAATAACTGGGAAGAAAAGGTGGGGGGGGTGGGGGGGGTGGTGGAAATGAGTAGAATGTAATGTCAATTCTCATTATATATATCAACTTGCATGGTATAACCCTCAGAGAGCATATTGTGCATAGCTATTCTAAGGGGTTGGATGACTGAGTACTCAAAGTACAGCCTTAAGATTTGCAAGCACTGGTAGGACTGAAATTAAGAAGTCCAAAACACTTCACAAGCAATAACTCCACATCTCACTGTCTGAAGTAGAGCTACACCATCCCCAAACCAAAGCCTTCTCTGGATATACCAAATATCTTTTCAAAGGGACCAAAGGAGTTGAAGGAGCAAATAACAAACTCAGTTCCAGAAGAAGAACTGTGAATGGAAATGACAGCACTGACAGCACTTAGATTTTGCTGCTCCCTAAGCAAAAATTCCTACCACTGTTCAGGAGTGCTTTTGCAGGCCAAGGCAACCAGCCCCAGCCCTTCTCTGGAAGGTTCCCTCCTTTAGACAGACCAGTCCTTCTTGACCAATTCAGCCATGGCTGCACCATGCAGAGCTCACAATGTGGCAAAGGAGACATCTTGCCATGGAAACGAGACCAAAATGCCCTTTCCCATCAAAATTCATTTCACACCAGCCAGTTTTTGCTGCACAGCAGCTTTATCTCTGCTCAATTCCTTCTGCCAAAGAAGTCCCTCACCTAACTTACACCCTTGTTTAAGTGAGACACTTCCTCAGGTTAATCAGCCCTGCAAAAACATCTCTTTTGCTGACTTTGAGAACCTTAGTAGAAGAAAAACAAATAAATTGAATTAAAGGTCAAGGAAAGTTGCAGCCACCTACAGCAAATTCCCCCAAACAGAGCTGAACATTTTGGAGGACCTTAATGAGAAGCAATCAGCTCACTACCCTGACAGCTCAGTTTAGGGAGTAAAACACCAACTATCATGTAGCTGGGTAATGTAGACAGCAAAAGCTACATGATGAGATCCTGCTTTTGGCGACTCAGCACAAGAGACTCAGCAAAGTGCACGGCTTGCAGAACAGCAGGCAAACCACACCCCAGCTCAACTTTCTAAAAGTCATAGAAGCAACTGACAGTAGATCCCTTTTCTCACTGCTTTCAAGTGAAAGTTGTCCCAAAAAATCAGATTACACCCACCAAAAATTATGATGATTATTGTGATCCTTCCCTCGCAGCGGGAAGCGTAGCAAGGAGTAAATATCATTAGGCAGAGGAAATCAATGAACTCTCAGAGCCAAAATTAAATACAATCAGGCATTGCTCAACATTAGATAAGAAAAATCAAAGCTATTAAATATTGGATTTAGATTAAATACAAGATTTTACTATTGATAGGTGAACACTTCAAAGGGAATTTCAGCTGGATTTGTCAACAGGAATGTGATTTCCACTAATGACAAGAAAAGGCTGCCTCTTTCAAGTTAAGGGTAAGAACACTTAGCAAAGATAAGCTATGTAGCAAAAGAAAAAGTAAGTAAGCCCCAAACAGTACTTTGGATCTTAGTTTCTTGTTCCTTTTCTGGAAGAGCATCACACATGGAGTCACTCAAAGGACAACAGGTTCTTATTTCTTCCTAGATACTAAGAATGAGGAGAGGCTGAGGGAGCTGGGGGTGTGCAGCTTGCAGAAGAGGATGCCCAGGGGTGATCTCATTACTGTCTACAACTGCCTGAAGGGAGGTTGTAGCAAGGTGGGGGTTGGTCTCTTCTGCTAGGCAACCAGCAACAGAACAAGGGGACACAGTCTCAAGTTGTGCTGGGGGAAGTATAGGCTGAATGTTAGGAGGAATTCTTCACAGAGAGAGTGATTGGCATTGGAATGGGCTGCCCAGGGAGGTGGTGGAGTTGCTGTCCCTGGAGGTGTTCAAGAAGAGACTGGATGAGGCACTTAGTGCCATGGTCTGGTTGACTGGCTAGGGCTGGGTGCTAGGTTGGACTGGATGATCTTGGAGATCTCTTCCAACCTGGCTGATTCTGTGATTCTATGAATGCAAGCAGTTGCATTCCAGTTTCCCACTAAGTTTTCAGCTGAGAGGCTTCCCACTTTCCAAAACCAAGATGGAAACGCTCTCAACACCAGGCAATCTCACCTACATATTGGATACCCAACCTCATGTCAAATCAAACCAACTGACCTCCCACCGTTTGCACAAACACTTGTCATGTTTTTTATCCCACTGTCCCCAGTGGGAATTTTATTGCAAGATTCATGACCACTGATAGAAACCTTTGGCAGCGGAGCAGTGATTGCATGGCAATTACTCCACAAATATTATCTATAAGTGCTCCATATTACAGGAAGCACTTTACTTATACTGTGGTTGAAAAACTTGAGTCATAACAAATAATTTTCTCCACTGACAGCTACATCTGCTGTTTAGCAGAAAACAGCTTCCAGCCTGGAAAGCAGAGGCATTTGTTTACCTGCTCACTGCAAACCAAGCAGATCTTCAGTTTCTTTTACTCAAGGAATCCTGTGGGAAAAGTGAATTACTGAGAAGGTAGCAATAGCACTATCACCTAAATCTGAAAGGGACCTACAGGAAGGCTGAGGAGGGACTATTTACAAGGTCTTGTAGTGACAAGATAAGGGGTAATGGGTTTAAACTGGAAGAGGGGAGATTAAAAATAGATGTTAGGAAGAAGTTCTTTACAGTGAGGGTGGTGAGACACTGGAACAGGTTGTCCAGGGAGGTTGTGGAGCACAGAATCACATCAGGGCAGACCCCATTGCTGTCTACAACTACCCAAAGGCAGGCTGTAGCCAGGTGGGGGTTGGCCTCTTCTGCCAGGCAACCAGCAACAGAACAAGGGGACACAGTCTCAAGTTGTGCCAGGGGAGATCTAGGCTGGATTTTAGGAAGAAGTTGTTGCCAGAGAGAGTGATTGGCATTGGAATGGGAGTGGTGGAGTCACCATCCCCAGAGGTGTTGAAGCAAAGCCTGGCTGAGGCACTTAGTGCCATGGTCTAGTTGACTGGCTAGGGCTGGGTGCTAGGTTGGACTGGATGATTTGGAGGTCTCTTCCAACCTGGTTGATTCTATGATTTAAAAACCTGAAATCTACAATTCTGTGATAAACTTCCAGACATTTCCTTGCAGAGATTGAGAGCTTAAAATGTGTGACATGCAGCCTTGTTTAGAGGTGCCCCAGCATGACTCTCTGTGCATTCACTAGCAGCTAAGCATGGCACACTCAAGTACCTCCTTAAATACCATAAACATTTCCCCAATGGAGGAAATGGATTTCTGATCACATCCACTGAGCTTTAAAATGCCCTGTTTAAAATTTGTTTGCTATATTTGTTTATTTATTTTAACACTACAGGAGCAGCTCACAGTGGCTTTTCCAAGTGCCTGAGATGCTTTTCTATATTAGAAGAGCTGTCATAAGTAACAGTTTAAAGAATTATGGCAATTCCACCTAAACTGTATAATAAAGGGATTGAAATGTTTGCTTCCTACATCATCTTGGAAAACTAGCTGTTCTCATGCTGCTTGTTTCATTATTGTGACATTGATGAAGAAGATTTAAAGGGCTAAAAATGCACCTGTGGATAGCACAATAGAGCAGTTGTGTTAGCGTCAGCACGGCTCAGTGGCAGCCCTTCCAAAATTAGCTTTAATTTCAAAGAACAAGGCAGCTGGGCATTCATTTTATGACACCAGCCTCCCTTCCTACTTGCAAAGAGTCTGCTCTGCTTACTGTCAATTTATTAGCTTTAATTAAAAAAAAAAAAAAAAAAAAAAAAAAAGGAGAGAAATTTGAGTTTGGAGGGGAAAAAAAAAAAGCACCCAAACCATAATCCTTCCTATTTCACCCATTTCTAAACTGCAAGAGGGCTGATTTTGCACCAGGCAGCAACTCAGAAAGATACTAAATACATACTCAAAGTGCAATACTTTCCAGTATAGTAATTAAGGTGTTTAAGTGCTTTATTCAGTGGGGTTGGACATCCAATTAGAAGGCAAATGTAGAAGTCGTGGGAGCTGTGAATTTCAATTGAAACTAAAATCAACAACAAGGGAGATTTTTTTTTTTGCCTTTTTGCCTTCCTAAACTCCACATAAAAATACAAATTTATTAGCTCTCGTTTAAAGTTATTGAAGACTATCAAAAGAACATTATTCCAGCATTGATTCAAAACCATGGGGTGCACTATCAGCATAATTAAAATGGAAGTATCTTGAGCTATTTTCCTTTCCTGCTTCCATATTACCATCTAATTGTTCGAAATGTCTGTTGTTATGGAGGCAAAGTAATTAAGCACAGCACGTTGCAACAAGGGGGATCGTAAAGCCAGAGCTGGCTACATTACCAACACAGATATCAGCATAGGAAAACATGAAGGGAAGGATCAGAATTGTAATTGAAAATAATTGGATGATCCAGTTCACTTGGCTGACATCAGGAGCAGTTGTGCAGTTCAGCCCTGGATGCTCGCTGTTCACCTGCGCTCTTAAAGAGAGTCCTTACAAGGGAAACTCTGCAGCACTGTAAAAGATCTACTTGCTGTCTTCTATGGCTTCTCAGGAGGTCTGAGCATCACCCCTCAGCATCTATGGTAAGCTGTCTAATATTTAGGCTGCTACCTCCTGAACAGTGGGCCAGACTCTTAAGTATCATAGGATCACAGGATGTTAGGGGTTGGAAGGGACCCAAAGAGATCATTGAGTCCAACCCCACTGCTGGAGCAGGACAATGCTATTTAACACAGACCACAGAGGAACACATCCAGAGAGGGAGACTCCACGACCTCCCTGAGGAGCCTGTTCCAGTGATCTATGACCCTTACAGTAAAGAAGTTCTCCTTTGTGTTGAGGTAGAACCACTTTTTCTGCAACTTACACCCATTGCTCCTTGTCCTGCACAGGGAGCAAGTGAGCAGAGCCTGTGCCCTGGCTTCTGGCCAGCCCTCAGATACTTACAAACATTTATCAAGTTCCCTCTCAGTCTTTTCTTCTCCAGACTAAAAATCCCCAGGCCCCTAAGCCTCTCCTCATAAGCCATGCCCTCCAGTCCCCTAATTGTCCTCGTAGCCCTCTGCTGGACCCTCTCCAGCAGATCCTTGCTCCTCTTCAACAAAGGAGTATGTGGGGTTTTGTCAACATTAAACGAGCTGAAGCCTGTTTGGGAAGCAAGTTTAAGATCTTAAAGAGAAAATCTTTGCCATCAAATGTCAGAAACCCAAGCACCACAGATATCTCCAGCTCTCAGCAAGTTGACTTGCACAACACTAATTTTGCAGGTCTCAACTTAGTAAAAATCAAAACTTACGACTCAGCAAAACCCAAATTTGCCAGTCAGCAATATGAAAACAGCCAAGTCATAACATCTGAAATGTCTGAGTGATGCAGCCTCCAAAAGAGTCTCTCTCTTCCTAATGATCACCTCACAACACTGATAGCTCAATGTGGGGAGAGATGTTCCTGTCTGCAGAAAGCCTTTATAGTTCTGGGAAAATGGATTTACATCACTCTCAAACCAGTGCCACCTGCCACAGACCTGGGAAATCATAGAATCGACCAGGTTGGAAGAGATCTCCAAGACCATCCAGGCCAACCTATCACCCAGCCCTGTCCAATCAACCAGACCATGGCACTAAGTGCCTCAGCCAGGCTTTTCTTCAACACCTCCAGGCACAGCGACTCCACCACCTCCCTGGGCAGCCCATTCCAATGCCAATCACTCTCTCTACCAACAACTTCCTCCTAACATCCAGCCTAGATCTGCCCCAGCACAACTTGAGACTGTGCCCCCTCATTCTGTTGCTGGTTAGCTGGGACTAGAGACCAACCTCCACCTGGCTTCAGCCTCCCTTGATGTAGTTGTAGACAGCAATGAAGTCACCCCTGAACCTCCTCTTCTCTAGGCTGCACACCCCCAGCTCCCTCAGCCTCTCCTGCAAATCAAATGCAATTTTAGTTAGAAGAACTACACAGATGGGGGATTTAGAGAGTCATGCAAGACTCTTCAGCAGTGTAAATAATTGTGCCTGTAATTGACATTTCTAGTCCAAACCACAAAAGGCCAGTGAGACAGGAGCAGGTGGGAAATTATTAAATCAAGGAGTACCAGTGGAAAAGGTAAAATGGAAAGGGTTAAAAAGAAGAGAGAAAGAAAGTTTCTGAACAAGTACTCTTTATAGGCTAAACTCGATGGGATCTGCACAAGAGCTGTTTGAGGATCTTTTAGATTCAAACAAGAACTTGAGGGCTGTTGGATGATCAGGTTTGAAAATTTAACCTGGTATCACTTTGCCTAACAGCATCAGCATGTCTGCCTCCAAAGGATGCTGCTCCTGCAACCAACCATCCCTGCTCCCACAGGGGTGCTCCGGGGCACAGGGCACACCAGAGAGATCATTAGCGGAGGCCCTGGAGCGATTAAGTTATGGCTGCTGACCTTTCCAAAGTCAGCTTATCAATCTGCAGTGCTCTCCTAAAATCAAAAGTACCTTTTATTGCTAAATAATTTACACAGTTTCCAAGCAAACTGCCTGCCTGTTTATGTTCTAAAATGAACTCTCCCACATGGACAGTTTTAACGCCCCCCTGGGGTCTCTTCAAACCAGCAGCCTTCTACAGTCATGCAAAGGTTAAAATAAGGTTAAGTCAGAGTATTTACTCTCCTTGAAATACTACACTGATCAAAATGCCCTTCTCTGAAATTATGCATCAGCCATTAGAGTCGTAGCCTCCTCTAATCAGCATAGCAGCAGGCTGGGACCAGCACGCTCCTAACTTTAAAACTCAGCTCCATCAAGTATCACTCAAGTTCTGGGTGCAAAAAGCCATATCTTGGTCCGTTCTAACAACCCCAAAGGCAGGATTGACCCAACTGAGACAAGTTACTGAGATCTGTTGTTGGCTGGCAGCAGGAAGAATCATAAAAGTCCTGCTGAAGAGCTTAAATGTCTTCTGTAGATTTTCTTAGGTGACAGGGAAGGTCAGAGAGGGCAGGGCAGTGGGCCAGGAGGCAGGAGAGGATTCAGAGCAGGGCAGGGGAGAGGAGCTGCAGGGAGCAGGGGCAGATGAGGTGGCTGTAGGTCACAGCAGGGACACAGTCACCCTTCAGTGCATTGACTGCTGATCATTGCATCTGACCACAGCACCAAGCAATAGACACTGCAGCTCTCCACACCAGGACAACATCACAGTTGCAGCAAATCCACAACAGCCCTGAGAGAAGGAGCAGGTCTTCTGTAATGTCTGGGCTTCAGCTACGAGGTGAGCCACACTGCACCACTCTCCAAGCACTGAGAGCTGCTTACTCCACGTTCAGCAAACTCCTAGCCACTAGATCGGAGTCCAGCCAAAAAAGGAAGGATTCAGCATCAGGATTTATACCTTGTCCATGCTGTTCTCTCAATGCAACCTTGTACAAGTCGCTTCAGTTTCTCACATGTCACCAGTGATACTAACAAACAAGTCCTGTGTTAGCAGGAAGCGTGGAAAAAAGCAAATGCTCAAAATCATTTCTTTATTGTTGCTCTCCATTTCCTCTTTAAGGTGTGCCTGACACCATAGCAAACACATGTGGCTGCTCAAAACTCTGGACCCTCTAAAAGCTCAGAGCTTCAGGCTGGCTGCAAGGTACCATCTTAAAGTTGAGACTGTAAGACTCTTGCTCTGACAAAATGATGCTCAGCACCATCTCCATAGAGATAACTGACTCAAAACCTCATGGATATCTTTTGTCTAGTGGCAAATCAAGTATTTGCTTTAAAGAAGCACCCAAGTGTTCACTCTCTAAAATTTAAGTTGTGTAACAACACTAAGAATCATAGAATCAACCAGGTTGGAAGAGACCTCCAAGCTCATCCAGGCCAACCTAGCACCCAGCCCTAGCCAGTCAACCAGACCATGGCACTAAGTGCCTCATCCAGGCTTTGATTCAACACCTCCAGGGACAGTGACTCCCTCACCAGCTTTGTCACCCTTCTCTGGACACCTTCCAGCACCTCAACATCTCTCTTGAATTGAGGAACCCAGAACTGGACACATTAATCAAGGCATGTCCTGACCAGTGTTGAGTCCAGGGGCAGAATAACCTCCCTCATCCTACTGGCCACACTGCTCCTGATCCAGGCCAAGATGCCATTGGCTCCCTTGCTTTTTCTACCCTAGCTCTAATTTCTCTCCCTAAAAGAAAATTTTACTCTGTTAAAAGTTTCTGATATTTGGTAGGGAAACCAATTAGTATTTTGTTGTTGTTGTTGCTTTATAAATGTAGGTTCTGTTGAGCTTCAGACAGATGACACATCCCCAGGCTCTGGCTACATTATCCATCAGACACAATGCAGTTTGGTTTTTAATTTTTTCTTAGAGCTTATCCAGGTTTGGTTTTTTTCCCCCAGTCCTGAGAGGCAAGCAGATATGCAGTATTCCTTTTTAAACTCTTGTTCTTTTGGAGACAGAATTTAAACATGTTTTTAAGGAAAAGAACTCTGTTTTTTTAATACTACAATAGCAGAATTAAGCTTACTGAAATCCTCAGCTCTCCTTTCATCTCAGCCAAGACATGATTACTACACATAGCATCGTTAAACCTCTAAACTTTGCATGCAAACATCCCTTTCCCTGGGTTCTACATAGGTGGAGTGATAGCATGGGATCTTGAGACTGGTAACAACCACTTGGGTCTCCCAGTTCATCTTCCTGTCACCATGGGATTGTTCCCTATTATTCATTTTTGAGTGTCTTGTCTAGTCTAGTTTTAAATGTGCCAGACACTGAACTACTGCCACTTGCCCAGGGAGAGTCTATCATAACATAATATATCTCACTGTCACAAGTTTGGCTGAGGCTTGAAACAAGTTTTCCTTTGTTTCATTATGTTATGAGAGCCCTTATACCTTCTACCTGGAACTAAGTCTTTCCCTCCCAAGCTCGCATTTTGCAGGTACTTCTAAGATCTTCTTTGCTGTTTCCCACTACTTAATGATCCTTCACTCAGACACCACACTGTACAATCTGTATTTTGCCTGTTTACCTGTATTTGTGCTCAAAACTACTTTGCTGTCTCTTCTCTGAGCTCTTCATCGAGATTATGGTAACAAGCACTGAGACATAAGTCTGCAACCAGAGGAGCTCTCCACACGGAACTTAGAAAGCAATAGGAATTCAGAATAAAGGAAGTTCTAAGGCATTTATATTTAGTACAAAAGGACAGTGGGCTGTTCATCAGCAGACTTTGATTTAAAATTTCTTAGAGATAGATCAGTTTAGACAAGCCCTTAAGTAAGAAAGATTTCCCATGCCCTTTAGAGAGCCTATGGTCAAATCGGACAAATTTAACCGTCCCATAGTGGCTGCATTCAAAAACCTTCTCCAGATCAGAACTCCACTCAAATGAGATATGACATTTATACCACCTCACCAAAATACATCTCTAATGAGGTGTTTATTTGCTTCACATAAATAAATATTCATTGATCCAGCAGAGTTGTGAACTAGCCCAACACATCATCCAGCCAAAGAGATATTTGAAAGCTGCAGCCGGGACTGTTGGAAGGGGAACTGCTCTGCAGAAGGCAAAGAGTTTATTGCTTCTGAAAACATCCGACTATCAATGTCCTCAGGGCATCCTTCAGCTCATTGTTCCTCAGGCTGTAGATGAGAGGGTTCACTGAGGGAGACACCACCAAGTACATAATTGCCAAGACTAGATCCAGGGATGGGGAGGAGAAGTAGGAGTGCTTCAAATAGCCAAATCTTTGCCAAGAGAACTCTTGGCTAATCCAGAGGGAGAATTTGTACAAGCAAAAAGGTGCAAGCTAACATCATCGAGGCTAAGCACAAAACTCTGGCATTGGAGAGAGACCTCCCTACTCCAAGCAGCAGCATCTGGAGTGTGTGACCAACAGCACAGGAAGACACTGCTCTAATGCAAGAGTTAATAGCTTGCTACTTTAAAGAGCCTGTAGTGATGGTGCCTCTCCAAAAGCTGTTGGAATTATCATAAGATCTCAATACACCTTTGACAACATCAGCAGCAAATTCTTCCCTAGGGCCTTTTTTTTTTTTTGGTAGCTCTAACCATTGCTGGTCATGAGCATTTCCTTAAGAGGAAGTCTGTAATTAGCAAAAATAACCCAAATCTTTTCTTTGTTTGTTATTCGGTTTTAGCTGACCAAGGTGCAGAAATGATAACGAGGCCTTCAGAGGCTAACTGCCAAAAATAGCAAGCAAACTGAATATTTAAGAAGACTCTGTAAGTCATTGGCAATTACTTTAAGACAATAAACCTTGAAAAGCCAGAAACAGATCATGCTAAATACTCCTCTCTCCAAGAAAAAAAAGACACCTGAAAACTCTGCTAATAATTCAGCAGTGTCTGCTTTGAATCCTATTGCTTGTAAAATCAGTGCACTTTCCAAAGAACAGGATATTTTTCCTTTGCTTTTTGTCCACCCCCTCGACTTCAGTTCAGTTCACAGTTCACACCACCACAGCTACTTTAGCTACATTAGCTCGCTCATGTAATGTCACCTCCTGTTAGCACCAGGCAGCGAAGGAAAGAAACCTACATGACATGATGTAATACTACATGGTCCTGCTGAATGTAATGTAAGCTGTCAGAGGGTTGTAGTGCTAGACTTTGAAGGCAAGAAGGAAGATCTATTTGTGAATGTAGTTAGTGAGGAGCATGCCTTAAATTGTCTCAGAAGTTTCTCCTTCAGCAGACTGCAGGAAACCAAATCTTGAATGTCAATGCAAAACTTTCATGGCCTTCATTCTTTCCACCCTCCACATTGGCTGTTACTCTGACCACAACAAATACTTTTTCCCCTAATTTGACTCAGATCTATCATCTTCTCAAAAGAAATTTCAGTCATGAAGGTAAAGGTCCAGAGTATGAGAGGTTCACATGAGGCACTTGTATAGTCTTCCATCTATGGCACTGAACTCAGCAGGCATCCCTCACAAAGAAGGTTTGTAAGGTAGAGTCTTAGCCACTGGCTGCTAAGATTCACAGACTGCACTGGGTTGGAAAGGACCCTCAAAGGTCCCCTTGTCCAATCTCCCTGCAGTGAGCAGGGACACCTCCAACCAGATCAGGCTGCCTAATGCCACATCAAGTCTGATCTTGGGGCATCAACCACATCCCTGGACAACCTGTTCCAGAATTTTGTCACTCTCTTCACAAAACAATACCTACTTGACCACGCAGCAAGCTACATAGCAGAAACTGGGAAATATACAATCCAAAGAGCAGCTCCTCTGTCCCTCTCCATGGGGTTACTTTTGCTCCAATAAGACCTCATTTGGAGTAAGGTACTACTCAACAGGGGAAATGGTCACATCTCACTGCTTTCTAATTTGAGGCCATATGGTGAGCTGTTCACCTATAGAAAGGCTCATTTATCCTGTGGTGAGGAAATGTGACAGAGTGCAGCCACAGAAGAGAGAGGAAGAACTTTCCACAGACCAAAGACCTCTCTAAGCCAATCAGCACCTCAGAGGAATGGTCTGTGTTGGCGAGTTAACAAGATGAGCTGGGACTACAGAACATAACATTACTCTTCATACCACAGTCAGTCTGCTAAGAGCAGTAAAAACATTTCATCTGCTTCTCATCCCAAGACTTTGGAACCAGAATAATGATATTAAACATGGGGTAAAAAACAGGAAAACAAAGAAAAAAGACTGCAAAACAGTTATTAAAAAAAGAGAACAGAAAAATGTCAGTTCTGCATCTGCAAAGCTTGCCAAACTCTTGTGCCAAACGTGTATGCTCCTAGTGAGGACTCTCATCTGTCACTTCTGCAGAGATCACAGCACAGCCGGCAGCAGGGCTGCCACGCTCTACTCCCCGTGTGCATGTCCAGTTATACAGCAATGGCAAGGAGCAATCAGAACACCTACCTTAAGTGCTCTTGAGAGTACTGCATCCTTCAGCTTCAGAGAGTCCCAAGTTCACAATCCAGGCTCAAACTCCTGATTTTGACATCCATGCCCTGGCCCATCCAACAAATTGTTCATGCTTTGTGTTGATGTGCAGAACTGTAAAGCAGAAGTGGGAAAGGAGATTAAACAACTGCTCAGTTCTGAAATGCCTTTGTGTTAGCAAAGAATTCTGGAGAGACAAAGATAATCACATACTTTCTATATTCTTCTCCCAGTTTCACAACTTGTAGGATAAAAGGCAAATAAGTTCCTGTGCTGTGTGGCCCAGGAGGTTTTTTCACTACCAAAAGGATTGATATAGATTTAAGAGCTTCAGTAGCTACCTGACATCATCTGTTTTATAGGGACAAAGCTATAACTGAGAGACAGGAAATATTTGTGGGTGGAGATAATGTAACTTTTAAGACCAGTTCACAGAATTGGAAGTTACACACAAATGCTTCTTCACAGTACACAAGTCAAAAGCAATTTGTCTGACCAGAGATACTGATCAGACCAAAGGAAAGAAGATGGTGAGTAACTGAGCAGTAGAGACAAGATGTTAGCATAGAAGAGATGTCTCCCAATGAAAGGGATTGATGGCCAATTTATCATCTATGGAACAAGGAGAGATTAGTGGAGTGAAGGAGAAAAGTCCTAGCTGATGGGTGTGCACCTCCCTCCCTTCTAACTATTTTGGCTTCCATGCAGAAGTTCCATCTTATCACTTGGCTATTTTGTGTTCTTACCAACCCAAATGAAAAGGTTCATCTGTATAACAGACAGAAAATAAAACCATCTATCAGTCCAACTAATGACAGCAGACTGATTGGTACCATCAGTGCTCTCACATCACTGATGAGGGCAACCGTAACTGAAAGGTGACTTTATTAGGTCTTTTGTCTTCTCATTTCATAACCCAGTGGCTGAGATCAGATGTCACCTGGTGATAATATCAGCCTTGTGAGAATGACTCTAAACGTTCATTTTTCCAGTACAGCACCACAACCCCCACTTTGGACAGAAAAAAGGGTTGTCAGTGGCTAAAATACACCACAGAGATCCCTGCCCTTGCTTATGCTTGTGTGCATCTCATCCTCATTTTCAAGCGTCATTCCAGGTCGCTGGCAGTCATGCCAGCGTGTGAGCCAGCCACTGCCCCAGGGTTGAGCGATGCAGGTATCTGCAAGACTTCTGCAGACTGCAGGCTGGACCAGGGAGCCCTCAGACTGCAGCAGGCTGCCTCGTGGAATAATATGAATTTGAAGTAGTAAGTGCTCTCTAATGAAGGAGCCAAAGCTGAGCCGTTCAAATGCTTGCAGCCTATTGCAAATACAGCAACGCTCACTGACGCCCCATAAAAGTTTACCTCTAAAGGATACAACCTTCTATGGTTTCAAATAAAGCTACAGACATCTTGCAAGGTCTGGAAAATAAAAACCAAAGCCATATGTTATGATGCTGTCTACATTTTATCCTGGCTTCTCCAAGAATTCTTGTGTTGAACAACTCAGTAATGAAGATGCTAAGAGTGGCTGTGATTTCCGAAGACAAATGGTGATTTTGGGTGCCTGACAGGAGTTCCTGAAAGAGCTGAATGACTTTCATGTGATAAAGCTCCCTTCTCTCTGCAATTTGGGTCTATTAAGCAAAGCACCTCGGGTCACCAATCACCCTTCAAAATCCTGGCAGTTCATCACCACAGCACACATTTCCATAGAGGAAAAGCTTTAGCCTCAAAAAAAGATGTAAATGGGGCAAATAAATCTGATCCTAGGATTTGTTTTTTAAAGTCAGGAAACTAACTATTACTGCCAGCCTCTTTGCAGGGGCTATAAGAGATGATCATTTCCCTTGTAATGGTTCTGACATAAAGTGTGTATCAAAAACTGCATACTCTTCATATCCACCCAGCTGTGTTGAGCAATAAACATGATAATTATGCAGATAAGGCTTAAATAAATTCCTACACCTAAGGGCAACCAAATGCTTTTTTAAGCAAAACAATAATTAACCCTCCATAGGGCTGAATGAACACAGACCTTTGTTCCTACCCAAGGTGGGAAACCTGCATCTTGGTACCTCCCAGGCATCTGTCATAGATATAAATGGGTCAGTGTACTTCAGAGGAAACTGCTTCAGGGCTGTTCCTTGTGAGGTTCCAAAAAAAGGTCAAGAACAACAAGGTCTACCAGTTTCTGTATCCTGACACTGGGATCTGAGGTGTATTTCAGATAAACATCAAGGGTATTGCAGGTAAAGGGAGAGAAAGGCATAAAACACCAGTGGAATTGCTCACTAAAAAATAAAGAGGAGGCATGAGCTCGGCAGTGAAAGAAGATTCTCACAGTAAGGTGAGAAGGGCTTAGAAGTATGATCAAGCTACGGCAGTGTAATGGGTTAGCACACATTGGCTGATCTGCAGTGACTGCCCACACGCTCATTCTCAGCTCACAACAAAGATAAAGATGTGTTTATCTTCACCTCTTTCATTAAGTTGAGACTAATAGGCTTTACCTGGGATCTGTGACACTCCAAGCTACTGCGTGTGAACTGCTACTGCATGTAGAAGTCTCTGAAATGTGCTGGCTGTGGCTCTGGTCTGATAGGATGAGCAAGGCCAGCTGCTCATCTTCTTGCATGGCCAGGTTACCAACCTACTGAAGTGTTCTTGTGTTCTCACCATCTTATGTGGCTACTTCACTTATGCCATCTCTCAATGCAAAGACTATGTAGTCATACCGATGTCATTCACAAGCCAAGTGCTGAATTAAATGGTTTTGCCAGACTGTCCCATAGCAAATGGTAGTAATAAATACCACATGCATATACTTGCCCTTCTTTCATTGAATCATAGAATAACCAGATTGGCAGAGACCTCCAAGATCATCCAGGCCAACCTAGCACCTAGCCCTAGCCAATCAACCAGACCATGGCACTAAGTGCCTCACACAGGCTTTTCTTCAACACTGTTGCAGAGGGCAGAAATACGTGGCCGAGTCGAAAATTTATCAAAAATAGATATTTTTTATTTTTACAAAAACCCGCCCCCACAACTATATATACAAAGATTAATTTCGTTTGATAAACAGGTTCAGTTGCATGAGAAATCTACAAGGATACCATTAATAATCTGACTATATATATTTGGAAGTCAGTTTTTGGAAAAGGACTCAGCTATTAATTAATAGCGGTTTCTTACTAAATTAAGCTAAGCCAAATAACTCACTCAGGCTGGCTCGTGCGGTCTGTCTTCCTCCTCCAGAGGCTGCAGGAGTCGTTAAGGATCGTTAAGGGTCGTTAGGCAGACAAAGGTGTGTGCCTAACAGGAAGGTGAATCCTTTGGTCTCTCTGCAGTCCAGGCACAGGAGAGTGAGCAGCTCAGGCAGAGACATGCGTCCAACACGGGCAAAATCCAAAGCGGGAACCCCAAAGGCGGGAAGACCCCCAATAGTTATAACCTTCGCTAGACAAAGGGCAGAGTTACCACACCTTAGGCGCGAAAGCGCACGGCCAATCCCAGCCTGGCTCCAGCGCGGGAACTCACGGGGCAGTCGCCCCCTCCACGGGGCAGTCCCCGCCCCCTTCACGGCTGCAGGGCAGGCGAGGGGGGGGGGGAAACCAGGCGGCTTTTCCCCTTTCCCCCCGAAGTCCGGGCAGGAGAGGAATTTAGGGGTACAGGACTCCAGGACAAACACCTCCAGGGATGGTGACTCCACCACCTCCCTGGGCAGCCCATTCCAATGCCAATCACTCTCTCTGACAACAACTTCCTCCTAACATCCAGCCTAGACCTCCCCTGGCACAACTTGAGACTATTGCTGGTTGTCTGGCAGAAGAGATCAACCCCCACCTGACTACAGCCTCCCTTCAGGTAGTTGTAGACAGTTGTTTCTTCATCCTTCTTGGCTATTTTTTTGGCCTGAGATGGAATACCAAAAGAAGTATAAAATAATCTCTATCCACCACAGCTTTGCCTGGAGGGACAGTGCTGGTATCACAGTATCACAGTATCATCAGGGTTGGAAGAGACCTCACAGATCATCAAGTCCAACCCTTTACCACAGAGCTCAAGGCTAGACCATGGCACGAGGGACAGATGATCACAGAATCATAGAATCAACCAGGTTGGAAGAGACCTCCAAGATCATGCAGTCCAACCTGGGCCTACTCTGAGATTACAAAGTTATGGTTCACATTTAACACACCCACAGGAGGCACAGGATTTTCTCTGCACTCTACAACAAAGAAAGGAAAACCCAAAAGCCAACCAGTCCTGGCTCTGGTCGCTGAGTCTCCCCCTCTGGTTTGCCCACACTCCTGTGATATGCCTCTCTCATTTTTGTTTGCAACACCCCAATGATACTAGGCACAGAAGGACAGAAACTCGACCAGACCCTCTCTCTGCAATTTAGAGGCTTACCTATAGCTTCAGTATAGGCATAATAGTCTTAGGCTTCAGAGGAGCACACTTAAAACCACATGGAAACTTTCCTGCTCCCCGCTACATTTACTGGCTCTCGTTCAAAAGCTTGTTTCTGCAGACCCCCTGTTGGCTTCATCTGTTTTAAGAAGAAGGGGCATTTCTGAAGCCATGTCACTGAATGTGGAGCCCAGATCCCTGGGGAGGCTAGAAACCCAGCACAGCCTCCTTTGAGAAGCCTAGCACAATTATGGTTATTTCTTCAGAGGGGTAGCTGTCCTGAAGAGTGCCATGCTGAGACAAGTTAAATCTCCTTGAAATCTATTTCTCAGAGCCTGACGCTTCTGCCTCCACCTGCAGGGATGAATCAGACATCCCAGCGGGCTCCTGGGGGCACAAAAGGAGAAGTGGCTCAGGTAGTCCATGTGCAAGTCAGTCTATACTGTAGCCACCTGCAAAAGAAATGCTTAGTGCTAGTGTCAGCTTTGCAGCTATTCTGGTTCTTCCCTTAGGTGTCTGGGGGCTTACTGCTTCTCCCTAGCTGGGGCTCTCTGCTTCTCCCTAGCTGGGGCTCTGAGTTTCATATACTTTCTTCTCTTAACATATAAGTATCTAGAATTTAGACAAGTCAGCCTGAAAGAAAATCGAGGTGTCCAGAAAAACACATAATCATTGCCAGTTTTTTATCACCTTCCCAAAAAGAGGAGAGAAAAGCATTTACCTTGCGTGGACAAAGGATTATCTGCTACACCCCCTACGGAAATACCTTAAACAGGAGTAGGTCACCTACAAACTTCATCAGAAGCAGAGTTTAGACCCTTAAAAAAAGGCAAAATAAAACAAACCAAACAAAAATAAAATCCTTCCTCCAGAGTTTACTTCTGTAAGGAAAAAAGAAACACTGGATAAAAGAATAACTTCAGCTGGAAGAACTCAAGACTAGAGAACAAGCTGTCAGGATCTCACCTCTTGCTGCACTAGGATCTACCAACGCTGCCTAACTCTGGCAAAAAAGATTCTGAGTTAATCTCCTTGCCTGGAAGCTGTCAACTGCTATAAGCCAGAAGTTCAGACAACAGGCAGAAAGTCCCGTCTTTGGTTTTTATTCTCTCTTACATTGTTTTCCTGCATCTCTCTCTGGGTTTCAGTCCCCTGCTACAGGGCATCCTTTTGCCTCTCACTGCCCCATGCAATTTCACAGTACCCAGAAAATCTGCTGCCAAAGCACATTACTTGGCAGTTTTCTGCATTCAGCTTCACTGTGGTCATCTCCCTGGACTCAGGCCATCCTCCAATGTCTCCCAGCAGCTTCGAGTCATATGCTCCCACCATCTGACCCCCTGGACTCCCTGTCTCCACTAGAGAGGCAGGTTAAGCCAGAAGCCAAGTGGAGTTGAACTCCAGCCCTTTCAAAGAGCTTACACTGTCCAGCAACAGATGGTAGAGTGCAACTTCTAACCAGCAGGAAAATGATGTTTTCCACTCACCAACTGGAATATCAATACAAATCTCTAAGTATTTTCTGCTTCTAGTATGAAAGCTGATTCCATTTTGCAGTTCAGAGCTTTAGCCTTTGTAATGCCACCAGAGCAACCGAGCCCTAAGTAATACCATCCAGTTTCCCATTCAGCACCTCAGAAGAATGAATAGTTGGGACCACAATGGGTGATTTTGCAGCAAGTTCAAAGCTCCTAAGTAGGGATGTGTGTTACTGCTTGTTATCTGCACAGCAGCAATAGTGAAATCACTGTTGCAACATGAGGAATAAAAAGTAACTACTGATAGAAAGAACTAAGTTTCCAGAAAGGAAAATCTAAATTGTTCTAGTGGGAAGTTGTTCTAGGGACATCAGGATGCTCAAAGGGCTGTAGCAGCTCTGCTGTGAGAGCAGACTGAAAGAGTTGGGGCTGTTCAGTCTGGAGAAGAGAAGGCTCCCAGGTGACCTTCTTGTGGCCTTCCAGGATCTGAAGGGGGCTACAAAAAAGCTGTGGAGGGACATTTTAGGCTGTCAGGGAGTGACAGGACTTGGGGGAATGGAGCAAAGCTGGAGGTGAGGAGGAAGTTGTTGAGCATGAGAGTGGTGAGAGCTTGGAATGGGTTGCCCAGGGAGGTGATTGAGGCCCCATGGCTGGAGGTGCTTAAGGCCAGGATGGTCTAGGGTAGGGTGTCCCTAGGCATGGCAGGGGGAGTGGAACTAGATGACCCTTGTGGTCCCTTCCAACCCTGACTGATTTTGTGATTCTGAGGTATCCCTGCCTATGGCAGGAGGTTGGAACTGGATGATCTTTGAGGTCCCTTCCAACCTAAACCATTCTATGAGTCAATGAATATTTTCCCCAGGGACATTAATGTGAAGATTTTTACATCTAGTCATGTTCATTCCCACGTTCTTAGAGAAACAACCATGTTCAACCTACACTTTCAAAGTCACAGGCAGCTACCGTCCTATTCAAGCAGTTAATTACTGCTGTTTGCTAATTTTAAGGCATTTGATTCAAAACATTAATTACGTGCACACCTCTCTGATTGTAATGCAATGATAGGGGCTGGGTTTGCATCAGACCCGTGTTTTGCAGCGCTGATCTTCAGACCACATTCAAAACCCTCCCTGTATTACAGCTGCTTCCAGAACAGCTTTGGGAGTCCCTGGTACTGTGTTCATTATAAATTTAAAAACAATCTCCACTCTCTAAAGTAGAAGCCAGAATCCTCTGTAACTTAGCAACGTGACCAACTGCCAACAGTGGCAAAAGAAACCTCTAAGACCCACCTGCTCCCTTGCTGCTCTTATTTATTTGCCAAAAGTTTGTTACTCACTGATAAGCAAAGCAAACGAGGCAATAGCATGACACGTATGTTCCATATTTACCCACCAGTTTGATTGTTGACAAAGAAGTTCAGAAGCACACAAGGAATTAATAAGCCCCTGTGTGCACAAGTGTAAGCAGATAAGATCAGTAGTAGCATCTGTCAACCGAGTTAATAGAAGCAACTTGCTAATTGCATGAGAAATACTGGGAAGAAAGAGAGAGAGAGAGAGATTGAATTCCCTTTAATTGAATTTGAGCATGGCTTATAGCAACTTGAAATACTTCTTTTTGTGTAGGCTCCATCAAAACATGCGACCTGGCTTCGTAGAATGGTTTAGGTTGGAAGGGATTTCAAAGATCATTTAGTTCTAATCTCCTTGCCGTAAGCAGGGACACCTCCCACTAGAACAGGTCATTCAAGGCCTCATCCAACCTGGCCTGGAACACCTCCAGGGAGGTCGTGGGGCACAGAATCACCCAATGTGATCAAAGATCACATTGGGTGATTCTGTGCTCCACGACCTCCCTGGGCAACCTGTGCCAGTGTCTCACCATCCTCACTGGAAAAAACTTCTTCCTAACATCTAGTTTAAATCTCCCCTCTGTCAGTTCAAACCCATTCCTCCTCATCCTGTCATTACAAGACCTTGTCAATAGTCCCTCCTGTAGGCTCTGTTCAGATACGGGAAGTCTACTACAAGGTCTACTCGAAGTCTTCTCTTTGTTGTGATTACTTGATCTGCTAGAATAGAACACATTTGGGCTTCCTCAGAGTTGCATCAAACACTGCAAGGCTACCACAAGGTCTCCTCGAAGCCTTCTCTGTCTTCCTTGTGATTACTTGACCTGCTAGAATAGAACACATTTGGGCTTCCTCAGAGTTGCATCAAACACTGCAAGGCTACCACAAGGTCTCCTTGAAGCCTTCTCTTTCTTCCTTGTGATTACTTGACCTGCTAGAATAGAACACATTTGGGCTTCCTCAGAGTTGCATCAAACACTGCAAGGTTACCACAAGGTTACCACAAGGTCGCCTCAAAGCCTTCTCTGTCTTCCTTGTGATTACTTGACCTGCTAGAATAGAACACATTTGGGCTTCCTCAGAGTTGCATCAAACACTGCAAGGCTACCACAAGGTCTCCTCAAAGCCTTCTCTTTCTTCCTTGTGATTACTTGACCTGCTAGAATAGAACACATTTGGGCTTCCTCAGAGTTGCATCAAACACTGCAAGGTTACCACAAGGTTACCACAAGGTCTCCTCAAAGCCTTCTCTGTCTTCCTTGTGATTACTTGACCTGCTAGAATAGAACACATTTGGGCTTCCTCAGAGTTGCATCAAACACTGCAAGGCTACCACAAGGTCTCCTCAAAGCCTTCTCTTTCTTCCTTGTGATTACTTGACCTGCTAGAGTAGAACACATTTGGGCTTCCTCAGAGTTGCATCAAACACTGCAAGGCTACCACAAGGTCTCCTCAAAGCCTTCTATTTCTTGTGATTACTTGTCCTGCTAGAATAGAGCACATTTGGGCTTCCTCACAGTTGCATCCAAAGTGCAGAAGAAGAAATCAGCAATAAAAAAGATGAGAAAAAGCCAGAGATGATTTTTTTTTTTGCACACAAAAATCTTTTCCTGTAGATTAATTAATAATTATGTCTCAGGGTTGTTTTTTTTTTTTTCCTAGTGAGCTACTTCTCCTGCTGACTCTTGCTTTTTAGGTTATGGGAAGCTGCATCTTCATCCTCAGGGGCAGCATGTTTTAAAAATATGAACACAAAGACAGACTTCTTAAATGAGGTTTTGTTTTCCCTGATTTCTAAATGAGAGCTACTACAAGTTTATGTCTAAAAATGAAATTAAAACATCAGACAGGCACTAAAGCACAGAATTGGAAGCTGAATTTTCAATTCTTCTCTTTTCTTTCTTTGTTATTCTTTTAGCTTCCACTTAACTATTGGCAACCTTGTACACAATTCCAGCTACCAACCAAGGGGCCATGCAAGGCTGAAAAAGCAATCAAAGCTTTGGTAAATGATAAATTGTCTTTTACACTGGTATTTAGGCTGGAGACAGCACTGACTGATTTCTCAGAAGACCACAACAACTGACCAGCAAATAGCAGAGGCTTCTATAAAAAGGCTTCTGCTCAGACAGTGAAAGGCTCTTCCACCCTACGCTGTCTTTAACAAATCTACCTCTCTGTGTAGGACACAATTAATGGTTATGGCCCTGGTATGGCTTTTTCAGAGCCTTTCATGTCAAGGCTCACATTTTTCAGCCCTGGGTTGCCCCATTTCAATGGTATCAGCAGAGAATGAGGTCTGGAAGGTCAAGCTACAGACCCTGCCAACATGTTGGACCATTGCCTGGCAAAGACCTACTGGTTTTGGCTGCCAGCCTGCCTCTCTTCTTGCTCCGTATCCCAAAGCAGGGGAGAGATTAATTAGAGCAGCCCAGAGGCTTACTTTGATCACTGCACAACCCAGAGAGCAGACAGTGTCCTTTTCCCATTTGGGTTTTGGGCTTAGTACTACTAAAGAATCTGTCTTGGGTCTGGAAATCAAATCAAAGTTGCATGCACTTGGAGACGATGCCTTTCAGAGCTGTTTTGCTTCATTGAATAATGCACAATAACTCTACATGAGTTTATTCTGGTATCACAAGCTCTCAATCAAGTTCTGTAGCATATTCAGCCTCTTCCTGAAGCAAAACAAAATGGGTGGTGTGGGGTCTATGTGCTGTCTGTCACAGCACAGAAACAGACACCTTTTAAGACCAGCTCACAATGAACATTGCAAGCTACAATGGATTCCTTTATCTCCAACCTAACAGGCATCTTTATCTGAACTGTGCTGACAATGGTCTCAAGGTAGGCATTTAGAAAAATCTCATCATTTTCTTTCAGTCATTCATTCTGTTTTGGCACAAGCAAGTCCAGCTGCTTCTGACAGACAGAGTGAAGAGGAAGCAGCAGCATCCATAGCACTGGGAACTAAGAGGCCTTCTGGTGCCTCCAATCAGTTTGTGTTCCTTCCATTTGATCTCAGCCAAGTCATCCAGATTTCCTTGTTCCTGAGCTGATGGCCTCATTAGAAAATGGTGTGGAAATGAGCTGTAGCCCTCTGAGGAGCTTCCTCATCCTGACATTCTCCAGCAACAGCAAAACTTGATCTCTAAGCAATCTCCCTACCCTTTCAGACAGAGAGGAAAGGCTACAGCAGCTAGGAAAAGTAATTCACAGAACATCATCTCTCCTCAGGCTTTTCCATGCATGATCTTACCTTCTTTCAGTCTTTAAGTTACTCCAAAGCAAAGAGTAACCCTCACTTATAGCTCAAGTGACCAGACTGATGAAACATATTCTTGCCTCTGAATCATTGCTAACCTCTTGCCTCAAAACCTACCCTATAGAAGCCTATAGAAGGGCTCCTATATATATATATACACACATGTATATGCTGTGGAGCTGCAGGATGAGAGCGAGTGATTGGCACTGGAATGGGCTGCCCAAGGAGGTGGTGGAGTCACCATCCCTGGAGGTGTTCAAGAAAAACCTGGATAAGGCACTCAGTGCCATGGTCTAGTTAATTGGACAGGGCTGGGTGGTAGGTTGGATTGGATGATGCTGGAGGTCTCTTCCAACCTGGTTGATTCTATGATTCTATGATCATTTAACCTCTCGAAACAGGTTAAAAATCTCAAGCCTATAAAAACAAACCAACCAACCCCAAAAAGCCCCAACAACCTCCTCAGGAAGGTAAATGACTAGCTTAGAGCTAGACAAAGGTGATGATCAGAGCTGCATCCTCTACCAGAAACCTGCTAACACAGAAAACTGATTTTTAATGATTAAAACATGTCAATATGCTTCGTGGACCCACTGGTTCGTGACCATACTTCTAGAAGCAATTGCATGAGGGCTATTTTAACTATCAGCCCCATACACAGATTAGGCTGCAGTTTTCTTATTCTAGTTCTTCCTTCTTCTTATTCTAGTTCTGCCTTTTTCTTATTCTAGTTCTGCCTTTTTCTTATTCTAGTTCTGCCTTTTTCTTATTCTAGTTCTGCCTTTTTCTTATTCTAGTTCTGCCTTTCTTCCCCCCCCCCCCACATAAGACACCTTAATAACGTGCAGCAAAAAGAACCTTAAACCTCCAGCAAAGAAGACACCTTTATCTTGCCTTAATTTGTACTGCTTGTATCAGAAAGGCATTGCTAAGATTTAGATGAGGAGATATCAATGTAATCTCTCTGGAGTTGAACTAAGCTACCCCTGGGCCTGATGTTCTCATGGTTTGCCCGAGGACAACAAATCTTTCATCCTTATCTATGTATTTATTTGCTAATTAAAACGCATGGACTGCTTTTAAACACTGTTTACTCAAGAGGCCTTCAGCAGTGCTCCTTCACCATTAAAAAAAGAACATTCAAAAATTAAAATGCCAGCATTGGAAGGTTTTAAAGATGCCACATACAGAAGCCACTCATTAATATTCCTGAAGAGTAGCACCATCAAAGCAGGAAATTAACACCACAGGTCTATCTGTACAAAATAATTGCCAAGCTAAACACACAACAAGTGAAATCAGAAGCAGTCCAAGACAGACATAGAGGATGGACTTGGTTCTGCTCAGCTTGTTGCAGGGAGCTAAGGAAATCTGTGTTACAATCTCCATTTTTCCTCACTGGGTACTCCTAACAGCATGCAAAAAAAGCCCTGCAGCAAGAGAGGCAAAATTATCCAAAGCAAACTGGGAAGGTCTGCCATGCTCCTAGTGATGATGCTGTCATATTCAAAATTCAATTAGGAAGGCAGGCAGCTGAAATAGCAGCACCTTGCTGATGAGGCAAATCCTTCCCAGGCTGAAGGATAAAACAGTATTTCTGCAGCCTGTTCATGCAAGAGATTTTACAATGCCTGACAACAACGAGCCAAAGTACAAGTTCTCCTAATATTCTTTTCTTCTGAAGGCCTCAGATCAGCCCAGAGACATTAATTACAAACATTTAAATGAGTAATCAGATCTTTCTGGTTTTCTGCTTATCAGTCAGCTTGCCTTCATGGTGTTTTGAGATAATACACTTTACTTTGTTTGCAGTAGATTAGGGCCATGCATGTGGTCAGCTAATTCAGTACAGCTAATAAGCAGAAAAGGCCTATGAGGAGAGACTGAGGGGGCTGGGGGTGTTTAGCCTGGAGAAGAGGAGGCTCAGGGATGACCTCATTGCTGTCTACAACCACCTGAAGGGAGGCTGTAGCCAGGTGGGGTTGGTCTCTTCTGCCAGGCAAGCAGCAACAGAACAAGGGGACACAGTCTCAAGGTGTGCCAGGGAAAGTATAGGCTGGATGATAGGAGGAAGTTGTTGCCAGAGAGAGTGATTGGCATTGGAATGGGCTGCCCAGGGAGGTGGTGGAGGCACTGTCCCTGGAGGTGCTGAAGCCAAGCCTGGATGAGGCACTTAGTGCCATGGTCTGGTTGACCAGCTAGGGCTGGGTGTTAGGTTGGGCTGGATGATGTTGAAGGTCTCTTCCAACCTGGTTGATTCTATGATTGTGAACCACAGACCTCACATGGTTGCAACTCTGTAAGGTGGCAAATGCCATGAAAAAGCCACTTTTTGCCACAGGCTGCCCTTCACTGCTCTTACTTTTACCTTTATACCCATTTTGCTGATGGGGAGGCGAAGACTACAACAGGTTGCTGACTGAAGGCTGCAGAGCGTATTGGCAGAGAGACAGAGGCTAGAAAGCTGCATTTCTGATACTGTCTCCTGAGCTTTTCCCCATAAACAGAAGCACTCCTGCTTCTTTTAGCAATTTTGCTTTGCAGTTGGCTAATTAGGAACTCTTCCATGTTAAGCAACTTTCAGGGATGGATAAGCTTGAAAATAAGATGCTGGTTGATTCTCGAGGCTCTATATTTAAGTCAGAAGAACAGAGTATAATTATTTCTGAAGTAATTTCTGAAGATGAGATTCCTCTGGGAGAGATACCCACTACATCTGTGGCTCTAAAATGAGTGATATCATCCTCATTATCACATATCATCCTTCTTACATTGTAGTGCCCTTGTGCCTAGCATCCTTGCTCTTAGACACTGAACAAACCCATTTGGGAAAGCCAAGCTCTGCCCCTAGACCTTCTGTTCACAAGTACTACACAAAGTGAAGGATACATTCATGTTTTGGTACCCTACCTCTGTCTTCTGCCATGCACTGTGCCTGGAAGGAAAGCAAACCTGAATGACTTTTGGGATCCTGTACACTGAGAGGTAACCAATCAGCAATACCAAACCTCTGCCTGGATAAGGGGATCTGTAAAAATGCTGGAGTTGAAATGGCTTTATGTGTGAGTAACAGAAGAATAGATAGGACCTGACTTTAAAAAAGAAAACTCAAAACCAGGGCATCCATTTTTGCAGCCAGAATTAACTGACAGCATACATGCAACCACTTCAGCTGTTTACCAAGTGACTGGTGCATACAAATCAAGGGTGTTCAATGTCTAAATGCTAATGTCTTCATAGACTATGCAAGTACAGATTTGCACCTACAAGAACTGGAATCCACTTCCTTTAAACTTTAACAAATGTGGCTGAGAGAAAGGGAAGAGAGAAAGGCAGCATGAATATTTCAGGGTGTGCATCTTGAAAGCTTTGGTACAGCTGCACGACTCCAATTAAATTCAATAAGGGCTTCACATCTAAAACCCTGAGCAATGCTTTGAAAAGTCTGAGGGTTTGATGTTAGAGTACAACCTTCAGAGTCAATTGCTTTTGTTCAGCAGAAGCCTTCAGAGAAGCGCAGGCTCTCCTCTTTCTGTAAGAGGAACCCAAAAAGTACAGGAATGGGGGAAAGGCAGTTCAGAATAGACACTTGCATAAAGATTTGTCCAGCACAGTGTCTAAGGGGCCCACATGAACACTATTTCCAATAACAAAACATTCAAAGGAGTCAGGCTTTATCTTTTCCATCGCCCAGCATCAGACATGGCTCAGAACCAATTTCCAGGTTTTTTGGATAAGCAAAGCCAATTGGATGAAGGAAGCTCCTGAATAAAAGGATCATCCACTGGCTGATCCAATTCTAATCAGCACAATGATAATTCTCTCACCTCCAACAGGATTAATCTGATTGATTGAATGAACAATTTGGTTCATCTTTTGGAAGCACTCAGAGAGCCCAGATGTCTTTGGACGTGTGTGTGTGTGTGTTAGCGTTACACTGTGTATCAACAGAAAGCTTTTGAAGACACTCTCCTAGTCACCTCCACTTGTTGGGCTTTGATTCTCATCACAGCCTCTGCTTGGAGCATCCCATTTTAATTTGGAGTAAAATTAGACTGGAAGATGCACCCCAGGAACTCATCTACTGCCCTCAAGAAAATGATGGGCAGCAGACAAGTTGGACTACAGATGTCTGAAGCATATCCTCTGAAGTGTGTGCAGAGTGGGGCCCGGACCCCTTGCTCAACAGATATATTGAGATGCATCACAGTATCACTGAGGTTGGAAGAGACCTCACAGATCATCAAGTCCAACCCTTTACCACAGAGCTCAAGGCCAGACCATGGCACCAAGTGCCACGTCCAATCCTGCCTTGAACAGCTCCAGGGACGGCGACTCCACCACCTCCCCGGGCAGCCCATTCCAGTGTCCAATGACTCTCTCAGTGAAGAACTTTCTCCTCACCTCGAGCCTAAATCTCCCCTGGTGCAGCCTGAGGCTGTGTCCTCTCGTTCTGGTGCTGGCCACCTGAGAGAAGAGAGCAACCTCCTCCTGGCCACAACCACCCCTCAGGTAGTTGTAGACAGCAATGAGGTCTCCCCTGAGCCTCCTCTTCTCCAGGCTAACCAATCCCAGCTCCCTCAGCCTCTCCTCGTAGGGCTGTGCTCAAGGCCTCTCCCCAGCCTCGTCGCCCTTCTCTGGACACACTCAAGCATCTCAATGTCCTTCCTAAACTGGGGGGCCCAGAACTGAACACAGCACTCAAGGTGTGGTCTAACCAGTGCAGAGTACAGGGGCAGAATGACCTCCCTGCTCCTGCTGGCCACACCATTCCTGATGCAGACCAGGATGCCACTGGCTCTCTTGGCCACCTGGGCACACTGCTGGCTCATGTTCAGGTGGGTATCAATCAGCACCCCCAGATCCCTCTCTGTCTGGCTGCTCTCAGCCACTCTGACCCCAGCCTGTATCTCTGCATGTATTACTTGTTAATATGGGAATAGCCTTTAGGAAGACTTGGACATAGTCACACACACATCCACAGACAAAGTTTATGTTAAAAAGCAATGTAGATGCTAGGAAATCATCTTAATTTTTTATCTGACAAGTTACTCTAACTCTACTGATAACTGCATTGCTTTTTAAAAGTCCTCTTGTAAAAGACCATCTAAACCAAACTGTTCCCAGTAGGTATCACATAAACTGGCATGTTCCTCTCAACCTCAGGTGTGCATTAAGAAGAGTGTCCAGCAGACCAAGGGAGGTTCTCCTCCATCTCTGCTCTGCCCTGGTGAGACCTCATCTTGAATAGTGCATTCAGTTTTGGACTCCCCAGATTAAGAGGGACAGGGATCTGCTTGAGGGAATCTAGCAGAGGGCTATGAGGATAATTAGGGGACTGGAACACTGCCTGCTGAGGAGAGGCTGAGGGACTTGAGACTTTTAGTCTGGAGAAGACTAAGAGAAGATCTAATAAATGTTTATAAATATCTGAAGGCTGGAGGTTGAGGGACAGAGGGATGATGACAGGCTCTGCTCACTGCTCCCTAGGGTAGGACAAGGAGCAATGGGTGTAAGCTGCAGCACAGGAGGTTCCACCTCAACACACAGGGAAACATCTTTCCTGTAAGGGTCACAGAGCACTGGAACAGACTCCCCAGAGAGGTTGTGGAGTCTTCTACTCTGGAGATTTTCAGGGCCCATCTAGATGTGTTCCTCTGTGACCTGAGCTAGATAGTATAGTCCTGCTCTGGCAGGGGGGTTGACTCGATGGTCTTTGGGCCTCTTCCAACCCCTAACACCCTGTGATGAGACTCAAATTGTCACCTAATACTTTATCACCGACGATGTTCTCTCTTCCCAGCATTTTCAGTAATTCCTGTTATTTCATGCCATCTCTGTGGCACCACATCTACATATCATTATTTCAAGTTGTCATGTTCCATTCCACAAGACAACTGCTGCCATGTCAAATCATCACAGAGCAGAGCAGTTGCTTTCCTTTATCATTAAGGGCAGCTGCTACTCTGTACAAATTGAAACATCAATACACTGCAAAAGGGTTCCAGGCTACTGAAAACAGTTGCTCCTGAAATTAGTACACCAAATGCTTATCTTTTCCTCTTGTTCAACTTGTTAACCTGTATCACTTCAACACAAGCAGGAGGCATTTTCTTCAAAGAAACAAAGCCAAGAGGCTTCAAACATCCAGACTCTAGGTTATGATTGTCTAAACAGACAAAAAGAATGCGAGAGGTAGGCATTATTTTAGGTATCTTTTTGTATCATCAAGTACATGCAGAGAGAGCAGTTAAATGTTGTCATAAAAGCAGCTTTTGACATATCATAGAATGATCCAGGCTGCAAGGAACCTCCAAAAGTCATTCAGTCCAAATCCCTCTGCAGTCAGCAGGGACATCCCCAACTACATCAGATTGCCCAGAGCCCTGTTGAGCCTCACCTTGAAATTCTTCAGGCATGGGGACTCAACCATCTCCCTGGGCAACCTGTTCAGCATTCCACCACCCTCATAATAAAGAACTTATTCCTAGCATCCAATCTAAATTTGTTCTTCTCTGCTTTGAAGCCATTGCCCCTCACCCTATCACTGCAAGCCTTTGTAAACAGACTCTCTCCACCCCTAATGTAGGCCCCCTTCAGGAAGGCTGCTGCTAGGTCTCCCCAGAGCCTTCTCTCCTTCAGACTGTACAACCTCAGCTCCCTCAGCCTGTCCTAGTAGCAGGAGATTTATCTGGAGATTTGAACTTGCAGTATTTAAGAAGTTGTTCTTCAGTACAAGGGTGGTGAGACTCTCAAATAGGTTGCCCAGGGAGGTTGTGGATGCCTCCTCCCTGTGAGTGTTCAAGGCCAGGCTGGATGAAGCCTTGAGCAGATGTATCTAGTTGAAAGTTGCCTGTGCCCATGATGGAAGATTGGAGTAGATGATCTCTAAGATCCCTTCCAACCTAAGCCTATAATTCTATGATGGTCATTTCCACCCCACTCCAATGTTTTAACCACAAACTATTCTGCTGGCACAGCAATGAAGTAGATGAAGAAAATGGAAGAAAAGAGAGACCAGTAAAATCCCACCCATTGGAGTCACTGTTTGCATTTCCATTGTTTCCCCTGCTAATTGCTCAGGCAGAGCTGAAGAAAATGGGACTCATAAAAACAAATCTCATTGCAGAAATTATCAAAAGGGTCATAAATTTCAGTTCCCTTAGAACCTTAGTTTTGGGGCCTCCTTTTCTTTTTTTCCCAAGCTCCCATCAAACCTGTATCTATGAGTTTGATGCTTGGGAAAAGAAAACAGAAGGAGTCCTGCTGAGAAGAGATGCTCATGTAAATGTTGGCAGTTTCCAGATTCTTTAGGAAGTTGAAGTCAGCCAGATGAGTCCTCCCCTCCCTGGTATGATAACTTATGCTGTCTGTCAGAGTCTATGAGAATTTGCAGGCTCCAAATAGAGTAGATTATTCCCCTTTCACCCTTTGAGTGAATAAAGATGTCAAAAGAGATCAAATGCATTATATATTGCTGCAGAAGTGATGCAATGGCTGAGAGTTACCATGCAAAATAAGCAGTACAGGCACTGCATGAAGCATCAAGAGCTGGGTAGAAGTCCTGTTCAACAGGGACATGTTCCCATGTATGTGCAGCTTGTCCCAAAGTATTACAGGCTTCAGTGTGGCTAAAGGATGAAGAAAGGACTACAATACTCTCTATGCACATTCCATTCCAAAGCTGAGCAATAGCTGCATTTGTGGCTGGCAGACAAGACAAGAAAGCTGCAGATAGAGAAAATGAAGGAGAACCTGAAGCTACTTTTGTTTACAGGAGCAAACAGAAATACACTGCTTAGGTTTACTTTTGCTTTCCTACTTTTCCATGCCAAACTGTGCTAGTTTGAAGCTAGCTAGAGTGTTTTGGTGAGAAGAACTAGATTACAGGCTGTGAAAGAGAAACAAGGGTGATGTCTACTTCACTCATAGGCTTGCTGAGAGGTGTAAGAAGAAGAATCCAAACATAGTTAAGGCACTTCTGCTTGGGAGCTCTGGGCTGCATTTCTCTCTCTAGCCTCTCTGCCATCTCTCTGGTTAATCCACTTTGCTTCCTAACACCCTGGCCAAACCTCCATTCTCCCTTGGGACTGGGGTAAGGTTGAGAGGGGTGGTTGGAAGCCCCTCCTGGGGACTCAGATTTCTGGGAGGGGAGTTGTGTTTCTTTATTACCTTTAACCTTGTACATTCCTGTCTATAACAGCATATACTGTAAATATCTGCTTGTATATTCTGCTGGCTGTAAATATAAGCTTCATTCAAATTGCCAGAGTCAGCTGAGTCTAGGCTGGGTGATTTCCCAAGTGGGAGGGCTCAGGTAACACCCAAACCATCACACAAACATATACAAAAAGAGTAGAGAGAAAGGGCAAACCCCAAGTTTATGGCCAATATCCTAGCAAGCTTCTCTCAAAGGAATTCAAATTTACTTTTACTGCAGTACCCTTAAGGTACTTTGATCACAAGTTCACAAGGGCACAGAGGTAGTTGCATATAAACAAGCAGAGAAAGCAGAAGAAAACTCGTAAAAAGAGGAATTTAGGAGAAAAATTAGAGGAGTGATCAAACAGTGCAGAAGTATCTTTCACAAATTGCTTGGCCTCTCCCTTTTTCTTCTGCCATTACAGAATTTCTTAGGTTGGAAAAGCCCTTCAAGCTCATTGAGTCCAATCATGAGTTTCACATTGACAAGTCCTTAACTAAACCAAATCCCTCAGCACATCTAATCACTATGAATTGCTATGGTTGGAAAGGACCACCAGGATCATTCAAAAAGTTGCCCAAACCCCATGAGAGTAACAGGTGCTAATACTTTATGAGACACCCCTCTTCAGTACTTGCAGGAAAAAGAGAGGCCCACACCTTTCCCCTCCAAGGAGGATTCAAACTCAGCACTCCTAAAGGAGCCATGTACACATCCCATCAGAGCTCTGGGTACCACCTCTCCTTTGCCCAGAGGCTGGGCACCCAGTTTGGGGTCTGCCATTCTCAAATGGGGACACAAGCCAACCTATTGGAGCCCTAAACCTACCGCATGGTGCTGTAGGAACATCAAAAAGCATCACCAGGAGTTTTCCTCTGCTAGAAAAAAAAGTACTGAGAGCTACATGGGCTGGGTAGGAGGAGAGATGACCTCACTTCAGCCTTCTTTTTTGGGTTGGATTAAAAGAAAACACTGATGAAGAGTCAATCTTACACATCAGCCTAAGGTAACCTGCTTTTGCACTTTCTTTCTCAGCAGACAGTAACTCTACATTTGAAGATAACCATTCATGCATAAAATTACTAATAGAGACCATCTATCTGACAAATGTCTGTTCCTTCATAATTTATATCACTTGATCTATTTTCAAAGGTTAGCCTTACATTAAAATTACAGTTCTGTATAGGTCAGCCTGTTACTTAAAGATAAATTACTCCACCTCTTCGGGTTGCACTGTTGTGTTTTGATAATGACAGGCTTTTTATTCCCATGCTTTCCTCTCCCTTCTCAACAGCATAGCTAAAGTAGGAACACCTTGGCCATGCCTCCCTCTGTTCCTGTTTTAATTTGTTTTTAGTCTAAACATCTCCACTTTATTATCTTTTACTTCCTTTTAGCAGAGACCAAGGAAAGACTCAGCACTCCAGGATGAAAAGATGAATCAATGATACACAACAGGACTAGGCTAAACTCTTCAGCTTTGTCATGCTGTATGTGAACTAAAACACTGCATAACCAATACCACTAAATTAGTTGCAATTAAAGGACAATTTCTACTCTCCTCTAGATAAAGCAACAAGATGAAAATGTTTAGAGACAAAATGTCAGTGTAAAGTTCATGCATTTAACAACTATCCAGGAGATCTGCTTTATAAATGCACTTAAAACAGAGAAGTCCCTACTGGTTTTTTTTAGGGGAGGGTTTTGTGGTGGTGATTTCATACCACTGCAGTAGCCTGGAAAGTTACTGGACTACAGAAGACTTGGGTATTTTTAAACACCTGGCATAGCTATTTTCCTATGATTGTTAAGAACCATCAGGTTGTAACAGTTTGTCACATATCTTATTACAAATGCATCTCTGAATTACTGAGGGTGAAAAGCTCTTCTCAGGCACCACAGACATCTGCACACCAGATTAGTGCAGCAGTCTTTTAGCTCTGCAGCAGCAGAATGAAAGGGAAAAGCAACATTTGGAGTCTGTGAATCTTCTGTATTAGCTGCACAAGTATGGGTCTGCAGGACCAGCAAACCAGCACCAACATCACCTGGAGAGCCATGGCATCCCTCCCAGCACAGAGCTGCTCTTGAATGTGATAATGCCCCAGTAAAGATCAGAGTGTCCCACACAGAAACAATCCAAAAGAGGGAAATTCAGACTGCAAGCTGGGGAACTGTTAGGTCTCATGTAGCATGGAACAATGCTGAGTGACTTCCCCAAGTTTGGCACCTGACACAGTAGCTCAACTGGAAAAATTAGCCTTTGCCTTGCAGATAAAAATGAAATCAGAATCTGCATGACCCCTTGGAAATAGATTCTGAAGTCCACTGAGTCACTTGTGAAACCAATACAGTTAAAGAAATTGTCTCTGTTCCTGACCACATGTACCAAGTTCTCCCCAAAGCTAATTAGGACAGGCTTAGAAACAATACATGCACTTCAAATGTATTTTCCTAAGGCTCCTTCTGAAGCAAATGCAAGGGTAGAATATATGTTTATCAAGAGTAAGAAGCCAGCAACCAGAACACAGTTAATACACAAACATCAGTTTTCAGGTGCAATTAGCAGCAGCTATTCAAAAAGCAAATTATTCAGAATCATGATGGAATATTCAGGTATACATAAAGTGATCAACCAAATCCAGTTGTGAGGGTTTGAAATCCCATTTGTGGATGGCAGATGGTAGAGGAGAACCCAGTTCATGTACAAGAACAGCTATTGGGATCTCAGGACACTGGAGCCTTTGCCAGCATAGCTGATTTAAAGTGCATAATGCAACATGGGATTTGCAGGAAATGTTGGCAGTGCTGCATGGAATAACAAGATGACCCCTCCAATACTCATAGCAGACTGCCCTTTACCTGCACAAGGTGTAGGAGAAAGTGCTGACATTCTCTTCTTGCAGCTGCATGACTGAGCATGCAGCAGAAGCTCTGTATCTCCTTCCCGTGCAGCCCTCGCTTGGTGCATTCCCTTACTTTGGGTGCACCCAGGAACGATCTGCTTTGTGTTTCACAGGCTGGCAAAACTACAGAGCTGGTATTTCAGAGCCTGGGCAGCAAATGATTCACAAAGAAACAAAGCAGGCTTCAGATATGCCTAAGGAGACTGCCAAAAGTAGACCAAGAGGAAGAAGGAAGGAAATAGGTATTCCTTTGTTTTAAACTGAGTAGACATGAAAGGCTGCAGAAGTGGAGGTAGCTCATCACCACTCAGCACATCAACTCTTCCACGTATTGCCAAAGACAAAAAAGGAGGACCCCCAAACCTCCATTTCCTACAGGGGGTCTACCCCAATGTGAGGATTTAAGAAGAGGCAAGAATGGTGTAGGACACTGCAGCCCACAAGGCAGGACTGCACTAGCACAGGAGATACTTCCACTCCATCAGCAAATCTGAAGTGTCATATTCAGTCCACCCATTATTATTTCTGTGCAGATGGTTGTGACATCTAATTCCTTCAGGGCTTATAAAGCATGGAAATCCCTGCATTGAATCCTATCTTCACCACAAGCCAGGCAGAGACCAAGAAGGGAAATGTTTTAAATTAATTGATGTGGATTACCCCAGATCACCTTCCCCAGCTGTAAACTAATTCAGACTTCCTTTCAGCAAACTGTGACCAATATCCCCTCCTTTCTTACTGCAGCATTTAGTTCTCTTCTTGTCTTGGAAGGAGAGAATAGCTACAGTTTAAAAACAAACCAACCACCAAAATAAACCAGAAAACCAAATCCCAGAACAAACAAAACCAAAACAAAAGGGGAAAAAACCCCAAAAACCCAACCAGAACAAAAGCACTCCCAAGTGAGACAAATTGAACCCATACCAACGTACCATAAAAACATCTCCAGGATGTGCTCCAGCTTGTCTTTGCTTATCTATTTTAGTACAAGCTGGATGAGACAAAGCCTGGTGCCTGCAGCTCTCCCAGTCCAGGTGGGGTCCCACCTCTCAGCCAGCATTTCCTGTATCTGGAGCCTCTCCTGACTCTCCCAGCTTGAGGCCTCATTGGCCTTTCCTTTGCCATGGCTCTTGCTGTGTGATTATCTACATTTGCTGACTTGTTCTATGAGCATCCAGAGGCCACCCAGCAGGATCATTGTTGCTTTCACATGCACCAAATCCAATCAGTTCTAGTGCTGTGGCTGCCAGGGCAGGCTCTCATTTCTTTGTTACCCTCTCAAATGCCAAGGCACTGAGATGCCAGTGCTGTCTGAACGCACCCAGAGCCAATTGCATTAGCCTTCTGCCAACCTGGGGCCTTGTCTGCTCCCAGGAATTAATTCCTGTTTTGCTGCAGTGCACAACCAAAGTTTCAGGTTTCTTAGCCAATCTATTACAATTAGGTTTTTTTTCTGCAATGCATTTGGTATTCTTTATAATGATCCCTCAGAGTCTGTGGTTCTGGGAGCTCTCTGCACACTTTCTGCTTCTGCAGTTCCCTCACCTCAATGCAGAGGCAAACAGCAACTTTTCCATCTCTGCTCCTTTCTGTAAACCTGAATTGGGTAAGTGGAAGCAATCACCACAGTGCTCAGTGCTTGGACAGGTTTACATGGAGGGTGGGAGACAAACTGACAGGCTGACAAACATGCAGATAAGTTCAGTTTCCTCACTTTGGGAAGTTTATTTGCAATAGCTTTCATTTAAATTTTCCTAATGTCCAGTCTAAACCTACCGAGTCACATCTTGGGGCCATTCACAGAATCAACCAGGTTAGAAGAGACCTCCAACATCATCCAGTCCAACCTAGCACCCAGCCCTAGCCAGTCAACTAGACCATGGCACTAAGTGCCCCAGCCAGGCTTTGCTTCAACACCTCCAGGGATGGTGACTCCACCACCTCCCTGGGCAGCCCATTCCAATGCCAATCACTCTCCCTGGGAAGAACTTCCTCCTAACATCCAGCCTATACTTTCCCCACCACAACTTGAGACTGTGTCCCCTTGTTCAATTGCTGGTTGTCTGGGAGAAGAGGCCACCCCCCACCTAGCTACAACCTCCCTTCAGGTAGTTGTAGACAGCAATGAGGTCACCCCTGAGCCTCCACTCTTGTTCTTTCTCTATTCACCTCTGAGAAGAGACCAGCACCAACCTCTCCACACTAGCCTTTCAGGTAGTTGTAGACAGTGATGAGGTCTCTCCTCCTCTTTTCAAACTAAACAGCCCCAGCTCCTTCAGTTGCTCCTCATAATATTTGTTCTCCAGGCTCTTCACCAGCTTCAGTGCCCTCCTCTGCACTCAGTCCAGCACCTCCACATCTCTCTTGTATCAAGGTCCCTGACACTGAATGCAGTACTGAAGATGTGGCCTCACCAGAGCTAAGTTTACAAAGATTTCAGATACTAGACTGTTTATATTTGAAAAGCTAATTATTTTTCAAGGGTCTTACATTTTCTGCAAGATAAATAGTCGATACAATATCATTCCACCCTGAAATGTATAACTGCCATGGGTGTAATGGAGAAGTGGAAAAGACTTTGCTTAAACTTGCACTTATGTTTAGTACAATTGGCACTTTCATACTCACTGCAATTGAAAGGTTGTGGAGTCTCCTTCTCTGAAGACTTCCAAGGCCTGTCTGGATGCATTCCTCTATGACCTAAGCTAGATTGTGTGGTCCTGCTCTGGCAGGGGGGTTGGACTCGATGATCTCTCTGGGTCCCTTCCAACCTCTACCATCCCATGATGGAATCACCTTTGCTTGGTTTGTCTGTCCCTTTTCTCTTTGTCATGTCAAGCAGCCAGGCAGTCTGGCACTATTCTGCTTTGCAGATCTACCAGCAAAATAATCATGCAAGTTTTTTTCATCACAGAGCCTTCCAGGTCACTGCCTGAGTGCTCCCACGTGGGTAGTCCTCCCTGAGAAGCAGGACCCAGATGGAGAATGGCCAAAAGGAAGGAAGCAATTCAATGAGCTCTTCCATTCAGGTCTATAAGCATCTAGATCTATGTCCTATGAGAAGTAGTGAGAATGTTATTAGGGCATTAGTCCCATGGGGAAACATGTGGAGAGGATGAATTTGTAGGGTTTAAAGAAGGAAAAGATCTTGGGAAACTCCTCTTGAAGCTGATAGTTGGGGTAGGCTTAATCAGAGCTGTGAGCTAAGGGCCTGCTGCTGTTAGCTCACAGGTTAGCAATCCCTTTTTCTTTCTTCTGCAGAAGGCAAAACTCATCCAGACAACTCCTGGTAGACAGCAAGGGCAGCACAAGCCAACTGTCCTGAAGACAATTTGTGATATCTACTTGCCCTGAATTTTCACCCAAAGATGATGTGCTGAACCCTGATGCTGACCCAGTTTTGCAACCAACAGATTTCATAGCCTCTGGTTCAGAAGTATTATTGCCTACACTATTTAAGTCAAGATACCAAAATCACTCTGAGGGACTGCCAAGCAGTGTATTTAATTAAGCATAAATTACAGATGTGGAGGGTTATTTTGGCTGTACCTATGCCTCCTCTAGATCATTCTCTCAACCTGAGGAAAAAACAAACATTTCAGTTACCAGATGCTGCAAGCTCATCGATCATAACAATTCTCACCCCTGTGGCACCTCTGCAGATCTAACTCTGTATAGGGCAACTCGTTACCCTATGCAGTGTCAGTGAGACCCACATGGCCCTGACAGGCAGCTGAGCCTCAACTCCCTCAAACAGGCAGCATGCATCATGCCACGTTGCTCTTATTTCCTGGTATGCTTCCTTTCGTGGCTGCACACCATGCACAAGTCGTCAGGGAAAGGGCTGTGTTCACATTTGGGATCTATCTGTTTCTCTGAGGATGTTTTGATGCAACTGTCACAGCCATTTCACCTTCAACTGGCCCTCTTTCCACAGATGACCAACCAACCAAAACACCAGAGAGATTTTAAGCCTCCTTGATCTAAGGGAGGAGGATGAAAAAAGACATGATGCAGGCAAATGTCACATTTGTGCCACTGACTGAAACGTTGCTGCCAGGATACATTATTCAGCACCTAACACACCTACTGATACAACTCTGAGCTGAGCTCTCCTCAAAAGATCAGCCATCCGTGGTTTGCCCACAGCAGGTGGAAGAGATTCCATGCTGCAGTCCTAGGGTAAGAGAAAGGAATACCAACCAAGCCCATGGAAATGCATTGCTTTAGGAGAATCACAGCCACTTTTTGCTTCAGGAGGAATTTTCCAGAGCTATTCTCTTAGTACCCTAGATGTAGATAGGGGAGCTATGACTACAAGGACTGAAACAAACTAAGTTTCTTACTCTTCTTGAAAATCTATGTGCCAAGATGTGGTCAGGCCACATCTTGAGTGTTGTGTCCAGTTCTGGGCCCCCCAGTTCAAGAGAGATGTTGAGGTGCTGGAAGATGTCCAGAGAAGGGCAACAAAGCTGGTGAGGGGCCTGGAGCCCAGCCCTGTGAGGAGAGGCTGAGGGAGCTGGGGGTGTGCAGCCTGAAGAAGAGGATGCTCAGGGCAGACCTCATTGCTGTCTACAGCTACCTGAAGGGAGGCTGTAGCCAGATGGGGGTTGGTCTCTTCTGCCAGGCAACCAGCAATAGAACAAGGGGACACAGTCTCAAAGTTGTGCCAGGGGAGGTCTAGACTGGATGTTAGGAGGAAGTTGTTGGCAGAGAGAGTGATTGGCATTGGAATGGGCTGCCCAGGCAGGTGGTGGAGTCACCATGCCTGGAAGTGTTGAAGCAAAGCCTGGCTGAGGCACTTAGTGCCATGGTCTGGTTGATTGGCCAGGGCTGGGTGCTAGGTTGGCCTGGATGATCTTGTAGGTCTCTTCCAACCTGCTTGATTCTATGATTCAATAATAAAAAAAAATACTAGACCATACAACTTTTATTCCCACAAAGGTGTCATTACTACTAAAATTCTTGATAGTAACAAGGAGAGGGCAGAAGCAACACTACCAGCTCACAGCTTCAATCCTCATCTTCTTGCCCTAACACAAAGTTGGAAAGAGCATCAGGGCAGCAGCTGCTCGGAGCAGCCCATCCCTGTGCTCTGAACCTGCACATACAGATACAGCAGGATGCAATCATTCCCTGTCACATACACAGCCTTACCTCCTATCCAACTCAGAGAAAAGATACTGGCAGGTTCTGGTCAGGTTTTGCCCTCCTTATTCCTCTTGCATGGCTTTGTGCTAGAATCCATTTTGGGGGTAATGGGAAGGAAAATTGAGTTAGACCCTGTTAAAGGATTTGATAATGAATTTATTCATGAAAGACTTCAAGGCTTGAGTTTTCCATCAAAAGCCAGCACAGGCTTTGTTAACCATGCTCACCTATGACTTTTAGTAGAGAAGCCAAGATGCTACTTTCCTCTTGTTTCAGTATCTTTTTACACATCTTAGCCATGTACAGCCCCTTGGGAGTGTCAGAGCATCTCCTCTATTAACTAGGTTGGTGACAGTGAAGACCCTGGCACAGCTTACATAAGTCCTAAACTTCCCACACTTCAACACCTCTGCTCTGCAACTGCAATGCAAGATAAGCCAAAAGCCAAAGCTCTTCATTCTGCCACGATTTTCAAGGAGTGTTCAGAGATACAGAAATGTCCACTGCTCTCTTTAAAAGTGAAATTAAAAGCCATTTTCCAGCCAATCTGTGTTAGACACAAGAAATCTTCCAGAACAAAGACTGAGAACTCTGCAGAAGGCAGGGCACATGGTATGTTAAAGAGGCCTTTAGGGAGCTGCAAATTCAGCTCCTGTATCATGGTGAGACCAAAGGCAAGTATCAGGTCCTAGAGGCACAGAAAGCCATACAATAGGAATGAGGCTTCAGAGATCAGAGCCTGCATCCCTTCTATTTCAACATCTCACAGTGCTACAGCTGGAGCTTCAACCACACAAAAAGGGGTTTCACCAAATTCTGCTGCTTCTGCTCTGGCCACAAAGTTCAAGGGAAGGCAATTCTATTTTCTACTGTCTCTGTGCTGCATCTCTCTCATTACAAAGAAAAGGTGCTGGCAAGCCATGGCCCAGAGATGCTTCTGTCCCCAGCTAAGCAGTGCAGCTCAGACCCTGAAAGTACCAGAGAGAGACTAAAATGCACTATTTAAGCTAAAAGATTTTGAAACTGTGGTGGGTTGACCCTGGCTGGACACCAGTTGCTCACCACAGCTTCACTGTCACTCCCCAGCTGAGCAGAGGAAAGATAATAGATCAAAAGGCTCATGTGCTGAAATAATTCACCAATTCCCAAGTGGACTCAACTTCAGGGAGACTTACTTTAATTTGTGACCAGTGATAGGATAAGGAACAATAAAACTCAATCCTTAAAATTACCTCTCCCCACCCTTCCCTTCTTCCTAGGCTCAACTTCACCCAAAGGCAGCACAGAGGGATGGGGAATGGGGGTTGTCATCAGTTCATTACATGATGTCTCTTCTGCTCCTTCCTCATGAAAGGGAGAACTCCTCAACCTCTTCCCTCTGCTCCATTGTGGGATCCCTCCCATGGAAGACAGTCCTCTTTGAACTGCTCCAGCATGGGCCCCTTCCTCAGGTGGGGGGCACCCTCCTATCCTGTAGCCTCTAGCTACCAAAATCTTGCCAAACAAATCCAACACAAAAAGTAGAGAAAATCAACTTAGAGTTCCTTGGCTGAGGGATTAGTCCTGGGCATTTCTGCAGAGTAGTATCCTAAGGAGGGATTTGTCTCCTCTGGAGTCCCCTGTGCCTTCCTGGAAATGAATGTGTCAGCAAAAGTCCCCAGCTCAGCACAGCACTCAATCAGTACTTAAGCTTCACACAAGCACATGCTCATTTTAAAGCCCATAGAGTTGCTCCTTGGTGTTGGAAGATAGGCTCTCAGATAACATAATAACAAGAGAATGTGGGAGTTAGAGAGAAGTCCTCTCCTTTGTCTTGTTTAAAGGAGGCAGGAAAAGAGGTGCCCTCCTCCCAACACACTCCGAGAAAGCCCTCAGAGCACTGGTTCCACTGGTGTGCTTGATTCACACATCCTGCTGATACAGGAGCAATGAGCAAGTCAGGGAGCAGCTGCAGCAGACAAGAGCACTTAGAGGAGAGCCTCATGTGAGCTCTCCACCAGCTAATGCTGTGCTTCTGAGATTTGGGGATTTTGCATCCTGTCACCTGGATGATTCAGACGCAGGGTGTCTCAGCAGCTGTGAGTACCAGGGAAGCCAGAGACAGAAAATGAAGTGGAAACTCATCTTCCCCTGCACAAGCCTGAAGGTTACAGAGAGAACAGGAGGTTATGTCTGCAATTCTGACTGGCTGAGCTGTCTGCTGATCAAAACACAGAGACAGACACAGCCCTTTTAAGTTACCTTCCCCTCTGTCCTACTTACCCATGCTGTGATCAGAACAGGTTGTATGACACGTGCAGATGATTAATGATGGCAGTAATTAAGAGGGTAGCTGATTTTCACATGTAAAGACCTTGTTGGTCCCCTCTGGACCTCAGCTTTCCCTGCAGTCAGGGAACTCCTTACGATCCCTACAGCAGTGATTTATCTTTCTATCAATGAATGCATCAGATGCTTCACTTCTTGCTGCCTGGGGACTGCAGCTCTCCAATCTAATCAAGAACTTACAGGGCAGATAAGGAGCTCAGATTTAATGTCTGAAACTCTTAAGTTGTTGGGGAAGGTTTGATACAGAGGGCAGAAATGTCAGGGCAGGCTGAATTGAGATGAACTTTCACAAACCTATAGTTTATGAGCCCAGACAAACCATCACTGTTAAACAGTTTGTTTGGTTGGGTTTTCATTATCTTGTTTGGGGGTCATTAAATGCTTTTTGCCCAAGAAGTATCTAAGATTAATACTAATCTGGTTAGAAGAAAAGCAGGTTTCAGAAAGTTGTTGAAATCAACAGTGAAGTCACATAGTAGCCCAGATGGTTGCAAAGTCCAGAGGAATAGGGTAAGCAGCAGGGAATGGCACAAGGTCCATGCAGAGTAACTGAGTTAGTGCTTGCTGCCCAAGAGTCCTTCAGATGGATGCTGCTGGACTGTCTCCACAAGCTTCCTAGGGACTTGTCCATGACCAATGGCAAAACCAAACCCAGAATGAGGTGCCAAGCAATGAGCTAATTCCTCAAAGTCATCCAAGACTGAGAAAAGGCTGGATGGGACACAAGATTGCATGGCACGTAGGACACAGCCGTAATGACACGACATGAAAGATGCAAAAAGACAAATCTGAAAGCTTTGGCAATCTTTCCTCCATCAGGCAAACAAACAGGTATTGGCATCTATGCCTGTTCAGGCTTAACCTGGTGAATAATTGATGCATTTCCATGTGTTTTTATTCAGAAGTGACATTGAAGTTCCAATCTCCAATATTTCCTGATATTCTTCAGGATTAGAAGTTGATAATGATGACTTATAATCAGCAAAGGATCCACATTAGGAAAGACTTTGGGGGGGAAAAAAATGAGCAAGAAAATGGAAGACTGAAAGGAGAACCAAAAGGCAGCTCTAAAAAACCATTGCAGGAACCAGAGAGACACTTCCTTCACACTGAGCTGTCAGTATGTAAAAACATATTGTGGCAGGCTGTGGTTTACCTATGCTTGTGTGCAGCCATTGGAGGCTCAGAGGGACTAATTATGAAAATATGATTATAATGGATTAGTAATTCTGTCAATCAGAGCCATGCATCTGATAACAGAAAAAGCAATGGGCAAGAATGCCACAGGATGGGAAAAATTAATGCTGTGGGTTAGTACTAAATGCATATCTCAAAGGAGAAAGAGAGATTTGAGTCATGGAGGGAGGAAGATTTCATATCAGTAAGAAAAGTCACCATCCCTGGAGGTGTTCAAGAAAAGGCTGGATGAGGCACTTAGTGCCATGGTCTAGTTCACAGATCACAGTATCACCAAGGTTGGAAGAGACCTCATAGATCATCAAGTCCAACCCTTTACCACAGAGCTCAAGGCCAGACCATGGCACCAAGTGCCACGTCCAATCCTGCCTTGAACAGCTCCAGGGACGGCGACTCCACCACCTCCCCGGGCAGCCCATTCCAGTGTCCAATGACACTCTCAGTGAAGAACTTTCTCCTCACCTCAAGCCTAAATTTCCCCTGGTGCAGCTTGAGGCTGTGTCCTCTCGTTCTGGTGCTGGCCACCTGAGAGAAGAGAGCAACCTCCTCCTGGCCACAACCTCCCCTCAGGTAGTTGTAGACAGCAATAAGATCTCCCCTGAGCCTCCTCTTCTCCAGGCTAACCAATCCCAGCTCCCTCAGCCTCTCCTCATAGGGCTGTGCTCAAGGCCTCTCACCAGCCTCATTGCCCTTCTCTGGACACGTTCAAGCATTGGATAGGACTTGTGGATAGGTTGGACTGGATGATCTTGGAGGTCTCTGCCAACCTGGTTGATTCTATGAAAACCTCTATCAAATGAGTTGCTCAGAAAAGCATTAATAGCATGTGTAAAGCAATCTTTACAGTTTCTCTCTAAAGATGGCTTTGACTTCCTTGGGAAGGGTATGATGACTTCAAGCTGCACTCAAAAGTCTGCAGGCAGCATTAGGAAATATCACTAGATTGGCCTGCTCAGTCAAAGCAGCTGACATCTGAGCCACCAACAACACCTAACTTAGCTTTACAATCCCATTCTAGAATCAAAGAACATGAAAATCTGGGGAAGATGCTGCAATTTTGTGCAAAGAATGAGTTTTGGGTTTTTTTAATTGAAGAAGACAGCTCTTTGAACCTGTTTCCTTAAGGGGGATCCTTCCCTTTCTTTCCTCATCCATGTCTGGTTTGCTATTTAGGACCTTGGAGAAGAGCTGGACCATGGTCAGGGAAGTGGCTGAGGAGCTGCCTTCCCCCTGCTTTCCTATGGAAAAAACACCATCAAGTAATTTATTCCATAAAACAATGTGAAGCTTGTAAATATCTGCAAGCAGTTTGAACTTCAATTCTCTGCTTTACAGCTCTGCCAATATGCACCCTGGTAACCTGGCCAACTTGTGGCATATTAATGGTGTATTTCAATTTCTGTTCCTTCTTTGCTAGAAGGGGCTGAGGCAGCTCCCCATGTTTCTAGGCCAGCCTAGGAGGTGCACGTTCCTCCAGAGGAAGCAGCAAACTCCTGGCTCAGCCTCCACAAGCGGAGGGGAGCCAAACACAGCTGGGATCAGATCCGTCTGCAGCTCCCTGGGAGGTTTGTGAGCACTGTCATCTGGAAAATTAGGATGCTGCAGCTTCTCTGGCTTTCTCTGTCACAGTAGGGAGGGTGGAGGGGGTTGGGGGACTAAAGAGAACCAGCTTGTCAGTCCACAGTGATAGATAACTGCCTAAGCATTGGCACTGGCCTGATGATAAAAATATCATTTTTCTTTGAGCTGATATAAAACCAGCCAATTAAAGTCCTGCTCCTAATCCCAGGTGGCTGCTTCAGGTACTGGCACCAAAGCTGAAGGATGAAGAACTTGTACAGAAAAACAGCCTGGAAATGCTGGCCACAGAGCAAGGCTGTGACAAGATGCTGAAAACAGATCAAATGAAGACAAAAATACCTGTCTATTCTTGGCCTTTCCTTTGACCTGTTATTGCTGCCTCTTTGCTGGTGCTCCAGGCTAAGTCTCAGAGGCAGTCTTCTACTAACTGATGAGACAGAAAAGGAAAATATATATACTGAACTGAAACACAAAATAACTGAGCAATCTGGTATCATAGAATCAAGCAGTTTAGAAGAGATCTCCAAGAGCATCCAGGCCAACCAAGCACCCAGCCCTGGCCAATCAACCAGACCATGGCACCAAGTGCCTCATCCAGGCTTGGCTTCAACACCTCCAGGGATGATGACTCCACCACCTCCCTGGGCAGCCCATTCAAATGCCAGTCACTCTCTCTTTGTGAAGAGCTTCCTCCTAACATCCAGCCTAGACCTCCCCTGGCACAACTTGAGACTGTGTCCCCTTGTTCTGTTGCTGTTTGCCTGGCAGAAGAGACCAACCCCACCTGGCTACCGCCTCCCTTCAGGTAGTTGGAGACAACAGTGTCCTGAGCCTCCTCTTCTCCAGGCTGCACACTCCCAGCTCCCTCAGCTTCTCCTCACAGGGCAGTGCTCCAGGCCCCTCATCAGCTTCAATGCCCTTCTCTGGACATGTGGCAGGGGGTTGGTACTGGATGACTTTCGAGATCCCTTCCATCCTAAACCATTCTATGATTCTACCCACTGCCTATTGAAAAGAGCCCTGCCTCACTGTCACGAGCCTCTATCCTTCAGATATTTATGTGTATTTGTAAGCTCCCCTCCCAGTCTTTTCTTCTTCAGAGTAAAGAATTTCAGGTTTCCCAGCCTCTCCTTGTAAGAGATGCTCCAGTCCCCAGGACCCAGCTAACGTGAAAGATCTTCACGATAAAACACGTCTATTCAAGTGGAAGATCAGGGGTTTTAAGCATAATTTCTATCCTACATTCTAACAGATAGAGAAAGGCTTTATGCTGGTAAAAGGTGCAATACAAAAGCCAGCAAAATTAGAAAGCATGTTCTGGCCCCAACCTACACCTTTGAGAAGCAGGCTGGTAGGAAAAGAAAAGATGATAAGAAGGCAATATAGAGATAAATCACAAAGAGGTGAAATAAAATCCATCTTAGTGAGCCTGGGACTTCATCACCAAAGAGGCTGAGAACAACTTTGCCCATCATTCAGACAACAACAAAGCTGAACAAGCCATGCAGAGGGTTGCCTGCAACAACCTCACTGAAAACCTGTTTGAAAACAAAGAATGCAGAGAAAGAAGGGGAACAGAGGCATAGCGAGATGAACCCTGAGCACATGGTCTTTCACTTGCTGAGAATGCTTCTTTCATCCCTTCCTGCTGCAAAACACGTTACTTTAACAGTAACATACCCAGTGTCAGCTTCCTTGGGAGCTCCTTCTCAGAAGGCACAAACAAAAGGAGTTTTCAAAAGCAAGAGCACACAGAACTTTAGCATCCACAGCTCTGGGCAGATTGTAACAGAGAACCAAACAGGTTGGAAGAGACCTCCAACATCACCCAGGCCAAGCTAGCACCAAGCTCTAGCCAATCAACTACACCACAGCACTAAGTGCCTCACCCGGGCTTGGCTTCAACACCTCCATGGATGGCAACTCCACCACCTCCCTGGGCAGCCCATTCCAATGCCAATCACTCTCTCTGCCAACAACTTCCTCCTAACATCCAGCCTAGACCTCCCCCAGCACAGCTTGAGACTGTGTCCCCTTGTTCTGTTGCTGTTATTGTTTACATATTTTGCTGCTTATTGCTAGATCTGGTTATTATCTGTACAATGTTTCCATGACTGTACTCAAGCTGTGGCCTGACCAGTGCTGAGTCCAGGGGCAGAATAACCTCCCTTGTCCTGCTGGTCACACTGTTCCTCATCCAGGCCAGGATGCCATTGGATCTCCTGGCCACGTGGACACACTGCTGGCTCACATTCAGCTACTATCAACCAGCACCCTCAGGTCCCTTTATTTCTGGCTGCTTCAAATTTGGGCTGGTTTTCATATGAAAGCAAGTGAGCAGTAAGCATGGCTGTGCTGTCACTCTTCCAGGCCAGCTTCCTCCCACAAACAAGTTTCTCCCTGCTGAACACTTTCAGAACCTGCTAGTTAATATTTCTCCCTAAATGGAACAGCTGAGGGCCCCTGTGTGACTTGTGCTGTGGTTCCGAGGACTTTCCCTGAGCTTTGGTTTCTGATTCAGTAATTTGCAAAACCTGTTTGGTTTTTTTCCTGCAGAAACTCAATGGCTGCTGATGAAGGAAGATAAAAACAAATATCAATTCAGCTCTTATTTTGGGAGGTTTTTTGTGTCATTGTTCAGAGGGAGAGCCAAAGACACCATGTACAGCAAGAACAAGCTGTGGCGAAACCTATTAAATATGATTGTTTGGTAAAATGCCATCCTGCTGACATGGGCATTTTGAGTGACGTTGCCAGCTGATCTCAGTTCACACACAGTCCACTCTGGCTTATGGCATAGAATCATAGAATCAAACAGATTGGAAGGGACCTCCAAGATCATCCAGGCCAATCTAGCATCCAGCCTTAGCCAGTCAACTAGACCATGGCACTAAGTGCCTCAGCCAGGCTTTGCTTCAACACCTCCAGGGATGGTGACTCCACCACCTCCCTGGGCAGCCCATTCCAATGCCAATCACTCTCTCTGCCAACAACTTCCTCCTAACATCCAGCCCAGACCTCCCCCACTACAACTTGAGACTGTGTCCCCTTGTTCTATTGGTGGTTGCCTGGCAGAAGAGCCCAACCCCACCTGGCTACAGCCTCCCTTCAGATAGTTGCAGACAGCAATGAGCTCTGCCCTGAGCCTCCTCTTCTGCAGGCTGCACACCCCCAGCTCCCTCAGCCTCTCCTCACAGGGCTGTGCTCCAGGCCCCTCACCAGCTTCGTTGTCCTTCTCTGGACACCTTCCAGCACCTCAACATCTCTCTTGAATTAAGGAGCCCAGAACTGGACACAGCACTCAAGGTGTGGCCTGACCAGTGCTCAGTACAGAGGCAGAATAACCTCCCTTGTCCTGCTGGCCACACTGCTCCTGATGCAGGCCAGGATGCCATTGGCTCTCTTGGCCACCTGGGCACACTGCTGGCTCATCTTCAGCTACTCTCTACCAGCACCCCCAGGTCTCTTTCTTCCTGGCTGCTCTCAGCCACTCTGGCCCCAGCCTGTAGTGCTGCTTGGGGTTGTTGTGGCCAAAGTGCAGAACCCTGCACTTGGCCTTATTAAATCTCATCCCATTGGCCTCTGCCCACCCATCCAGCCTGTCAAGGTCCCTCTGCAGGGCTCTCCTACCTTCCAACAGATCCACACCTGCTCCTGGCTTGGTTTTATCTGCAAACTTACTGATGTTGGACTCAATCCCCTTGTCCAGATCGTCAGTAAAGATACTGAATAGGATTGAGCCCAGCACTGATCCCTGGGGAGCACTACCAGTGACAGCTGCCAACTGGATGTGACACCATTCACCACCACTCCCAGAGCCTGGCCCTCCAGTCAGTTCCTGACCTTTTTCAGAGCGAATCTGCTTATGTTCCTAAGAAACTTTCATGAGTTAGTATCTTCCACATTCTCTCTCTACTTATTTCCTGCATAACTAATTCCTACAAAGCTTATGAGGCCTGTTCAGTTCAAACACTGACTCTGCCAAGGTCAGAGACCTCCTCTGCTCAGCCGTGCTGGATGCTAATTCTTTTTCATCCCCTGCCCTCCCACTAGAAATAAGAATCAGGGAAGAGATGTTCTCTCTCTCATTTCTAGAACTGTTTTGCTCAGCTAGAGCTCTGCTACCACCTTTCCAATGATGGCAACTGCTGGTAATTGGAAAAAAAAAACCCACAAGTGGAAGAGTTGATGACTCCAGTTGAGAGCAATAGCTTCTTATTTACAGGGCTACAGATTCTGCTGCATCCCAGCACACCGTGAGCAGTGCTCCACGTTTCCCTTTCCCTAGCAAAATGGGACCTTTCACAGACTAAAGGAGAACCCATCATAAGCTGCATGGCAGACTTTGCCTGCAGTTTGTCAAGGCAAAGTAAGAAAAAAGTTTTTATTGGTATCATTTTATTTCCAGTCAAGTTCCATAAAATCAGTCTCTGGGAAGTTCCAGTAGCTGATGTCTGCATTTACAGGCTAATGCAGCGAGTGGGCATAGCTTGAAATAGATAGCTGTAAAAAGAGATAGCAGCAATGCAAATTGGGCTGAATAAGAAAATTATACCCTGAGTCCTATGACTGTAAAAACAGCAGAGGCAGAGCAAGTAAAGCTGAGGCATCTCTGTTTAAACCACAGTCTGTAAACACCAAGGAACCAGGCAGAGAGTGCAGCACTGGAGAAGAAGCAGCCTTCCTTCTAGGAACTTTGGAGGTGCTTTTACAGCTTCATTTGTATCCAGAGGGAAAACATAAGCCCCAAACTACACAAAAATGCTTATGTATGCAAAGTTTGGTGACTACATGTGAAAATTCTAAACTTAATTTTTTATAGGTGAGCCTGGGGGTTTGAAGTCATGTAAAATAACAACAATAATAACTCTTTTCAACTCTCCAGGTACAACTTACTACAAATCCACTCATTCGGTTCAAATTCAACCCTTTTGCCTTCTTTGTGGCTACAGAAGAGGATACAAACCTGCTGCAAGTTTCAATGCACCATCCCTGCTGAGCAGACATCACTACAAAGCATTGCTAACTCAACCTTTCCCCTTTGAACATGAAACAGTTTTGAGTTAGGACCTGGGGGCTTTTTAATGGTTTAGATCCCACTTTAGCTGGTGCCTAAAGCATAATGCCTGGAGCATAAACGAGAGGGCAGAAATCGAAGTCAGAGGTATTCTGCTAAGTCTAATTGTATTTATATTTCAGCTAACTCAAATCAAAACACAGGGAATTTGAAATAAAAGCTATAATTCCCAGGACACCCATGGCTCCCCAAAAAAGGAGGTGTAGCAGATACCTACAGCCTGTTCCTGCGATGGGGATGAGCAGGACTATGAGTGAGGCTGCATGCAAAATGAGCATGAGCTTGACCTTTGAAGTTATTCCCTCCTTGTGAAAGCCAAAAATTAGCTTAATATCTACAAATCCTGCTCTTTCAAAAAGATAATGACCAATTTCAGGGCCAGAGCTTGGAATAAGCCATCTAACTTACAGCAAGGATCATAGAATCGATCGGAGTTGGAAGGGACCACAAGGATCATCCAACTCCCCTGCCATGAGCAAGGACACCTCACACTAGATCAGGCTGTCTAAAGCCTTATCCAGCCTGGCCTTAAACACCTCCAGGGATGGGGTTTTTACTACCATTCTGGGCAATCCATTCCAGTGTCTCACCACCCTCATGCTAAAGAACTTCTTCCTAATATCCAGTCTGAATCTACTCATTTCTAGCTTTGCTCTGTTCACTCCAGTCTTATCACTACCTGACATCCTAAAAAGTCCCTCCTCAGCTTTCTTGTAGCCCCCTAAAGATACTGAAAGGTCACAACAAGGTCACCTCAGAGCCTTCTCCTCTCCAGATTGTTTGGGTGGTTAGAAACAAAGAAAATTGACTCCCAAAATAGCTGTTGCCCTGCTTTCCTTTCCCATCCAAAAGGGCTTGGTGCCCTGCTCAAAGCATCCTTAACCCTCCTCCTATGCAAAATGCCCACCAAAGCCAAGCACATGCAGCCCTTGGCAGAAGTGGAGGGGAAAGCATGTCAGATTTGGGAAGAAATGAGTGCAGATGCAGGCACAAGCACACGCCTGACTCTGCACTGGCTGTCTCTGGCTTTCTTTGCTTCATCTGCTGCCTGGGATTTACAGTCCTTTCTCATTTAAAGCTCTCAGTCGCCACTAGGAGAGCTGTGCAATACGAGCTGAGAAAGACATCAGGAAGGGACTGCATGCATGCTGCAGGTGACAATGAACTTCCTGCACATGTCATTCCAGGAAGGAAGTTCTTGGCTTACATACAGATATGCACCTTCCTAACAACAGGAGAGATGAACTACAATCGCATAATTCCCAGTGCTTAGGGATCTCAGTCCAAGATACTAATCTTTCCTGACTGTGACAAAAATCATAGCATCAACCAGATTGGAAGAGATCATCCAGCCCAACCTAGCACCCATTCCTAGACAATCAACTAGCCCATGGCACTAAGTGCCTCAGCCAGGCTCTTCTTCAACACCTCCAGGGACAGTGACTCCACCACCTCCCTGGGCAGCCCATTCCAATGCAAATCACTCTCTCTGCCAACAACTTCCTCCTAACATCCAGCCTATCTGTCCCCTGGCACAACTTGAGACTGTGTCCCCTTGTTCTGTTGCTGGTTGCCTGGCAGAAGAGACCAACCCCACCTGGCTGCAACCTCCCATCAGGTAGACAGAGATATCCAACAAGCAGGTGCCAGCAACTTTAGATATCACCTCTGAGACCTTGCTCCACACAGTTCTTAAACAGCTCTTTTTCTTCAGTCCTCTAAGTTTTGGCTTTTTTAAACCCTTATTCCACTAAGCAGCTGCCTCTGTTTCAACAGAAACCAGTTCCAAAAGTCCCAAACTTTCCCAAACAGCTCCATATTTTAAACCTCCTCCCGATTACACTGACCACCACTGGGTTTATTTATTTCCTTAATAACTCTCAAGCACCACAGCCTGCACAAACATAAACTTCACTTCAGCTCTTTCCACTCTCTCAAACCTCATTGCACCACCCAAACAGATTCTTTCAATGTTTCAGTGAAAAGGATGATTCTGAAGTTTCTTTTCATATTGGAAACACCATTTAAAGAAAAAATAAAGCTAACAGGTTTTTTACAAGCAGGATACACCAGCAAACATCTGTACTCAGAATACTGTAAACCTCAATAGCATCACTGACTTTGTGTATATAGCTCTACTACTACCAGGTGTAAAAGACAGTGGAAGAAAGTGCCACTTGCTGTATTTTTATATGCCAATCAGTACATGTATTTTTGTCAGCAAGACAGAAAGGCTCTCTAACCTTTGATGCTGCACTTGGTAGAAGCCATCTATGCTGGCACAAAGACATGCTTCAAAGTAACTGAGGTTGAGACTAGGATGTTCACACTGTGCTGCCACAGCTGCTTTGCCTTTCCAGATGAAAAAAAGGCAAAGCAACATTCTGGCTGAGCTTGCAAAAGCTGAGCTAAGATTTTTCTAGGGCAGAGACCAACTGCTTCTGCCCATCGTGTAGCTTCTTACAAAGCACTTTCACAAAAACTAAGGTCCTCCAAGCTCTGCTGCTGTTAACACAGTAACTTCAAGTGTTCCAGATGTTCATGAGCCATAGAATTAACCAGGTTAGAAGAGACCTCCAAGATCATCCATCCAACCTAGCACCCAGCCGTGGCCAATCAACCAGGCCATGGCACTAAGTGCCTCAGCCAGGCTCTTCTTCAACACCTCCAGGGATGGTGACTCCACCACCTCCCTGGGCAGCCCATTCCAATGCCAAATCACTCTCTCTGTGACGAACTTCCTCCTAACATCCAGCCTACACTTTCCCCAGCACAACTTGAGACTGTGTCCCCTTCTTCTGTTGCTGGTTTCCTGGGAGAAGAGAGCAACCCAAACCTCTACAGCCCACAAAAGACAAGCCAGCTAGAAGACCACTGGATGTCTCTATAATTTGCATTTAAGCAGACAGTAGCTTTCAGCAATTTCCCTGTTACTGGGGAAATGATGAAGAGGAGAAGCAGGAGAACAGAAAAGGAAGAGCATATAGGTTGGTTCACTTGACATTTATTCCGAGTGGTCATAAGGCAGAGGCACTCACATCCTCCACTCTTGCTCTAACAGCTGCAAGAAGAGCCATGGAAGCTTTTGAGCACACAAGCCCAGCTACCTTCAGTCATCACAGGGTACAATGCACTCAGCACGCACCTTGTTTCTGCCCCGTTATATCACATCCCCTGAGGACTGAAGCTGAGCCTCTAATGCCAGAACAGCAAGCGTTTGCACGAACAAGGTGAGGAGTAAATAGTCATATACAAAGGCACATTTTGGAGGTTTTGCATGACAAATGGCTCAAAGCTGTAAACACTTTTGAGGAGTAGTTAGCTCATCATGAGTGCTTGGGTCCTTGCCTCTTCTCACAATAAAATGAATTCATTTCGCCTCAGGATACTTTTGGTTTTCTAGCCCTCTGAGAAACCTTTTTGCACTTGTTAACCTTTATATTCCTGCGTTGAGTAGCAGCTCCATTATGTAGCTGTGCTCCACTGGGCTGGCTGGCCTCCACATGGATACCCATGAAAGAAACAGCCCATGCTTAAAGAGCTGATTTTGCAGCTATTTTCTATGTCCAAAACCAACCGTCTGAGCTGAATGCATGGTCAGCAAGCACCCACTCAGTCGCATTAAGACGTTTATACCCCTCAGCCAAACGTTGAAAGGGCACAGTTAAAAGGAGGCGGTGAAAAGTGCTGTTGAAATTGTAGAGCAGGGGATGCTAAATAAGGTGCCGAAGGTGACCTCAAGCTCTCAGGAATGAGGGGGTACAGCAGCTCAGGAGCTCAAACAAAGAGATGCCACTTACAGAGAGATGCTCTTGCACAGCTTGGTTACTCAGGTAAGAGCTTACAAACCATGGATGCTAGATGCATGAGGATTCTTCTTTTAGTCAAGCCAGACCAAGAGCCAGCTAGAAAATAGTTTGGGGTTGGTTTGTTTGGGGTTTTTGCTTCTTGCTGTTGTTTTTTCATTTGGTTGTTTATTGTCAGACTAAACAGCCACAGAAGATATTATTAAATGTCACTCTATTAACAAACTTCCTTTTCAGCTGCTCTGTTGCAATGGATATTCATTCCATTAAGCTTAGTGTGATAATGTTTAGTAGTCATTAATCTACACTCCTGGCACTGCGCTGTCGGTCCAAACAGCAGAGATCACAGTCAAACACATGCACTGGTTTCCTAAAGCCTCCAGCACAGGGAGTTACGGTTGGTCGTACGGATTTTGGCTTGGCTAACTGTTATTTGCTGTCCCTACTGTTCCCTTTCCTGGCTAAAACTGTTGTTGTAAGCAACTGAAGAAGCAACAGGGTCCGAATGATAACTAGCCTTTGTCTGCTGTCTTTTATTTGCAACAGCATTACACAGCAAAGCCTCGGGCGTGTAAATACAGCCCTAAGTCAGAGGCACTCCTTCATTGGCTGTAAGCAAAGGATTACCAACTCTCAGATGGAAGGATCAGACTTTGCTGCTTAGGCTGCAAGCACAAATGCATATATGAAGAAGCAAGCCAACTGGGATGATGTTAGGCAGGTGAATCATCCAACCAACAGCCCTTTAGCAAAGCAGAAGACCTCTCTGTAAAGTGAATTCCCGTCTGGATTATTACCTCCCAAAGCAATAACATGAATTCACCTAACATTTAAGCAAAGGGATATTGGATTTGACAGATCAACAACGATCCTGTTTGTCTACAGAGTTATAAGGTCACTACTGAAGACCCAGTTGAGAAAAGCAGGTGCATGTGGAAAGGGGCCAGATATCACAGGACAGCTGAAGGATATTAACCTTTGAAGAAAACAAAAGGTATTAAGAAATCATCAAGGCAGAAACTGTCCCACAGGAGCCAGCAGATCACTTTTCGTTGCTTACAGGAAACATGGTACAAGCCTGCCTGGCTCTGCAGTTGCTTGTTGGGGTTTTATTGTGTGGATTCTTTACTAAACATGGAGATCAGCTGGCAGATCACACAGCCCAAACACTACGAAGCAGACACCATACAAAACAAACCAAGCAAATAGTCCAGACTTTAAACCCCATGCTCCAATCCCACCCACTGCCTGGCGCTTCCAGATATGTCCACTGCAGGTTCCTGAGGCAATACTGATATCTGTCTGGAGACATGCTACTGAGAATTAAATTTCTAGAGAAAACCCATCCAGTGAGATGAACTACAGGAGAACATAGACAAATTCAATTCTAGGTATCAACTACAACGAGGTAGCATCTGCCCTGGCATAACGTTTTGTGCTCAGTGTGCTTAGTTTGCTCCCATCACAAGGCTTTTCCTTTCTAGATGCAATCAAACTAGGGTTAAAAAAACAGCAACTCTCCTGCTAACTTACTTTTTCTTCAGTTCTCTTCCCGTTTGTACAAGTCTTCATGGGCCAAAATGAATGTACCACACACACTGCATGAGCATTTCACTGATACCACAAAACTGAAGCTAATATTCCACAGCTCTCCCTTCTCACTGCTGCACAAAACGCCCAAGCCACCTACAGCAGAGAGCAGCTCATCTTTAGAGCTTACCACTGGAAAAATGCTAAGCCACATAGCCTAACAGGTGAAGGGAATCAAGAGACTTCTCTCCTGGGTCACACAAGCCTTGGTCCACCACCACCACTCATTTTCCTACTTCCCCAGCTGGTGGAGTGAGCAGGGAAGTAAAAAAAAAAGAGAATAAAAATCTACCTTTGGTCATAAGGCAGTTGGGATACAGAGGTCTTTGCATTGAAGAACATCTCTCTAAGTAATTGGCTCTAAAGTGCAGAAAAACCTCTGTTACTTGAGCCAGCTGATGACAGCTATCTCTTCACGGGGGGACACTGCAACATGACCTGCTAGGTACACAGACCCCGGGCTGAGACAGTCAGAGAGGCTGCTGGACTGGCACAGCCGTTCCTAACTGCGAAGCAGCTGGCTCATAGCTAAGAATGCTGCTTGGCTCTTGCCTCAATGAATGAATCCTTGCTGTATGCAGTGTCAGGCTGGAGTGACACATCAGAAAGAATTTACAGTTCACCTCTCCTCCAACACCAAAACAATGATCAGCCCAAGAAGCCCCTTGAAAGGAGGTGTTTAAGCTTGCTGGTCCTCAGAGATCTGCAGAAATCTGATACACAAAGCAAATGAGTTTACACCAGGCATTTCCACATCCCCCACTACACAGCATGCTGTGCTGCTTCATGCAGAGGGAACAGAGGTGGGCAACCGTTTGAGTACTGTGATGTGATGATTTGGGTGTAACCCGACCCCCACACTTAAGAAAAATCACCCAGACTAGACTCAGCTGCTGGAAATTGAATGAAGCTGTATACTTACAGCTTAGCACAATATCCAAGCAGGTGTTTGCAATCTATACAGCTATAGACAGAAATAGATAAGTTAAATAAAGTGATACAGAAACACAGCAGCCTTCCAAGAAACCTGAGTCCCCAGGAGGGGCTCTCAACCACCCTTCCACCTTCTCCCACCCCTCTACCTTACCCCAGACTTAGCTTAACGTTTGGAGGGTCAGCCAGGGGGGTTAGGAAGCAGACAGATTAGGCAGCAAGTTAGGTTAGAGAGAGAAGTTCATGCAGCCCCAGAGCCCAGAGAATGACTCTCTTATCTATATTTATCATCAGGGAATCATCAGAGAATCAACCAGGTTGGAAGAGACCTCCAGGATCATCCAGTCCAACCTATCCCCAGCCCTATCCACTCAACTAGACCATGGCACTAAGTGCCTCATCCAGGCTTTGCTTCAACACCTCCAGGGATGGTGACTCCAACACCTCCAGGGATGGTGACTCCAACACCTCCCTGGGCAGCCCATTCCAATGCCAATCACTCTCTCTGACAACAACTTCCTCCTAACATCCAGACTAGACCTCCTCCACCACAACTTTGAGGCTGTGTCCCCTTGTTCTATTGCTGGTTGCCTGGCAGAAGAGACCAGCTCCCGTTCTCTTTCTTATACATCTCAGCAAGCCTATGAGTGAAGTTTCCTTTTCACAGCCCTGTAATCTAATTCTTCTCACCAAAAACCCCAGCGAGGCTCAAACTAGCACACGTGAATACCAGAAACACCAGAAAATGGCCCATTTCCTCAGCTGCTTTCACTTGCAGCATTCCAGGTTCGGAAGAAATCGTCCTCTGAGCTGCAGCTCTGCCACCAGAGTGGTTGCACTGCAGTGGCTAATCCTGAACTAGTGCTCTTCTCAACACTCAGCACCCTATGAGCCTCATGCAAACACTGCTTCACTTTCCCAGGCACAGGTAAGCACAGGACCTCTGGCACCAAGGTGAGAAAATGAATTATCTAGCACCACGCAGACCCAGGAGTAAAGCTGAAGAAATTCCTGCACCACTAACTGCTGTTCCAACTCTTTTTTTTCTCCCTCCCTCCCTCTTTCAGCCTCCAAGGACTGAATTAAGAACTGCAAAGCAGCCAACAGCACTCTCAAAAGATGCTCTACCAAAGAAAAAAAAAAGAGCCAGGAGAACATGTTAAGTAGGCAAGTAAGGATTAGTTATGCTCATTTGGGGAGACTGTCTTAATCCTGAGGTAGCAGAGCTGCACAAAGAAGCTGACAAAAGAATCCAAATGCAATTCTACCAGAAAAGCAAAGAGCACCTCTTACCTGCAAGCTCAACCCTTTCCAGCAGGATTTCACTGCACTGGTTTCCACTCCAATTCTGCTTTTCTCTTCTCTTCAGTCAGCTTCCTTTTGTGCTTTGCTGGCTGCCTTGGTTTTTTATTTGTTGTACTTTACCCTCACTCTGGCTTTTCCTCAGCAAAGTTTTTAGCCAAATGCAGCAATCTCACGTCTCTCCTGACCTGCTGCTAGGAACTGATGGACAGCAGTGCTCATTATTTTACAGGTGCTCCTCATTCTGGAGAAGCTGTGCCGTTTATAACACAAGGGAGAGAGTGGTGGTGACAAAGGATTTTCCTGTCTAAGCAAAAACCTGTGACAAAAAGTTTCAATGCTTAATTCGCACACTCACTCTCTTTCAGAAGACCAGGAACGAGCTTCTTACTTGCCTACATACATGCAAAACCATTAAGTTGTGGTATAAGCAGATGTAGGTCCCTCATGCCTGTGATTTCTGCCTGAGACTCATGCCTGAGCACATCAGAGAGCTACTACAAGCAGCTTAGAGCAGTGGTGAATTTAAGTCCACAGCCCACACCTGAGGTGCATCTAACCCAATTGGCTGCATTTGCAAAGAGTTTTGCGGCCAATTTCTGAAGCTCTGAGCTTTATTCTTTACACCTGTTTGCATTCACACATGCCACGGTATTTCATGCTTCCATTCCTGCAGAAACCTGAGCTTCAGAGCAGGGAGCAAGGCCACCAGCACAGAGCCTGGCAGGGCATTATCCTGGGTGCAGTCTTTAACAGAGAAGAGCAGAGGTGTGCGGCACTGGGATAACATTGTTCCTACAGTGCTGTGTGATTTCAAAACCAAATTGGGTATCTTTTAGGGCTGGAAGCAAATCACCAATGAAAACACCAGTCAGACTTGTTTTACCAGCAGCCTGGCATCTGCCACAGAGGATAGGAACAAAGGCACAGAGACAAAGAAAGAAAGATCCTCGGGGATCTGGAAGACTAAAGGAAAAAAGGAGGCATTTCCTCTGGAAATTTGTGAGACTGTATTTGCTTAAAAGAACAAGCTGCAGGTGGAAAAGGACACGGTACCTTCATTCACACGTAGCAGGAGCTTTTGGGGAAACTCTTGTCTGCCTTCAGATAGTCACAAGCAAAAGGAACACTGGCAGGTAAATGTAGACTAAAGAGGGCAAATAAAGAGGAGTCCAGCTGCACTCTGCAAAGGAGCACAGTGAGACACTCATTAGAGGGCATGGCTCTCCCTCTGGATAGAAACAAAACATGTGTCGTGCACTAATATTTCAGAGTGAGGTCTTCCTAAGCACACAGTTGGGATATTAAATGTATATTTCTGTGCCACAGCAGAAACAGACACAAAGAGGAACGTGGCAATGCCTCAGTACCACGTTCCAAGCTTTAAAGTCACTTACAGTAGAGTGAAACCTATTCAGTATTTATCTCCTACAGGTTCAAGTCAGCAGTCCTCAAGCAGATGGCTGTCTTTAGCATAAAATGAGCACCTGAAGAGGGAAGGCAAAGCAAGGAACTCCAACCAGCCATCTGTTTCTTAATTTTAAAGCAGAGGGCACAAAGAACTTTGAGGAGCTACCAACTATGTCCACGCTGTGCCATACCCTCCCAATTACTCTATTGCCAGCATCAGTTAGTTCCCCTGTTGCTGTGCTGTGAGCCTTTCCCACTCAGTGCCTGAAAGCCACCAACAATTGTGCCATGAGTCACCGCCAGCTTCTCCAGAAATAATCATTCCCCCCAAGAGAAAATCATTCCCCCCCCAAGCCAAAACACCTTATTTGCAAATCACACCTGAGCAGAAGTTGATAGGACAAGCTGGCTCCATCTGTACTTACAGTATTTCTTTGGCTTCAGCAGGACATAAGCAAGTACTTAAACTCTTCACAAACCAGACCCCTGGAGCAACATGTACACTTCTTTCAAACAAATACATGCATTAGCCTTGTTCCAGATGGCAAATATTTGCACATTACCAGATATTGGTGAGAGTTTTTGCTCTGCATAATACACAAATGACAAAACAAAGTGGAATATGGTGCTTGGGGCTATGGTTTAGGGTGAACCTTGTAGAGTAGGGTTGTCAGTTGGACTCAGTGTTCCTGAGGGGCTTTTCCAACCTGAATGTTTCTGTGAAATCTACTTTCAACCTATGGAAGTTTTTTACACATTAAATGTCTCTTTTGGCAAGGAATCACAAATGACTTCATAGAGACATAGAATCAACCAGATTGGAAGGGACCTCCAAGGTCATCCAGTCCAACCTAGCACCCAGCCCTAGCCAGTCAACCAGACCATGGCACCAAGTGCCTCAGCCAGGCTTTTCTTGAACACCTCCAGGGATGGTGACTCCACCACCTCCCTGGGCAGCCCATTCCAATGCCAATCATTCTCTCTGCCAACAGCTTCCTCCTAACATCCAGCCTATACTTCCCCTGGCACAACTTGAGACTGCATCCCCTGTTGCTGGTTGCCTGGGAGAAAAGACCAACCCCACCTGGCTACAGCCTCCCTTCAGGTAGTTGTACACAGCAATGAGCTCTGCCCTGAGCCTTTTCTTCTGCAGGCTGCACACCCCCAGCTCCCTCAGCCTCTCCTCACAGGGCTGTGCTCCAGGCCCCTCACCAGCTTTGTTGCCCTTCTCTGGGCATGTTCCAGTATCTCTACATTGAATTGAGGATCCCAGAACGGGACACAGTACTCAAGGTGTACTCATATATGGGTGCTCTGCCCTCCAGCACCCACAGCCTACTGCAGCCTAGAGCTACTACTTTAAGAAAGACAATTCGTTGGAAATATTTCTACTGTTACATTTGTTTTTTAACAGGACACACATGAAATGCAGGGCAATGCCAGTCTCCCATCAGCTGCTCCTGTTTCCTCTGTGCTCAGCTCATTATTCTGAAAATCTTTTAGCCCTCAATTTTTTTACCATGCAAACTGCAGTTATTGCACCAAAGGAGTCAGACTGGGAGAACACAGATTAAAACTTCGACCCTCCTATCATCATAATGTCACCTTTCAGGGAGGTTTAAATGGCATATTACTTCTTCAGAGGCCTGTATGTTATGCTTATACAGTTTTACTCAAAGAAATACCCTTGAGAGACCTCTGCAACTTCTGCAGCTGGAGATGTACAGAGCAACCCAAGCACCACACCCCCTTGAATGTTTGTATGAGAGGTTGTCCTACTTGAACTCCTTCAGTACAATCAAACCTGCTCTCTGGTGTAGCTACACCAGCTTAACAACATAAATGTGAATTCAATTTGACTAACATAAAAGTGTTTGTGATTGTTTAGGTGTTACCCACCCCTCCACCCTCATGAAATCACCCAGACTAGACTCAGCCAAGCTGGAAATTAGAATGGAGCTTTCTATTTACAGCTTAGCACAATATACAAGCAGGTATTTACAATCTAGACAGCTAGAGACAAGTTAAAAACTAATACAGAAACACAACAATCCCCACCCCCAGAAACCAGAGTCCCCAGGAGGGGCTCCAAACCATCCTTCCACCTCCTTTCCACCCCTCTACCTTATCCCAGACTTTGCCTTACGTTCAAGGTGAGTCTGGAGAATCAGCCAGGAGGGTTAGGGAGCAGATGGATTAGTCACACAGACAGCAGGTTAGGGAGAGAAGGAAAGCAGCCAGAGACAGAGAAAGCAACTCTGTTATTTATATTTATGTTCTTGTTTTTAAATCCATCTCAGCAAGCCTATGAGTGAAGTAGACATCACCACTGTTTCCTTTTCACAGCCTAGCATCTAATTCTTCTCACCAGAATATTCCAGCCAGCTTCAAACCAGCACAGTGTTTTATAGAGGCAGTACAGGAATAGAAATGAAAAAGACCAAAGGAAGTCTGGATATTAGGAAGAAGTTCTTCACAGAGAGAGTGATTTCCCATTGGAATGGGCTGCCCAGGGAGGTGGTGGAGGCACCGTCCCTGGGGGTCTTCAAGAAAAGACTGGCTGAGGCACTTAGTGCCATGGTCTAGTTGATTGGTTAGGGCTGGGTGCTAGGTTGGACTGGATGATCTTGGAGGTCTCTTCCAACCTGGTTGATTCTATGATTCTAATGATTCTATGCCTCTATGCTTCTAATAAAGTTCCTTCTTTAACCATCTCCCTACCTCCACACTACAGAGAGTGCATCGGCATAGCTTGGTTTAGGTATCCTGTTTAGCAATATTTGGCCTAAATACAGCCATAAAGTGAAAGTATCCATGCTGGACAATTTTGCCTGGCTTCAAAAGAAGATAAAGGTCTGTCCATATTTTCACAAGCTATGCAACCAGTAAGTTAAAAAGCCAGTGAAAGTCAACAGACAAGACATGATGGCATTGACTGATCCTTATTTGCCATTGGAATGGGCTGCCCAGGGAGGTGGTGGAGTCACTGTGCTTGGAGATGTTCAAGCAAAGACTGGATGAGGCACTTGGTTCCATGGTCTAAATGACTGGGTAGGACTGGGTGCTAGGTTGGCCTGGATGATCTTGGAGGTCTCTTCCAACCTGGTTGGTTCTATGATGGAAGAGCAAGGACCAGGAGCCACTTTTTAACTTCCCATTAAGTAAATAAAATACCGAGAATGAAAACTTCACAACTTAGCAAAATCAAAGTAACATAACTCTGAATTATTTAAGATGGAAGCTATCCCAGCTAGGCTGAAAAAATACCAGGTGCTAATTTGTGACAATTGGAGACACACATTGTGCATGTGAAATTCATGAAAACTCAACAGCAGGGATCAAGCTTGCACCAGCTTGAATGACAGAGATTCCCTTGCTCAACTCTCCACGGTCCTGTTGTCATCACTGATCTGACAAGAAGATCAGAAAGGAAGGCAATGGTGACCTAAGGGGGCCTCTTTTTGACTCCTATCAAGGCAAATGCTCCTCAGAGAACCCATCAAAACATTAAATTCATCTTTAATCTCCTGGAAAAAGAAAAATAATGGTAAGAAGTAAACTAAACAAGCAAGTTAAAATTCAACTAAGTAATTTCTCTTTTTCTCCAGCAAAGACCCTCTTGTCCATAGATTATTCAAGTTAACTGACAGATAGTTTTATCAAAGCCTTGTCTGCAGGAAAAGAAAAGAATAATGCAACTTTAAATGCTGCTAACTGCAAGAAGGTCATAAAGATTTATGGTTTACCCTCCTGTAAATACCATTCTTTATAACTGATCCCCAGGAGATTTACTGAATGCTCAATAACCTTTGTCTGGTGGATGCAAGCAAAATCATCAGCACCATCTTGAAACCCAGTTTATTCAGCTAGCCAGGAGCACTGTGCCTGCAAATTGACCTCAACAGTGCTTTTCCTTCTCTCTCCTCTTCTGCAAGGTGGCAGTAATGAAGATGCTGTTGTGATGGAGAATCCTTGCAGTCAAGGTTGAACTTTAAATGTGCTGGGAAAGAGTTCTCGGAGCCAAATGTCACTGAGCTGGCCTTGCAGGCCCAGCACGGAAGATGTGTACATTGGGCTCTGCAGGATTACTGCTGGAGAGACTCTTTCACCTTCAGCTAAAAGGAAAACTAAATGTTTGCACTGAACTAGGCTGTGACTTGGCAGATGAAAATGGGAGCTACATCTGCTACTGAATCTTTCGTAGGTTTCTCAATTTTCATGTTCACAGTATCACAGCATCACCAAGGCTGAAGAGACCTCACAGATCATCAAGTCCAACCCTTTACCACAGAGCTCAAGGCCAGACCATGGCACCAAGTGCCACGTCCAGTCCTGCCTTGAACAGCTCCAGGGACGGCGACTCCACCACCTCCCCGGGCAGCCCATTCCAGTGTCCAATGACTCTCTCAGGGAAGAACTTTCTCCTCACCTCCAGCCTAAATTTCCCCTGGCACAGCCTGAGGCTGTGTCCTCTTGTTCTGGTGCTGGCCACCTGAGAGAAGAGAGCAACCTCCTCCTGGCCACAACCACCCCTCTGGTAGTTGTAGATGTAGGATGCTGCTACTAGAAAAAGCAGATAGGCAAATGGGTAAATGTTTAAGTGAAGTCAAATTTCTAGATACTTCAGCAAATGCTTGCTGAAAGGACCTTGACAAACTGCTCTCAAATTCTGTGCACAGCGGATGCAAGAAAAGCTAGGACAACACCCAAGACAAATGATCTTTTCCATTGGTCATTAGAGCTTTGGATCCCTGTGCAGTCCCAGATTGCTAGGAATGGCAAAGCTGCCTCCAGAGATGCTTCCTAGTATCTCTATGAAGCAAACTGTGGTGGAGCCCTTGGGAAAAAAAAGGCACAGGGAGCAACAGAAATGTAACTGGGGACAGCAAGAGGCAGCTCTCTTGCTCACTAGCTTTATCATGGCCACAAGAACTGGCGAGCACTGTGGCCAGCGCACACCGCCGTGCTCACAACCCCAACCACCTGAGGAGTTGTTGTGTGCACAGCGATCCAAATTCTGGACACTGCTGTGAGCCTTGTTCCTCCTGCTTACAGATATGCTTGAGGGAGACTTAGAATCATAGAATCAACCAGGTTGGAAGAGACCTCCAACATCATCCAGTCCAACCTAGCACCCAACCCTAGCCAGTCAACTAGACCACGGCACCAAGTGCCTCATCCAGTCTCTTCTTGAAGACCTCCAGGGACGGTGCCTCCACCACCTCCCTGGGCAGCCCATTGCAAAGGGAAAATCAATCTCTATTGGGAGAACTTTCTCCTAAATTCCAGCCTATACTTTCTCCGACACAACTTGAGACTGTGTCCCCTTGTTCTATTACTGGTTGCATGGGAGAAGAGGCCACCCCCCACCTGGCTACAATGTCCCTTCAGGTAGTTGTAGACAACAATAAGACTTGCTCCCATTAGCTGAGATTTGCAATTGAAATTTGGTTTGAAACTAGCAGGCTGACTGCTGGCAACAATTCGACGTCTCTATTAACTTTTGTTCATGCAAGAAGCGCAGGGTAAGGCTGCTTCCCTTCTTGTCCCCTGCAATCCCTCCTCATGGCTTAATCTCACCCTGCAGCAGCTGTCCACGCAAAGGGAGCTGCACAGAGAGCACAAGCCTCCTGGCAGAGGATCACAATGTCTTTTCTCCCATTCTCTCCTTTTCTTGCATAGGAAGAATAAGTATTGGCACAGCTGACAGACAACGAGGATATCACATGAATGCCTGGCTCGTACAGGCATTTTCAGCCAGCATTCAGCCTTATCTCCTCTGTGGAGCAAGGCTGACTTGCACTCACTGCCAAGAGGAACTTGATAGTGTGCAAGTGAGCTTTAAATCTGTGACCTATCTGATCTCTACTAGGGGTATTTTAGCCTTCCTCTCTCTTCTCCAGATTTATTATTTTCAATCAGCTTTTGGAAAAGGCAGAAATTAGAGCCCCACTCACACCACTGAAATACCTCCACACTTTAAGCAGTGTACTAGTTTGAGCCTAGCTGGGATATTTTAGTGAGAGAAATTAGATACTAGGCTGTGACAAGGAAACAATGGTGATGGCTGCTGCACTCATAGGCTTGCTGAGATGGATAAAAAGAAGAAAACAAACATAGATAACACAGTTTTGCTCTCTGGCTTTGGCTGCATGCACTTCTCTCCTTAACATGATGTCTAACTGTGAAAAGGAAACTTCACTCATAGGTTTGCTGAGATGTATAAGAGTCATTGGCTACTGGAATGGGCTGCCTGGGGAGGTGGTGGAGTCGCCGTCCCTGGAGTTGTTCAAGGCAAGGTTGGACGTGGCACTTGGTGCCATGGTCTAGCCTTGAGCTCTGTGGTAAAGGGTTGGACTTGATGATCTGTGAGGTCTCTTCCAACCTTGGTGATACTGTGAACAAGAACATAAACACAGATAAGAGAGTTGTTCTCTGGGTTCTGGGGCTGCATGAACTTCTCTCTCTAACCTAACTTGCTGTCTGACTAATCTGTCTGCTTCCTAACCCCCCTGGCTGATTCTCCAAACTCACCTTGAACATAAGGCATAGTCTAGGATAAGGTAGAGGGGTGGAAAGGAGGTGGAAAGGTGGTTGAGAGCCTATCCTGAGGACCCTGGTTTCTGGGGGGGTGGGTGGGAGGTGTTTCTGTATTACTTTTTAACTTGTCTATTTCTATCCATGGCTGTAGATATTGTAAATACCTGCTTGTATATTGTGCTAAGCTCTAAATATAAAGCTTCATTCTTTAATTTCCAGCTTGGTTGAGTCTCATCTGGGTGATTTCTTAAGAGTGTGTGTGGGGTGGGTAACACCCAAACCATCACAAGCAGAAAGTCAGAAGGAGTTCCCCAGACCTGGACCTAAACTGTCCCAATGTTAAAGCCTACTCTGATCCAGGATTACACTTAATGCAAGTCTTATGCCTCACAAAGTTCCCAAGACAGATGCAAATAGAGCCAAAGCTTTAGGGGGCTAAGATCTGGTGGTTTCTAACCCATTGCTATCTGAGAGCAAAGTTAAATCCCTCCTGTAAGCATCCATCTGTTATTTCCAGTCACCCAGCACCGAATAGAATATTTAAGGAGTGATTTATGATTCCATTTATTTCACATACCTCAAAATGAAGCATGCAAATAGCTAAACACTTTAGACCAGCCAGTGAGCAGCTCCCAAGAGTCCAAAAACATCTGCATCTGCCTCACCCCTACACAAAATACTCCCAGTTTTTAAGTAAGAGAATTAGGTTTTAAATTAGTCTATTTTCAGAGAAATTATGCCTTGAAGGAGATAACTTGGCCTTTGCAAGAAAAAAACAACCCCATCTCCCCTGAGTGACTCTTGGAAAGGCTGACAGAAGAGCTCTTCTTCCATCCACCCTCCCAAAAAAACCTCCACATTAAATTGCACAGATACAAAAATAACAAAAAGGTCAAAGTTGTTTGAAATTTAGTCAAACATAAATCCCCTCTCTGATAAGAAGTGGCCCTGGGGAGTGGGGTTACTACTGACCTTTTGCAACACAAGAGTCAACAAGCAGCACCTAATGCCAGGGGACGTATTACAAAGGTCTCCAAGCATGAAAATATGTGTATATGCTAATCAGCCTGCACATTCACTTGCACTTGTTTATTATCTCCACTGATCTCTCCACCACAGGATGAGGGGAAATCCCTGGTGTTGCTAATGATCTAGTTCATGCACTGAATAAGTCAATCTAGATCAGGGCAGCAAAGATTAATGGAGTTTTTGCTACAGGAGTTTTTCTTCTCGTCGTAGGAGATATTGCAAACGTTCCCAGAGGTGACTCCATACAGCTAAAAATGATTCCTATCATCCTCAGCTGGGGTGATACCCACGACAAAGGAAGCAAGAAGCTGACAAAACCTCTTTCTTTGTCCATTTGAATACTTCCAGTGGAGTCTTTTAAATGAGAGGAAAAAAAATTATTCTTCCTTGGAGCATCCTTGGGGATCCTCTTATTTCTGTCTTCCCAAGAGAGAGCACACAAGAAGGTCAGTGGAGAACCAGAGGATCTCTGTTCTTTCAGCTGGCAGAAAAGGTCAGAGCAGTACATAAATGCCTACCCTGACGGACTCCAGGCAGTAAAATAAGGAAGGCCATAAGAAGGCCTATAAATAATCAATATACTTGCCCTTTCTTGGCATATATCCTGGAATAAAGTGTTAAAAGGAACTTCCAAGGACTTGATGGAAAGGAGTGCATCAGAGCAGCAAGCAGCACTGCTCCCCTCCTGTGGCATCACTGTAGAGGGACACAGACCCCCAGAGTCCTGGTTTTCATACTGTAATCATGACTCCCTTGGTCCTGTGACTCACCCATGCTTTGGGGAGCTCTGTCTCCTTATGGCTTTGACCAGGTGTTTCTCCTGGTAAAAGCCTCCACGCAATTGCTGCACCCTCTTACTGGGTCCTGGGAGGACATTATGAAACACAACATCACAGATGAAGCATTTTAAAGGTTACAACATGGAGCTTGACTCTCCTGCCTCTGTTGGTTTGTTTAATTCCTGATGACATGAGCCATGTCAGAGCAGCCTGTTGCTTGAGAGGCTTTGTTAGCTTTAAAGACCTTACTTCATCCAAAAGGTATCAGCCAAGGCTCCCTTAATCCAGCAGCACTACCTCCAAATGGTGTAATCAAGTTCCCAGCCCTCTATGTTGTAACCTGGTAGGTAAGCAACAAATCCTCTCTAACAAAGCTTGCCAGGGCTCTCCCAAATCCATACAGTCATCTGCACTGTATTGTGATGCCACAGCAGAGAGGTTCTCTTGCAGAAAAGTCACACTATGCCCCAAAAGTTACTTGATCCCAAGTCAAGCACACCAAACCAACACAGAGTGACCAGGGTTGCCCAGGGAGGTGGTTATGAGGCCCCATCCCTGGAGGTGTTTAAAGCCAGGCTGGATGAGGCTCTGACCAGCCTGGACTAGGGTAGGGTGTCCCTGCCCATGGCAGGGGGCTTGGAACTAGATGGCCCTTGTGATCCCTTCCAACCCTGACTGACTCTGTGATGTTTTGTTATGCCTAGTCTCACATCTGCAGGAGATGTGATTTGAGAGAAGGATGCTCAGCCTAATGCTGCTAAATACCCTGAGATAATCAGCAGAACTTGAGGAAAAATTGATTCCACATTAAAAAAAAAAAAGAAACACCAGGCCTTTGTTGGGAAGCAGGCAGGGATAGAGAAGCAGCATACTGAGAGATCATGGCTTGCTTTCTTCCTTTTGTTGCAGCTTTCCTGAACTCCAGAGAAATAAGAGGAGCCACTTTGCATTCTGCTATGGTCAGGACATCACAAAGCTAAATTATATCACTCAGTTACACTGCTTGTTACTAAAGAAGGATGATAAACAAGTAACATCCTGAGAGAGCTCAGGAATAAAGAGGCCAATGCTACTGTTCAAAGAGATGGGATAGAGAATGCAGGAGAGGCAATGAGAAGCTGTTGCTTTGTGTAGACCCCATGAATGCCTTTGAGAAGGCATCTGCATTTGCTCAGTCTGTGCAGTGCCATCAGGTTTCAGAGGGTCAGTTCTGACCTTCATGAAATGCAGCAAGCCACAGGCATTTGTGCAGGTGGAGACAGGCTTTAAGAGAAGAGGCTAATGCCCTCATCTTCCATGCTCCTGGTGACTCAGCAGCACATCTAGTGTAACTTCTAGGGACTGTTTGGCTGACACCACTAGGTGGATGCTACCAGTAAGAAGGGAGGAAAGTACAGCAGAAGAATGTGTTTCAGTTTGAATCAAGCCTGTCAGTGTTAAGCAGGAAATCTGGGTCTGGGGTGGATCCTCAGGATAGCCATCTGGAGCACACATCTGGAGAGAAGTTAACCAGTGGCTCTATGCCACTATGATTATTCCTCCCTCAAGTACTGCAAATGGAGCATCAAAGCAGAAAGCAGGTGGTTCTTCCAGGAGGTAAATGAACCACAGAGAAGGGTCAGAAAGTGAGACACACATTTGATGAGGCTTGGTTTTTTTCCCTACTCATAAAAATTGTCAGAACAAATTACCCACTGGATGTTACACCAGGTTACTACATGCCAAACATCTCCATGCTCCTTGTTTTACAGAGAGTGGAAGTTCAGTGAGAAGCTTTCTCAGATGGGCATTAACTTAGAGACTATAAACCAGCATTTAGTGTTTCACATAAGTCCAAATCTACTGTGTTCCAATAGTGAAAGAATCCATCTCATCTAACTTGAGGGCAGCAAATTCAGGCACTTCTGAAATCCTTGAGAGATTTTGCTAGTTTTCTCATTCTGTGCCTAGCTGATCCTAAAAACCCTAATGTAAAGGAGAACATCCACACAGGATGCAAGCAATCATAGAATCAACCTGGTTGGAAGAGACCTCCAACATCACCCAGGCCAACCTAGCACCCAGATCTACCCAATCCATCAGACCATGGCACTAAGTGCCTCAGCCAGGCTTTGCTTGAACATTTCAAGGCACGGTGACTCCACCACCTCCCTGGGCAGCCCATTCCAATGCCAATCACTCTCTCTGTGAAGAACTTCCGCCTAACATCCAGCCTAGACCTGCCCCAGAACAACTTGAGACTATGTCCCTTTGTTCCCTTGCTGGTTGCCAGGGAGAAGAGCCCAACCCCACCTGGCTACAGCCTCCCTTCAGGTAGTTGCAGACATCAATGAGCTCTGCCCTGAGCCTCCTCTTCTGCAGGCTGCACACCCCCAGCTCCCTCAGCCTCTCCTCACAGGGCTGTGCTCCAGGCCCCTCACCAGCTTTGTTGCCCTTCTCTGGACACCTTCCAGCACCTCAACATCTCTCTTGAATTGAGGAGCCCAGAACTGGACACAGCACTCAAGGTGTGGCCTGACCAGTGCTGAGTACAGGGGCAGAATAACCTCCCTTGTCCTGATGGCCACACTGCTCCTGAGCCAACCCAGGATGCCATTGGCTCTCTTGGCCACCTGGGCACACTGCTGGCTCATCTTCAGCTACTCTCTACCAATACCCCCAGCTCCCTCTCTGCCTGGCTGCTCTCAGCCACTCTGTCCCCAGCCTGTAGTGCTGCTTGGGGTTGTTGTGGCCAAAGTGCAGAACCCTGCACTTGGCCTTCTTAAATCTCATCCCATTGGCTTCTGCCCACCCATCCAGCATGTCCAGGTCCCTCTGCAGGGCTCTCCTACCCTCCAACAGATCCACATCTGCTCCTAGCTGGGTGTCATCTGCAATCTTACTGATGCTGAACTCAATCCCTTCATCCAGATCATCAATAAAGATATTGAACAGGATCAGGCCCAGCACTGACCGCTGGGGACAACACTGGTGACAGCTGCCAACTGGATGTGGCACCATTCACCACTAATCTCTGGGCCCAGCCCTCCAGCCAGTTCTTGACCCACATCAAAGTGAATCTGTCCAAGCCATGAGCTGCCAGCTGTGCCAGGAGCTTGTTGTGGCAGATGGTGTCAAAGGCTTTGCTGAAGTCCAATTAGGCTACACCCACAGCCTGCCCCACATTCACCAGGCAGGTAACCTGGTCATAAAAGGAGATCAGGTTGGTCAGGCAGGATCTGCCTTTCCTAAACCCTTGCTGGCTGGGCCTGATCCCTTGGCCATCCTGTAGGTGCTTTGTGATGGCACTCAAGACAACCTGTTCCATCACCTTGCCTGGCACTGAGGTCTGGAACAGGTCTGGAATTTCCCAGTTGCTCTCTCTGTCCCTTGTGGATGGGCACTACACTGGCAGCTTCCAGTCTCTGGAGACCTCTCCAGTGAGCCAGGACTGTTGGTAAATGTGGCTAAGGCTCCTGCCTGGAGCCTCTTTCACACCCATGGGTGCCTGCTGTTTGCTGCTTGTTTCAGGGACAACTGCTCCCCTGTCCTATGGCAGTGGCTTCACATTGGCTGTAGATAATGCAGAGTTTGGACCGTGCCTTCACCAAGCAAGAACCTTGATACAGAAGTGAGCTTCCATCAAAACCTTGGTCCAAATGAGATTAGAAAAAGTAATTTTTTTTCCCCCTTAGAAAAACTGTGCAAGTTTCATGCATGTTGAAGTAGTGTCTATGAAAAAGGATTTCTCCTTTTCTTTTTCTCCCCTCTCGGAAAATGCTGACAATGTAAACCAAATTGTTTTCCCAGGACTTTGCAAACAGAGCCTCAATGTTTGAAAAGGAATGTTCACTCCTGAATATCAAAATATTTGAGCCTCACCTACATCTGAAGGAAGGTGTTAGCTGTACTTGTTCAGCACCACTGTGATGGTTTGGGTGTTACCTGTCCCCCCCCACTTAACAAAATCACCCAGACTAGACACAGCCAAGCTGGAAATTAAAGAATGAAGCTTTATACTTGCAGCTTAGCACAATATCCAAGCAGATATTTACAACCTAGACAGCTAGAGGCAAGTTAACAACTAATACAGAAACACAACTCCCTCCCCCCCCTCCCAGAAACCAGAGTCCCCAGGAGGGGCTCCCAACCACCCTTCCACCTCCTTTCCACCCCTCTACCTTATCCCAGACTTTGCCTTATGTTCAAGGTGAGTTTGGAGAATCAGCCAGGGGGGTTAGGAAGCAGATGGATTAGTCACACAGACAGCAGGTTAGACAGAGAAGGGAGGCAGCCAGAGAGCAACTCTGTTATCTATGTTTGTGTTCTTGTTTTTATCCATCTCAGCAAGCCTGTGAGTGCAGCAGACATCACCATTGTTTCCTTTTCACAGCCTAGCATCTAATTCTTCTCACCAAAATACCCTAGCTAGCTTCCAACTAGCACAACCATGCACCTGCTGGACTTGGAGAAGAGTTGCAGACAGACAAAGGATTCCAGAGCCCTCAGTTCTGTCCAGAAGACTCACTACATATCTATAAACAGGTGAAAGATAGCATGGGACTTCCCAGACCTCTTTGGCCTGGTATGTTGCACTTGTTTCTGGCCAACTTGCAGAAGGAGACACTCCTGTCTGCCTTGGCAAACAAGCCAAAGGAAAGATCTCCTTCTCATCTCCTGTCCCAAAAGATGAAGCTTTAAGAACTTCTCTCATATATTTTCTCTTATTATTGTGTGCTTGGATAAGAGGCCCAAGAAGAAAGAACAATATCACTGCTTAGGAACTATGAAAAGATTGATTCCATCTAGAGTTCATCCTGGTCTGAACAATGACTTGAAAAATCAGTGCTGTGAAGATTTTGACAGGTTGGTGACCTTTTAGCTTATTTTGTTAAGTGATTTCAGTCTGGGGAGTTTGCTCATCAGAAGAGCTCCCACCTGCTTTGTGCACTGAGATAAACTGCAGCTTTACCTGCAGCTGGCCCAGCATTTACATGAGCTGCTACTGGACAAGGATAGAATACAAAAACTGAAGGGGCAGCCACGGCCTCTCCATTTTTAATGGGAACAGTCCCTCAGAGGTACATAAGAATCAGGAAGAGGAGGTCCATGACCATAGATTTTTTTTGTAGTGGATATTAAAAATGTACCAGTGGGATCTGGGGGATTTGCAACAAGATAGGAAGCTGCTTCCTTATCAGTTCAGCCCTAGCCTAGACCAAGAGAGTTGCTACTATTTCATGTTCATGTTCAATGCAAGAGAAAGTGAAGCCTCCACATGATTCTCAGAGTCCTCAAAACCTTTGGAAATAAGACCAAGTCTGCACCCAAAGTAGTGTACGAAACATTTGTGTCCAAGGATGTTTGGCCACAACAACCCCAAGCAGCACTACAGGCTGGGAACAGAGTGGCTGAGAGCAGCCAGGCAGAGAGGGAGCTGGGGGTGCTGGGAGAGAGAAGCTGAAGATGAGCCAGCAGTGTGCCCAGGTGGCCAAGAGAGCCAATGGCATCCTGGCACGGATCAGGAGCAGTGTGGCCAGCAGGACAAGGGAGGTTCTTCTGCCCCTGTACTCAGCACTGCTCAGGTCACACCTTGAGTGCTGTGTCCAGTTCTGGGCTCCTCAATTCAAGAGAGATGTTGAGATACTGGAAGGTGTCCTGAGATGTGCAACAAAGCTGGTGAGGGGCCTGGAGCACAGCCCTGTGAGGAGAGGCTGAGGGAGCTGGGGGTGTGTAGCCTGCAGAAGAGGAGGCTCAGGGCAGAGCTCATTGCTGTCTACAGCTACCTGCAGGGAGGCTGTAGCCAGGTGGGGTTGGGCTCTTCTGCCAGGCAACCAGCAATAGAACAAGGGGACACAGTCTCAAAGTTGTGCCAGGGGAGGTCTAGACTGAATGTTAGGAGGAAGTTGTTGGCAGAGAGAGTGATTGGCATTGGGATGGGCTGCCCAGGGAGGTGGTGGAGTCACCATCCCTGGAGGTGTTGAAGAAAAGCCTGGCTGAGGCACTTAGTGCCATGGTCTAGATGACTGGCCAGGGCTGGGTGCTAGTTTGGACTGAATGATCTTGGGGGTCTCTTCCAACCTGCTTGATTCTATGACTGGAGCCACAGGGGGCTGAGCAGCTCTCTTGTGTCAACAGAAGAAACACTGATACACTTTCTTGGCAGGCGCAAAGGGACTCCTTAGCTACAGACTGAGTCTGGGCAAGGCAAGACTGATACCTGCCTCCATAAGCAGGGCTAGCTGCAACCATCTCCTGCCCAAGAGGTTCAGGTAGAACTTACAATAACTTGCATTTTGGGCTCATCTTTCACTTTAAGCCTAGTATCAATTAACTGGGTATTTTAGAGGCTGTTACACGTAGCCTACTGTGCAAGTCAATGCTTTGATTAAAGGAGTGCTCATTCCCCAGCAAATAAAATTAACACCAGAAGAGAAAGAAGAGAAGAGTACTGCAGCTCACATCTCTCACTTGCAGTGAGATCTGTGACCAGGTGTCTGGGTTAATTTATCTCCTAATGAGTCACTTGCATTAATCTAGCTTAAACAAAACACCACCAAATGGGTTTTCAGGTTTTGAATTTGTCTTTCTTGCATTTTCTCCTCTGTATCTTTAAATCCACTTGGAAAAGAGGTTATTTTTCTGAAGTGGCTTTTAAGAACTAACTGTACAAGGGATTAAGAGAGACAGGTCTCCTGCCTGCTCTGTGATTCACCAAGCCCACACAAAGACAAATAATGAATAAAACAGGGACTACCAGACACACTGCCTGGGCATAGCCCCCAGAGAGGATTTGGCCATGCATCTGCAGAGGCCAGCAGAGGCAAGAGTCAGTTCCTGCAGCAGTACTTCCACTCAGTTCCTTCTACCACCTCAGTCTCTAAATTGAAACTCTTCTAAGCAAGCTGTTTTTCCTTTTCCTCCTCACCTCCTCTCAGCAGCTGAAAGAATCAGATCATACCAGACTTATTCTTTCCTACACAGCCATCCTCAAGCTCCAGTGAGACAGAAATCCCAGTTCTGTCATTGTACAATCAGGTCTACAGAACACAGAAATCACAGCCAACACTTCTTGGTCACAGCTGACCAATGGCACATGTCCTACCTGTGCCACCTGTTGGGAGATTTTTACACTTTTTTCCCCTCAAAAAAGGACACAAGATCATTAAGCTCATATCTCATTTGGGTCACCAGACCTGTTTGGAAAATCCAGACACTTCAGGAAGCCGTAAAAACAGGAAGCCAATTTCAAAGGGGCAGGTGTTGCTCTGTTGGAGGGTAGGAGAGCCCTGCAGAGAGACCTAGACAAGCTGGATGGGTGAGCAGAGGGCAATGGGATGAGATTTAAGAAGGCCAAGTGCAGGGTTCTGCACTTTGGCCACAACAACCCCAAGCAGCACTACAGGCTGGGGACAGAGCAGCCAGGCAGAGGGGTACCTGGGGGTGCTGGTAGAGAGTAGCTGAAGATGAGCCAGCAGTGTGCCCAGGTGGCCAAGAGAGCCAATGGCATCCTGGCCTGCATCAGGAGCAGTGTGGCCATCAGGACAAGGGAGGTTCTTCTGCCCCTGTACTCAGCACTGCTCAGGCCACACCTTGAGTGCTGTGTCCAGTTCTGGGCTCCTCAATTCAAGAGAGATATTGAGGTGCTGGAAGGTGTCCAGAGAAGGACAATGAAGCTGGTGAGGGGCCTGGAGCACAGCCCTGTGAGGAGAGGCTGAGGGAGCTGGGGGTGTGCAGCCTGCAGAAGAGGAGGCTCAGGGCAGAGCTCATTGCTGTCTACAACTACCTGAAGGGAGGTTGTAGCCAGATGGAGTTGGTCTCTTCTGCCAGGCAACCACCAACAGAACAAAGGGACACAGTCTCAAGTTGTGCCAGGGGAGGTCTAGGCTGGATGTTAGGAAGAAGTTCCTGGCAGAGAGAGTGATTGGCATTGGAATGGGCTGCCTGTGGAGGTGGTGGAGTCACCATCTCTGGAGGTGCTCAAGAAAAGCCTGGCTGAGGCACTTAGTGCCATGGTCTAGTTGACTAGACAGGGCTGAGTGCTAGGTTGGCCTGGGTGAGCTTGGAGATCTCTTCCAACCTGCTTGATTCTATGATTCTAAGAAACTCTGGTCTTGCAATATTTACACGAGGAACAAACTCAGCTCTCACTTCCAAGACCTAAACTCTCCAGAGCCCTTTCCTTCCAGCCACTAAACCAACTTTTCTTTTCCTGAAATTCTCCTCTTTCAAAAGCTGTTCCCTAAGGCATCTGCATAAAGCAGCCTGACAAATGCCATCAATTTAATTCATATTAATGGCAATGAAAGTTAAATAATAGATGTTGCCCACTGTATTTGCACATCTGTAACTTCTGTCACATTGCTGGAAAGAGAAGCAAACAAATAAATATATGCCCTGCATTTTTTTTATGCTGAAGAAAGGGACAATTAGCTCTTTAAAACAAAAGCCTTTCTTCATTAGCTGGAGACAGAGCCATTTGTTGACATTTATTTAGGGTGATCCTCAAGAGCAGGATAATGAACGTACCAGAGCAGAGGCTGCTCGTGCCCAGCTGTGTACCTGCCGGAGCCCAGCAGACTCACAGCACTACAGTTGCTACCACAGGCAGATCTGCCAGCAGCTCCCCAGGGCTGGACCCGCAGAAGCCAACCTGCCTCCCCTGCCAGGCAACACCACCAGACTTTGTCACACCTCCGTGTTTTAGGCTAGCTGCTGCCGCCCGCCACACTGACAGGCCAGAGAGAGCTGGGACAAAATGTTCCCTGCCCTGTGCCTAGCAGATGGCAGGACTGGCAATTGCACTGCCAAGACCCAGCCAACACAGCACTGAGCATCGTGCTGTGTATCCATGCTGAGGTGCCCTGGGGAGGACCCAAGGCATCAGACAGCACAAATACCAACACTGCCATCCACCTTCAAACCTGGTGGTACAGACTGGAAAACAACCCATACCTGGAGCTGAGTGCCAGATTTGAGAGAGAAACAGCCAGCCCCTGGAGAAGTATGCTGACTGGGTGCTGCCCTCCAGCAACAGCTCCTCAGCAGAAAGCAAAGTGCCCTGGCCTGACTTCTCCAGTTCTGAGCCCCTCAGTTCAAGAGGGACATAGGACAGCTTGAGAGAGTCCAGCACAGAGCCACAAAGCTGACAAAGGGAATGGAACATCTCTAGAGCCATGGTCTAGTTGACTGGGTAGGGCTGGGTGATAGGTTGGACTGGATGATCTTGGAGGTCTCTTCCAGCCTGGTTGATTCTATGATTCTATGATTGTATAAGGAGAGACTGAGGGAGCTGGGGCTGTGCTGCTTGGAGGAGACTGAGAGGTGACCTCACAATGGTTATAAATAGGTGCAGGGTGAGTGCCAGGAGGCTGGTGCCAGGCTCTGCTGGGTGATGCCCGATGGCAGAACAAAGGGCAGGGGGTGGAAGCTGAGGCATAGGAAGTTTCATTTAAACATGAGGAGGATTTTTTTTTCACTGTGAGGGTGACAGAACACTGGAACAGGCTGCCCAAGGGGGTTGTGGAGTCTCCTTCTCTGGAGATATTCTAAACCCACCTGGATGCATTCCTGTGTGATCTGGTCTAGGTGACCCTGCTCTGGCAGGAGGGTTGGACTGGATGAGCTTTCAGCCTCTGACATTCTGCTCAGCACTGACTGAAGGGCAGCTGCTGCCATGACAGCTGAAGAGCTTTGTCTCCCTGTACAGCAGCAAAGCAGCTGGTCGTGGAAGGCAGAAAGTAAAACAAGCTGCAAACTTTCTGCCTTCTTTTGTTTGCCCCTGGATTTCAGGCTTTCGCAAGTGGCTACCTGGGCAGACAGAGTATTCAGAGCACAGAAGTGCACAAGGCATTTTCCACTTCCCGGAGAGGAGCCGTGGAGCGAGATGCCAACACCAATTCATCACTGCAGAGCCGCTCAAATCCTCTCCTTCCTGCTGCCAGCTGGGGCCGAGAGCTCTGGGTAAAATGCCAGCAGTCGAAAGGTTAATAGCAATGGGACTGCAATTCAAGCTTGCCGAGATAAATGAAGGTAGAGCGCAAGAAAAAGAGGGGGAGAGGATCCTTGTTGTGATTTCATGGCAGGCTTTTTCTTCTATCATCATCATCTGAAGAGTGTGCTTAGCGAAGTCACTCTCCAGCAGGCCCAGCACAGAGAGAGCAGAGGACAAAACGTCCCTGAACTCGCCCAGCCTGGCAAAAAGCGGCACCGTGTCTATTGCTGCACACATCAGCAGCCCCAAATACATCTTGAGCTGATCCTTGCAGCACTGAATTGCCTTCGCTGGGTAAACTTAACAACTCGTTGCATACTGGAGACCACATACATCATCCCAGCGCTGGATGTGGGAAAATAGACCACTCTGGACTCGCCAGGGGTTTAAATGACTCCTTCACAGAGCTGCAGAGGCACAGCTTACTGCTCCAGAGCACAGAGGGCTCAGGCTGCATCTAAACGCTCCAAAATCTTGACACCAAACTTGATGCTTCCAAGGAGTCCAGAGGAGGGCCACAAAGATGATCCAGGGGCTGCAACATATCTGCTGAGGATAGGCTAAGGAAACTGGAATTGTTCAGCCTGGAGAAGAGAAGACTCTGTGGGGGACTTTGTAACTGCCTTACAATAACAGAAGGGAACCTACAGGAAGGTTGGAGAGGTTTTTTTTTTGCAAGGGTTGGAGACAATAACTGAAGGGAACCTACAGGAAGGTTGGAGAGGTTTCTTTTTTGCAAGAGTTGGAGACAATAACTGAAGGGAACCTACAGGAAGGTTGGAGAGGTTTTTTTTTTGCAAGGGTTGGAGACAATAACTGAAGGGAACCTACAGGAAGGTTGGAGAGGTTTCTTTTTTGCAAGAGTTGGAGATAATAACTGAAGGGAACCTACAGGAAGGTTGGAGAGGTTTCTTTTTTGCAAGGGTTGGAGACAATAACTGAAGGGAACCTACAGGAAGGTTGGAGAGGTTTTTTTTTGCAAGAGTTGGAGATAATAACTGAAGGGAACCTACAGGAAGGTTGGAGAGGTTTTTTTTTGCAAGAGTTGGAGACAATAACTGAAGGGAACCTACAGGAAGGTTGGAGAGGGTTTTTGCACTGATAGGACAAAGGGAAATGGATTTAAATTGAAAGACAATTGGTTGAGATTGGATCATAAGAAGAAAATCTTTGCTATGAGGATGACAGGACTCTGGAATGGATGGTCCAGAGAGGTTATGGATGGCCCCTCCCTGGAGATGTCCCTATGGACATCCCTGAAGATGTCCAAGGCCAAGTTGGATCAGGCCTTGAGTAATCTGGGCTAGCTGAGAGGCATCCCTACCTACAGCAGGGAGGTTGGATTAGATGGTCTCTAAGATCTCTTCCTTCTATGATTCTATGAATAAAGAGTTACTCTGAGAAACCTCAGAGCTGCAAGCATAAGGAGATGCTGCAAGACTCACTTATAATAGCCAGTTAAGATGTTTTAATGCAAACTCAATGGGCAGTTTAAAACCCACCCAAAAAAAAACCCCACCAACACAAAATCACAGTCCTCACTCTAGTGGCTTATGTTCAAGGAACTATTTTTCACTCCTGTTTTCACTTCATCATTTCACAGCTGATGTTCACACTTACCTCAAACAAAACATTTTTTATTTTGATTAACTTCAGCCACTGAGCTGAGCAGTCAAAACCAGCAACGAGGGATAAAAGAGAAAGCAGAGAAAAATGCAGTGCCAAGAAGAACAAGAAGGATGATCTTTGTGGTGTATTACTTGCAAAATTCAGAGAGCTTTTAACATAGGTAATTTTTTTTTTTGCAAAAAGAAAAGGATTTTATTGACACTTAACACATAATAAAGAATTATGACCCATTTCATTTCAGTTATTAGAGAATAAAGCTGGAAAGAATGTATCACTCAAGATCATCACTCAAGATCTTACAATTTGAGCTGCTATTCAACAAAATATTTAAGAGAATAATATGAACTACCTATCCTGGCCTGAAATTAATAGAATTGGGGTTTTTTTTTCCTTTCCCTTCTCTTCTCTCTTGTTCTTTCCTCTTTTCTCACCTTCTCTTTTATTCTCTTTTCTCTTGTCTTCTCTCCTCTCCCCTCTCTTGTCTTTTATTCTCTTCTCTTCTCCCTTCTTCTCTCTCATTCTCTTCTCTTCTCCCTTCTTCTCTCTCATTCTCTTCTCTTCTCCCTTCTTCTCTCTCATTCTCTTCTCTTCTCCCTTCTTCTCTCTCATTCTCTTCTATTCTCCCTTCTTCTCTCTCATTCTCTTCTATTCTCCCTTCTTCTCTCTCATTCTCTTCTATTCTCCCTTCTTCTCTCTCATTCTCTTCTATTCTCCCTTCTTCTCTCTCATTCTCTTCTATTCTCCCTTCTTCTCTCTCATTCTCTTCTATTCTCCCTTCTTCTCTCTCATTCTCTTCTATTCTCCCTTCTTCTCTCTCATTCTCTTCTATTCTCCCTTCTTCTCTCTCATTCTCTTCTATTCTCCCTTCTTCTCTCTCATTCTCTTCTCTTCTCCCTTCTTCTCTCTCATTCTCTTCTATTCTCCCTTCTTCTCTCTCATTCTCTTCTATTCTCCCTTCTTCTCTCTCATTCTCTTCTATTCTCCCTTCTTCTCTCTCATTCTCTTCTATTCTCCCTTCTTCTCTCTCATTCTCTTCTATTCTCCCTTCTTCTCTCTCATTCTCTTCTATTCTCCCTTCTTCTCTCTCATTCTCTTCTATTCTCCCTTCTTCTCTCTCATTCTCTTCTATTCTCCCTTCTTCTCTCTCATTCTCTTCTATTCTCCCTTCTTCTCTCTCATTCTCTTCTATTCTCCCTTCTTCTCTTCTCTCTTCTTCTCTTCTCTCTTCTATTCTCCCTTCTTCTCTCTCATTCTCTTCTATTCTCCCTTCTTCTCTCATTCTCTTCTATTCTCTCCTCTTCTCTCTTCTATTCTCTCTTCTTCTCTTCTCTCTTCTTCTATTCTCCCTTCTTCTCTCCCTTCTATTCTCCCTTCTTCTCTCCCTTCTATTCTCCCTTCTTCTCTCCCTTCTATTCTCCCTTCTTCTCTCCCTTCTATTCTCCCTTCTTCTCTCCCTTCTATTCTCCCTTCTTCTCTCCCTTCTATTCTCCCTTCTTCTCTCCCTTCTATTCTCCCTTCTTCTCTCTTCTATTCTCTCCCTTCTTCTCTCTTCTATTCTCTCCCTTCTTCTCTCTTCTATTTTTCTCCTCTCTTCTATTGTCTTCTGGTTTCTGGTCTCTCTTCTCATTCTCTTCTCTCTTATTCTCTTCTCTCCTATTCTCTTCCTTCTCCTCTTTCATTTTCTTCCTTCTTCTCTTCTCTCTTCTCTTTTATTGTCTTCTCTCCTCTTCTCTTTTTTTTTTCTCTGCTTTCTTTTTTTTGATCAGATGCCTTCAGGTTATCTTGTCTCTTTCTCAGTTTTAAAAGCAGCAGCAAGTTTTTGCCTAGGGCAGTGGGATAGAGCCCAAGCCTGAAACTAACCTGTACAAGCAGATCTGACTCTCCACATACTTAACAATTAAGGATGCAGTTCTCAGATAGTGCTGGCAAACTTTTAAAGAAACAAACACAAACAAAAATAAAAATTGTATACAAGCAATGATAAATTACAACTCTAAATGAATTATTTATGGTATCCTAGGTACAAGAAATCAACTTTGTTGCTTCACTGATTTCCAAACCAGCCCTGCACTCTATATCCTGCAGAAAGCATTTCTTCCCACAGTCCTTGCAAAAAGATTTATATATCAAGTTTCTCATTTTCCTGCAGCAAACAGATTTTGAAATGAAATTTACTTGTAAAACTTATTTCTCATTTCTAACAGGAACGCAGAGGTAACACCTGATATGGGAAAAGGGATGGAGAACAGAGAGTGTGGAAACCTAGTTAAATCATTAACTATGTGAGCACTGCTATAAAGCATCATCAATCACATAAACACAAAGGAGCTGGGTTAAGCTTGAGAGGGTCTTGAAACGCTGGCATGGAGAAGAATACTGTATCCAAAAACAAGAACATTGGAGACTCCAGCCAAGAATGTGACCCACAATTGATGCAAGGTGGACAAAAGGTAGAGAGGTCAGACTGAGGAAAATGTGGGTCTTCCTCCCAAAGACCTCAAAAGGTGACTACCAGGTGGCAATGAGCATGTGTAAAGAGGTGGGACGTTGTTTAGCCTGGAGAAGAGGAGGCTCAGGGGTGACCTCATTGCTGTCTCCAACTACCTGAAGGGAGGCTGTAGCCAGATGGGGGTTGGTCTCTACTTCCAGGCAACCAGCAATAGAACAAGGGGACACAGTCTCAAGTTGTGCCAGGGGAAGTATAGGTTGGATGTTAGGAGGAAGTTGTTGGCAGAGAGAGTGATTGGCATTGGAATGGGCTGCCCAGGGAGGTGGTGGAGTCACCGTCCCTGGAGGTGTTCAAGAGAAGACTGGATGAGGCACTTAGTGCCATGGTCTGGTTGATTGTCTAGGACTGGTTGATAGGTTGGACTGGGTGATCTTGGAGGTCTCTTCCAACCAGGTTGCTTCTATGATTCTATGCCATCATAGAAATGAGCTCCAGGAACTGATTGTAATAACTCCACCTGTTCCCAGAACTAATTGTACTAACCCTACCCCTGTTCTGAACATGTATGATTTTGTAGCATAAATATTTCACCTGAACAAGGGGAAGTTGTGCAAGGGCTTTGGAGGAGGACCTCCCCTTGTAACCCAGTGCTGATTAAACGTGCCTTACCTAGTAACTCTTTGTGTGTTGTGAGCTCTCATTTTCCCTAAGTCACACTGGAATGGTATTTTGGAATATAAGCAGTTTTAAAGACAAAAGGTTTAAATGAATAAATAAAATAAAAGGTGGTGAGCCTATAAAGAGTTTTGCACCACTCAGGCACAATGCTGCTGCACAGCAGAAGCCAACCAAAACCATTCTTTGCTTCCAGTTTTTCCTGCTAATTCCTCTCAAAAGGAACAAAAAAAAAAACCACAAACCAAAAACAATCTCATCTACCACCTCACAAGCATCCACTTGCATTATTCATTATAGCAACTTGCAAGCACAAATGAGGGCACATAATTCATTTATATTTCACATCATTAAGAGGGGTATTATATCTGCAAAGAGTAAATAGGAAATATAATAGCATTCAGCTTTTTCATGCTCTGTGAACTAACAGGCATCGAAACGCCACGAAAGCGTAAGTAAATGAGAGGCTTTGTTGTTGTTGTGAGGACAGATTTGAAGCATGAGGAAAACAAGAGTCACACAAAACAAAAAGAATTGGAAAAGGATGTGTGCCCTGAACACATCAATTCTAGTTAAATATCCCCCAACAAGCTAATTAACCAAAAAAAGAAGTCATAACTTTCCTTGTGAAACTCCAACCTGAAGTACCTGAACCTCCAACCTAGGCTAAGCAGCCCAAGGTCTCCCATTACAGCAAAAAGGCTGCAGGACTTCAATTTGAAGGGAGATTGAGAGCTCAGGGTTGAGCTGGATCAGGTCCACCTTTAATAAAGTGGAGAGCTACAAAAGCCAGGTGGGGGTCGGTCTCTTCTGCCAAGCAACCAGCAACAGAAGAAGGGGACACAGTCTCAAGTTGTGCTGGGGGAGATCTAGGCTGGATGTTAGGAGGAAGTTGTTGGCAGAGAGAGTGATTGGCATTGGAATGGGCTGCCCAGGGAGGCGGTGGAGTCACCATCCCTGGAGGTGTTCAAGCAAAGCCTGGATGAGGCACTTAGTGCCATGGTCTAGTTGACTGGCTAGGGCTGGGTGCTAGGTTGGCCTGGATGATCTGATCTTAGAGATCTCTTCCAACCTGGTTGATTCTATGATTCTATGGTATAGTTGATTGGCTAGAGCTGGTTGATAGGTTGTACTGGATGATCTTGGAGGCCTCTTCCAACCTGGTTGGTTCTATAATTCTATGAAAATTGTTTATAGGTATTTCCTCCTTATTTAAATGTTGGAGAAAGTGCTAGTCCCAAATCTTGCATACATCTCCCACAGATACTCTTAGACCCCTCACTTAGACAAACAGAGCTCTAATGAGGCAACCAGAGCTATAATGAATGTCATCCTTTGAGCAGGCAACATCTGACAGTCCAAAGGCTGAAGAGATCTGTCCAGATACAAACTCATTCAGTCACATCTACTTTAAATTTCTGTCTTCTTTGAGGAAGGGTCAGGAACTGAAACTTTGCAGCTGAGAAGCAAGAGAGAACACCAGTTTCCTGGCATGTTTTATTACCTGAACCTGGAGAACACACGATTTCACAGACCAAATGGAGACACTCAAATCAGCCCAACCTACCACAACCAGTCATGTGCAGATACCACAGCAACAACTACCCAGCCCTGAGAGTGGACTGGCTTTACAAGGGCTCAGAGGCACATAAGCAACAGAACATTTAGCAGCTGGGGACTTCTCTTGAAGATCTCTGGGGAAGCAGGGAAGCATCTTGTGGAAAGCTAAGAATCTTCAGGAAAATCCTGAAGAGCTGAACTCATTTGACTATGGCTCCTGTATATGTTTATGATTAGAATGACAGTGAAACAAACAAACAAACACCCACCCATCAGGAGGTACCAAGAGGACACTAAAGAGTCACGAGAAATTACTGTGAAAAGTCATCCCATCTAGCTTGGCACAGATGGTTTCACTGGGATTAAAAGCTGTCAGATCACAAACCAAGTGTTACCATAAAGGAGGAGGCACATTCTGGGCTCTGTGGAAATCAGCTGTCTCTGGTTTCCACAGGACAGTCACAGCACCTCAAAAAAAACCCACCCCAACAAACAACAAGAAAACACCATTAAATCCATCCTCCTGGGATGAAATACACCCAAAGCATCACCAAAGCAGAGTTTTACAATGATGCCAAATTCCAGCAAATCTCCTGGGTGGTGGGTGCCCAAATTCAAGCTGTCACTTCAAAAGGCTCAGCCTCCACTTGGATGCATTACAGATATCAAGGACAAAAAACTGTCAGAAAACACTGGCAGCAAATAACCTACTGAGTGTGTAGCACATGCAGCAGAGACAGCAGCGTGGGTGCAGAATTGCCTCTACTCCATCAGAGATATCACAGGTTCACTACTGGGACACAGACTTGGCCCAGGAAAGAGATAGAACTCTTGCCCTTCATACAGGCTTCTATCCTTTCAGTAACATGTGGGCAAAACAACAAGTGCTGATGCAGAAGGTGGAAGCACTTTCACACACAAGTGTGGCAGCAAGGCTGACACAAAGAATTGACTCACACTTCTGCCTGGCCTTAGCATTTGGAGTGGACCACTGAAATACCTCATGCCTTGGTGTTGGTTACCCATGGGAGCTGCAGCAGAGATGAAAACAACCTCAAGTAGTCCTACTCCCAGATCTAATCCCACTGCCAAACTCTTCTGATCTCAGTGCAAACGGACTCTTTCCTGCTTGCTTTGCTAGGAAAACCAAGCACAGAAAATATTCCTGGCAGTGCTATAGCCCCAAAGACCTCTGTGCTAAAGAAGAAAAGCTCACTCATTTCAGAGCCATTTGTATGCAGATGCTTTTTCCGATTCGTTTTTGGAAGGTGGGTCCTGAATTCAGCATTCCTGCCGCAGGAGAAGCATAAAGCAATCGCAGAAAGAGGGAATGCAGCTGACCACAGCGATACAACAATTACACTGCAAGAAGAGATCAGAGGGAACATAGAAGGTGGCAACGTTAACGCGGCAATTACTCCTGAAATCCAAGTCCCAGCAAAAATGTTCCTTCCTTTAAGCAAGTCAGAATTCATTGCACTTCATATTTCTCCTTTTACAGTTATTTTCCAATGCATTAAAGGGAGGAATGCAAGGATGTTACATTTCATTTCAAGCATCCTTGATCTTTACTTGACTGTTTGTCTCATTTGCTTTAAAATCCCTTTCTGGTTTCCCCCAAGACAGTCACAGCACCTGGGAAAAAAAAGCAACATAAAGCAGGGAAAGGACTAAAGGCTTTACCCTGATTTCCAGGGCAGCCTCTCCTCTACACAAGCTGCATTTATAACAGTTTATTCTCAAGAGGGGCAGCCCACACTTCTTTGATTGAGTCTGAAACAGCTTCAGACTCCTGTGAAGCTTCCAACCTAAGCCTGTGGCAGACAAAGGGTGTCTAAACACTTTTCTGTGGACTACCTCCTTTGGAAACACAAGATATTGGCCCAAAAAAAAAATAATCACACAACACTGAAACCTTGTTGCTAGATTTGTTTTTACCCTTAAAGTCTAGAATGGCCAAGTCCAAGAGTTCTGGTACAGGCCAGAAAATCAGGAGGTTAAAGTTTTGGGTTTTTTCTGCTTTGTATGTTTGAAAACAACAATGAAATATTGTGCAAAACCTGTGCAATGTTCTTGTTCTCTGTTGTTTGAGCCTTAAGGATCACATCATAGTGCTTTGCTTATGAAGTTGGTTTTTTTCCCCTTTGCAAATGTAATCACAAGGGTGAAACACTACCAAACACCCCCCCCCAGACATCTGATAAAATCATGAGTGTTAGCCACTGTGATTACAGGTCGTTTCATCCTGCCTTCCTGATGCTTTTTTGCCTATCATCCATTAGAACATGTCAAGTCTATTTGGCATCACACGGCTACAACAGCTGCTTGAATCAGGGCAGATGCCTGTTTCAAAGTGACCACACTAAATGAGGAATAACTGGGGAACGTAGCACTCTGAGCAGTACTAACATTTCCTGCTGGCTTCAACCTTGCCTCTCTGCCCAGCCTTGTCTAGAGGATATCTTTGCACAGAGGGATGGAAAGGATTGTGAAAATGTCATGGGCTCTATGCTTCTGTACTCTTCTAATCCTATCGTGGGTGACTGGGACCTGTTCTCTTTTAGGATGACTGGTGAAGTCTGAAGGATGCTGCCACAGCTCAAAGCTGCAGCCAAGGATTAGCCTTGTATTAGCTGTACTGCCTAGTCACTTGTTTCCTTTCACTGTATCATTTTTTACCCTGTTTCATCCATAAGAAAGGGAAAAAAAAAACACATTCACAAAAGCTGCCATTTAACTCTGACACCTGGGAGACACTTGGGGGTGACTTACGCCATCATTTGGGCCAAATTACATCTGCAATGCAGGTAACAACAGTTGTACCATCTGGTCCACAGCACACACACTAGCATATAAACATTGATATCATAAAAAGTCATTATAAGCTGAAGTTTTTGGAGCCAACAAGCAGTGACTGGAAATGCTCAGTAACAACAACAGCAAAAGAATGCTTGGATTGCTCTCTGCAGCACAGGTTTCCTAAGATGTGAATCCAATCCCTGAACACTAAACAGGAATTACACAAAGCCAAAAAGTTTTTCAAGCAATGTCCAAGTGGAGAAAAAGAAATAAATAAGAGCCCTAACAAGCAGCACAGCAACTGCCCAACAAGCCTGGGAAACTGCTTTCAGCTACTTCTGAGTATAGGTGACCTACTCTAACTCTCCTCTAAATGCAGAACACGAACAGCCCCAGGAAAAAAAAAACAACAACACAAATTCACAAGCCCCTACAAAACATTAAATTCAATAGCATCTCTCCAAAGCCACCATTGCAGCGCGGAGAAAACAGTCAGCATGGATCAGAGCAGGGCTTTGCAAAGTTGTAGTGAACACAACACAGCAGTTTCTGTAACCTGTGCTGGGGCTGCCTATTCACAGCTGAAGTGTTAAGAGCTGAGCACTGTCATTAGAAGAGAGGAGAAAGGCCTGATTGTTCCTTCCTTTGTGTGCCACAGCACAAAAACTGCCTTTCCAGACAGCAGAGGATGTGGGGATGGCTCCCTGGGTTCCACTAAAGGTACTTGGTTTCAGCTCCTGCTTTTGAATTGATTCCGTGCATGACTTTGTCATACAAAATCCTTCCCTCGCATCCTCTGCTCCTTCCCCCCTTTTATCTCCGTGTCTGCATAGACTGCGCTGATGCTTCCTGCAGCTAAGAAAGAGGTGAGAGGCTGGACAAAGCATTTCTTATATTGGATAGAGAACACCTGCTTAAAGACAGGGTTGAGTAACGCTGTCCCAGGGGTCTGGCTTCCACTCTAGTATTCCCAGCTGAGGATTGAAAGCAACTCCAGACTCGCTTTTAGCAATGAAACAAAATAGGACTGTTCAAAGCCTCTTGTCCCCCTTTCAGAGGAGGATGCCATTGGGAAGCACAAGTTGGTACTTGCTGTAGTGGTAGAGGTTACCTAACTCTGCCCAGCACGTTTATCTGGTTTCCAGAACAGGGACAAACTGGGCTGGCTGGGTAAAGCTCAGTGCTGGGGGGAGCCAGGCAGCTTCAGGTTGTCCAGAAGTAGCTAGAGGTACTCAGCTTGTCCCCATATCTTGTGCAAAAGCCAACATTGATTCAGTTTTCCCAGAGGCAGCTCTTGCTTTCAGCACTGCCCAACAGGCATTGCTGGCATCCTTGTGGGCCAGAGCTCATGTAACAATGTAGGTGTTGGGCTCCTCTTCCTTCAGCAGCTAGCCAAGACCTAAACTGAGGAGAGAAGGCTCACCCCAAAGCTGCCTAGTTAGAGACTGGCACATCACCATGTTTGCCAGCCGAGTTTGTCGTGCTCCAATCATCTCTGCTTGCTAACAGGATGACCTTGCACCTAACCTCCATTTCTTGCAGCTACTGGAAAGGGCTGGCTGCAACCCATTACTAGGCAAAAAATGGCTCCAATTTATACTGAGACAAGGAGCATAGATCTGCCCTGCTGTCAGTTTTTCTATTTGGTGTAATTGGCAGTTGGAGTAGAAGCTGTACAAAGAAGGCCAAGTCATAAATAGTTTTCTAGTGATTTACTGGAAAACCCATGAGCCAAATTCATCCACATGGAGAGAGGGGGAAAAAAATGGCACCTATTGACTCAGCTATGTATTGACAGACTGATGCAGAGCACTGAACTTTCTCTCCACCAGTCTGAGAAAGTGCTCTTGTGAGATTCTAGCCACCAAAATTGTTTCCCTTCCTCCCAACCTTTCCTGGTCTGGAGTATGCTGTGCACAGTCTGGCAGAGCCACCAACTCGAGCTGAAACTCTGCTTCTATGATGCACCTGACATTTTTTGATCCTCAAAACTTCAACAAAGGTTTCCTTTTCACTTTTATCAGTAGGCACTGGGTAGATGGGCAAGTAGAGAATAAATGAATTGAAATCTTGTAGAGTCCCAGAGAATATATCTAACCCTGGGTTGTCCTGAAAGAACTATCTAGAGGGACAAATATGTTACTGTCTCATACCCAGTGGAGTAAGAGATGTAAACACATCCCAAGGCCAACCAAATGTGAAATGTTGCCAGATTAGATGCAAAGGAACATTTTGAGTCTGCTTGGCATTGGTATGAATGATAAACCAAGGTGCAAAAGAGTGTAAAAATCAGGCTCCAGGAGGCTTCTTTAGATGCATAAAGAACTCAGCAGAAAGGAAAAGGTTTAAAACTTCAAGCACAGAGCTCCTGGGAATGTAGTTGTTTTATCTATAGAAGAACAGAGCTGTCAGAAGCTAATATGTTTTCAATTTGTGAAATCCCTGCTATTGGAGCAATCTGCACTAGGTACCTTTTATTTACTTCTTCCTTGGCAAAGTCCAATTACTGAGATGCTCCATGAGTGATGCTCCTGGCCATCCCAGGTGACAGCCAGCTCTGCCGGTGAAAGCAGCAGCTTTTGGGGCTTTTGTGGATGGATCCATTTTATCCTTCTCTGTTTGTCCAAAGAAAAGAAAAGCACTAAATGTCCCGGGAGAAGTCAGGCTTAAGGAAGCTTTCTATACAGGAAAACATTGAAATAGAGCTATTATTTAGAAAGAGTTCCTTAACAATACCCCCACAAACAAGGACATTGAGATAGCTAATGTGCTCCAGATGGCTCATGCTCCAACACAGTCTCCTAGGTTTTCTAGGAGATTCCTGCTCCTTCCCTTTCTCTTCTATCCCTTTTTACCTTAGAGCACAAATGACTGACAGAGAGAGAGAGAGCTCCTCCTCTCTCAAAGTTGTGCAGAGCACAAGCGATTTAGCCCCTTGACCTCTGGGGCAATCCTCAGGCTGCTTCATCATTAACAGCTTCGGTTTGCAGTTTGAGTTGTTCCCAAAAGTGACTCCAAAAAAATTAATCCCCTGCCTTCCCAGACCACCGAGCTGACTCTTCCTTCCTTCCCAGCACCTTGTTTTGTTCACAGCTCATCCTGCCAGCAGAGACGTGTTCAGAAACAGAAACAGGTCTCTGTGGTGCCAGCAATGCTCATAACTCACAGATGCTGAGCAGAAACTTCTCCTGCCACAGCTCCTCTGCTCTCAGCGAGGTGGTGTCAGCTGTGTGCCCACAAACCATTTAACACGGGGATTGCTAGCACAGAGCATTAGCACCTGTCCCACTGCAGCCTAGGTCCCATCTATGAGCTGTCCTTGGCCTTAGGTCTCTGCTGAAGAGGAGATGCACAGGGTCATGCTAAGTGCATTAGCAAGCTGAGGGGTGTCTGAGAGCCTCTGCCCTTCTACAAGTGGGGAAGACGAAAGGAAGAGGTGTGCCCAGGTGGCCAAGAGAGCCAATGGCATCCTGGCCTGCATCAGGAACAGTGTGGCCAGTAGGACAAGGGAGGTTATTCTTCCCCTGTACTCAGCACTGGTCAGGCCACACCTTGAGTGCTGTGTCCAGTTCTGGGCCCCTCAATTCAAGAAAGATGTTGAGGTGCTGGAACATGTCCAGAGAAGGGCAATGAAGCTAGTGAGGGGCCTGGAACACAAATCCTATGAGGAGAGGTTGAGGGAGCTGGGCCTGTTTAGCCTGGAGAAGAGGAGGCTCAGGGGTGATCTTATTACTGTCTACAACTACCTGAAGGGGCACTGTAGCCAGGTGGGGGTTGGCCTCTTCTCCCAGGCAACCAGCAATAGAACAAGGGGACACAGTCTCAAGTTGTGCCAGGGTAGGTATAGGCTGGATGTTAGGAAGAAGTTCTTCACAGAGAAAGTGATTTCCAATTGGAATGGGCTGCCCAGGGAGGTGGTGGAGGCACCATCCCTGGGGGTCTTCAAGAAAAGCCTGGATGAGGCACTTAGTGCCATGGTCTGGTTGATTGGATAGGGCTGGGTGATAGGTTGGACTCGATGATCTTGGAGGTCTCTTCCAACCTGGTTGATTCTATGATAAGAGATCCCTCAAAGGACTGAACTGGCTGCTAAATTCCATCATCAACCCTCAGACCAAGCTGACCTCTGCTGCAACATCGTCCTGTCTTGCAGACAGGCCTCCAAATCCAAACTTTAGAGAAGAAGCCTTGGCAACTCCCCATTCCCCAAAGCAGAGTGTCTTTGCAATTCTCAGCAAAACAGCAGGAGAGGGAGAGCCAGCTGAGTGTCACTTTCTCTCCTGGCAGACCCAGAAACCTGCTCTGCAGGGGATGTTCATTGCCTCAAGCAGATGTGAAGGGATCCCAGTGAGCAAGAGAAAGTAATCCCACGCCACAGCAGATGTTAATGGCATCTCCTCCAGATTTAAGAAGAAAAGATAATGTTGAGAGAGTTTAAAGAAACTTGTGGTGTCAAGGGTGTGTTGTCTACTAGCCACAGCTGCTCTGGCCCAAAGAACAATTGACTGAAGTATTCCTCCCTTCTCTGGCAAGAGGAAGTACACAGAAAGGGGAGCATTTAGTCTTCATCTTGTCATCCCTTCCTATCTGCCCTGAATCCCCTTTTCTAGAGATAACTATCTTTACCACTTCCCTCTACTCAAAGCTCTATTAAAAATACACACACACATCTGGTGCCTTTTCGAAGCACTTACACTTCAGAAGGATGCTTTTTGAGAAATCACAACATTGGCTTTATTCCCAGCTATCAGTCTTTTATCTCCTTTTTACTTTCAATAGCCCTGTCATATATACAGGATTTTTTGATCTCTAGATACAAGGAGAGCTGCATGCTCACAGGGACCAGAAAGAAACAAGGGTGAGGGAAAAAAACACCACCAACTTCTGGAAGGAAAGAGAGGCATGCTGAACTCCACTATACCTTAGAGGCTTAAGAATGAACTGTGGTTGAACCCAAATATTTGATTTTTCCAGAAACAGTGTGCAGTATCAAAGAGTACCTCCTCAAAGCCACATTCATTCAGCACATGAACCCATTTCTGTGAGAGCAGCTCACTCAGGAAGGCTCTCCTCATGTAGCTCTCAGAAATCTCCCACCTGGACACACATAAGACCTGGTGGATGGCTCTGACCCTCTTTCCCTAACAGCTACAGTCATCACCCCTGCACTACAGAACTCACTGCTTGCTTTTCCACGTGACTGCCAAGTCCATTTGTCAGCTGTTTTAACAATAAGGTTCCTGATGAGGGGAGCCCAGGAAATGCAGTTTTGTGAGTCTGAATGCATCCCCTTTAATACCTGTGCCCATGCAGCTCATTTCCATTGGGATCGTAGAATCAACCAGGTTGGAAGAGACCTCCAAGCTCATCCAGTCCAATCCAGCACCCAGCCCTAGCCAGTCAATTAGACCATGGCACTAAGTGCCTCATCCAGGCTTTACTTGAACACCTCCATGGAGTTACATGAAGATCTTCATGGAGTTACAAGGTCTTATTCAATAGCCACTTCATGAAAACAGAAATTAGCTAATTTCAGATCCTGTTGGTTGGAAGAGACATCCAAGATCATCCAGGCCAACCCAGCACCCAGCCCTATCCAGTCAATTAGACCATGGCACTAAGTGCCTCATCCAGGCTTTACTTGAACACCTCCATGGAGTTACATGAAGATCTTCATGGAGTTACAAGGTCTTATTCAATAGCCACTTCATGAAAACAGAAATTAGCTAATTTCAGATCCTGTTGGTTGGAAGAGACATCCAAGATCATCCAGGCCAACCCATCACCCAGCCCTATCCAGTCAATTAGACCATGGCACTAAGTGCCTCATCCAGGCTTTACTTGAACACCTCCATGGAGTTACATGAAGATCCTCATGGAGTTACAAGGTCTTACTCAATAGCTACTTCATGAAAGCAGAAATTAGCTAATTTCAGATCCTGTTTGATGCAAGTGAAATTAAAATCCAAAAGAGGCAAACATGTAGTCTGAAACTTCTCTTTGAGGAGTATCTCCTGCTGTCTGAGGCCAGAGAAGATGGCATGTGACCTATAAATGCATGGGAAGTGAGTCAACATGGCCAACATTGTGAATACAAAGCCTATCTTGCAGCTGATGAGCCTTTAACCTGCTTGAGGCCAGGTTTTGCTGTGGTATGTGTTCAGAGTTACTTTGGAGATCATTCCACTAACATAAAACACAAAGTACACAACCACAGACTGCATCTTCAAATCTAAAGTATATCTGCCTATTTAAACAGACACACACATATATGTACATTTTAAATGCATCTCTTTTTCATTTCAGTGAGTCTGGTGAAGAAGCAAACAGAGGAAAAGCCTTAAAATCCTTGATGAGAGTTTGCAATGAGCTCAGTTTGAGCACCAGCAATTCAAACTTCATCAACTCAAAACGTCAGTGTGACTGCAGCTGCTCCAGGGCAGTCACCCACTGCATTGGGCTGGTGGACCAGCAATGACACAGCATGGGACCATCCCCATCTCCCACTCACCCTTGCCATTAAATAGAGATAGTGCTGCTCCTGTTAGAATCACATGTAGGAAGCCTAAATTACTGGCCTAAAAGGATAGCAACTGCACAAGTGTTATTGGTTTAGTTAGTAACCACTTCCTAGAAGCTGGTGGGGCTGCCACCTGCAGACCAGGGGACAGGGACTGCCCAGTGCTGCCAAAGCGCATTCCAGCACCAGGCACAAGCCACATCCAAAAGCTTCAACCTGCTTTCCATATCCTCATCATACACATATGAGAGTCCTTTTAGTTTGGAAAATAATGGGTACTGGTAGATAGTCACTGAACGTGAGCCAGCAGTGTGCCCAGGGGGCCAGGAGAGACAATGGCATCCTGGCCTGGATCAGGAACAGTGTGGCCAGAAGGACATGGAAGTTATTCTGCCCCTCCACACAACACTGGTCAGGCCACACCTTGATTACAGTGTCCAGTTCTGTGCTCCTCAATCCAAGAGAGATGTTGAGGTGCTGGAAGGTGTCCAGAGAAGGACAATGAAGCTGGTGAGGGGCCTGGAGCACAGCCCTGTGAGGAGAGGCTGAGGGAGCTGGGGGTGTGCAGCCTGCAGAAGAGGAGGCTCATGGCAGAGCTCATTGCTGTCTGCAACTACCTGAAGGGAGACTGTAGCCAGGTGGGGTTGATCTCTTCTGCCAGGCAAACAGCAGCAGAACAAGGGGACACAGTCTCAAGTTGTGCCAGGGGAGGTCTAGGCTGGATGTTAGGAAGAAGTTGCTGGCAGAGAGAGTGATTGGCATTGGAATGGGCTGCCCAGGGAGGTGGTGGAGTCGCCATCCCTGGAGGTGTTGAAGCAAAGCCTGCCTGAGGCACTTAGTGCCATGGTCTGGTTGATTGGACAGGTCTGGGTGCTAGGTTGGCCTGGATGATGTTGAAGGTCTCTTCCAACCTGGTTGATTCTATGATTCTAATGAGGGTTTTTATCAAACCTATAACCAGCTCCTTCTCCTAGCACTATTTGGTGACAGGAAGACAGTGATTCACTTCTAACAAAACTTTCAGTGATTTAATATTTCAAAGTTTTTTGTTGCACAGGTTGATGGGAAAGCCATTAACAATTCTGCATATACCTTATTAGAAAGGCTGCCCACATCCCAGCTCAGACAGAGCATAGCCTGATAAAAAGGCTTAATACATAAATGCTTGTTTGTGTTTGGAAAGTTCCTGGAGCTTAGCCAGACGTTCAGTGTGCTGAGGAAATACAGAGAGACAAGGGCCTGCTTTTAAAGCAGTGCTTGTCTGCAGCTCTGTATTATCCTGAGTGACATTTTGTCCAAGTACAGTAATAACACATGTCCTTGCCTGCTGCTGAAAGCAAAAGCCAGATTTTAATACCTGATGGAAATGAGTTTGCTTTTGGGAGCATCCAGACCTGGGGTAGGGGGGGAAAGGCAACCAAAAAACCCCCAAACCAAACAACTCACAAAACCATACCTCAAAAACATTCTGCTTCTAAAAACTCTGATTTCTTCACATATAAGCCAGTTTCCAACAACAACAAAAGCCTCTTAGCTAGCAGGTGTAATCTCCAAGCTGCTGCCATGACAGCCTTTTAGTAGCACTCACAACTTACACAGAGATGTTTTGCTAGAGATTGCAAGAAAAGCAGAGCACTGGGTGCCCCAGCTGACAAACACAGAGCCTGGAGGCACAGAGCAGGGCAGGAACTTTTACCCAAGCTCATCCAAGTCAGGATGAGCATCCAAGTCAGGATGAGGAAGACCTCCAGCCCCAGGGTTACTGAGAGGTACGTGGGTACCACCAGGATACCTGCAAGGCGATTACTCTCATCCTGATCCAGTGAAAAACCATAAGCGTATGGATTTTAGTGCCTGACTTCACTGAAGTCAGTGAGATGCAAACAGAGGAGTAAGGCTTGACCAACCTGCTGAGATAAGTTCACACGACATGCCAGGCAATCTCATCCAAACGTGACATCCAGTTTTTATCCTGCTTGCTTTGTCCTTCTGGTTGAAAGATGCTAAGGTTTAGGGATGAGTCAGGAGAAACCCAGTTCTGGGCCAGAAATAAAATCATCAGAAAGCTGCCATCAATAGGCTGCCATAAAAGAAGTATTTTCTCCCCATGGCAATGGGGAGATGTTTCTGCCAAGTGACAGCAAGCTCACTGCTTCCCCTTGTAAAAAACTAACCCTAACAAACGTGCTTGTGGCTGCCTGAATTTGTATGTGTGAAAGGTAAGGCTGTGGTAAATGCTTCCTACTGCAAATAGCCTCTGTTGTAGGTAAGAGTCCTACATTCGCTGCTACAATGCTCCCTTTGGGGTCCAGAGCACTGCCTGATCAATCTGACCCTGAGGTGCAGCTTTGAGCTGGCCTCTCCTATTTAACAGGTCTGAATTTCTTTAAAGGGTCTTTCTGGAGAGAGCGATGGAGGAGGGAGTGAGAGATCTGTAAAAGCAGGAGTGGAAAGGTAGTGAGAGGCCAACTGCTCCCCAACTTAATAAATGGGGGTGAGGGGCAGAATTTAATTAAATGATTCAGGCAGCATGTCTGACACAAATTAAATAAAGTGCTTTTTTACACAGTTAATTTATGGAACTCCTTGACACAAGTTATTGCACAAGACAAAGGGTTTTAAAAGGATTTTGTAAGGGACTAGACAAAGTCATCAAGACTTCATACCTAGGGGTAGGGCTTGAAAGCTTTTAAAGCAGCAGCTGCCACAAACTGGAAAGCTTTAGGTGAGCCAGGCTCAACATCTATTTACTTCTCATGGCTTTTCCTACACGTCTGTCACTAGGCAGGCTTTGGCTGACTGGATGATGGCTACTTCCATGTCATCCTTAAGAGTAAGCTTGTGCAGAGGGCAATGTGGGGATCAACCTCTACAAGGGAAGATGCCAGAAACTAAGCCTTCACATGCAACAACAGCCTCTAGGCAGCAGGACCCCTGACCCATTTTCTCCTACAGTTCACAGAGTTAACCAGGTTGGAAGAGACCTCCAGGATCATCTAGTCCAACCTATCACCCAACCCTTCCAATCAACCAACCCATAGAATCATAGAATCAACCAGGTTGGAAGAGACCTCCAAGATCATCCAGTCCAACCTAGCACCCAGCCCTATCCAGTCAACCAGACCATGGCACTAAGTGCCTCATCCAGGCTTTGCTTGAACACCTCCAGGGACGGTGCCTCCACCACCTCCCTGGGCAGCCCATTCCAATGGGAAATCACTCTCTCTGTGAACAACTTCCTCCTAACATCGATTGTAAATCACTTCTGAGGAGTTTTCTTAGCTTTTCAAAGACACAGAGCTTAATATTGTGTGCCCATGGAGTCACTTTCCCAAATGTATCTGCCCAAAGGTCAGCCCCATCGTGGCTCATAACACAACTAGCAGATGGGTCAGAGCTGCTCTCCACTGCTTAGATTATCCTTATTAAGTGAAAGAAGATATTTTAAGGTCTTTCTCTCTTCTCATTAAAGCCTCTGTCACAAGAATTACTTGTCACCACAGGTTTAATCTTCTGCAGAATCCAGCTTTCATGTGTTTGCATTCAGGAGATGGGGGACAGAACATGAGGAGGAAATTGGACCAAATTAACCTGCTCCCATGACAGTCCACAATAAGAACAAAGGTGGAAAATGGCAGAGAATTAAACTGTTCTTGACAAAAACTGTAATGACCTCCAAGAATGCCTCTAAAGCAACTGTCCAAGTAATAGTTTCCAAGAGTAATTTCAAGGATATGCTATGCAAAACCACACTTGCAGGATTTCAGGCTACTGGTTAACAAGACTGAGGGGGGGGGAAAGGATGGATGGAAGGAAGAAGGTAATCAATAACACAATTAGTAACACAGTAATCTGAAAAAAAAAGGTGATTTGGTTAAGGCCAGCTAGATTGGATCAGGTGAAACTCTAAAGTAAAAGAGAAGAGTTGAAATCTGTCTTGGTTTTAGTGATGGGAAAGAAAACACTTTGAAAGAAGTTGTACACCACAATGCCCTGCTTCATTTCAAACTCAAAATAATAACTGAGTGGAAAAATCCCACCCTAACAACCCAAAAAAAAAGCCAAAACCCCCAACACAACAAGCAAAGCAAACTGATTTTAGATAGGATAGCCTTAATTAGTCAATCCCCAAATAGCAAGATAGCATCAATCTAAGTCAGGGCAGAATTAGAACGAAAGGCTACCTGAGGCTGAGCCAATCCTCTGAATAAAGAGGATGTCCAAACCAGAAGTATTTCCACTGAGTGAAGAACAGCAGCTCTGAGCTGCATTTTCCCTTTTAAAGCTGGCTGAGGTAGCCAGGGCTATGTTTTCCAGGGAGTAATAAAGGAAAGAAAAAGCAAAACCTTGTTGCTGTCCTTGTAACAATGGCTGTGGCACTTCCTAAATGCTCCTGTTTGGAATCAATATTTCTGAGAACGGTGTCAGTTGTCATTGGGTCAAAGATGAAATTCAAAAGGTTGTCCTGGGATCATAAAAAGAGACTGAAAGATTGTCCTCAGCATAATGTTGGGTTTTGACCCCCCAGACACAGGCCACATTGAGGTAACATAAAAGCTGTTTGGCCACAGCACTGCACAACTGATCAGGGTTCAGGAAGAGGAGAAACAGAATCATAGAATCAACAAGGTAAGAAGAGACCTCCAAGATCATCCAGCCCAACCTAGCACCCAGACCTAGACAATCAACCAGACCATGGCACTAAGTGCCTCAGCCAGGCTTGGCTTCAACACCTCCAGGCACGGTGACTCCACCACCTCCCTGGGCAGCCCATTCCAATGCCAATCACTCTCTCTGCCAGCAACTTCCTCCTAACATCCAGCTTAGACCTCCCCTGCCACAACTTGAGACTCTGTCCCCTTGTTCTGTTGCTGCTTGCCTGGCAGAAGAGACCAACCCCACCTGGCTACAACTTCCCTTCAGGTAGTTGTAGACAGCAATGAGCTCTGCCCTGAGCCTCCTCTTCTGCAGGCTGCACACCCCCAGCTCCCTCAGCCTCTCCTCACAGGGCTGTGCTCCAGGCCCCTCACCTGCTTCATTGCCCTTCTCTGGACACCTTCCAGCACCTCAACATCTCTCTTGAATTCAGGGGCCCAGAACTGGACACAGCACTCAAGGTGTGGCCTGAGCAGTGCTGAGTACAGGGGCAGAATAACCTCCCTCATCCTGCTGGCCACACTGCTCCTGATCCAGGCCAGGATGCCATTGGCTCTCTTGGCCACCTGGGCACACTGCTGGCTCATCTTCAGCTACTCTCTACCAGCACCCCCAGGTCCCTTTCTTCCTGGTTGTTCTGTCCCCAGCCTTTAGCACTGTTTGGGGTTATTTTGGCCAGAAGTTATCCTTTCAGGTAAGACCAAGTGGGGCTACAGCATTTTCATAATGCATCTTTTAATCTAGTCAAACTCCACAGGAGGAAAGAAGATAATCCTTAGAGGATTTCCACTAAGTAAAAACAATAATATATTACCTAAGGGCTTAATACTGCTCTACTGACAAAAGCCTCTGCATGTTGTGGGGCAGACTCACAAATTCCAGTTCACTTCAGTGAGCACTTCATGTGGGAGGCATCTGCCCAACTCCAAATAGCTGCAGCATGAATATTTACATATGGAAATTCAGTTAGATTCTCACATATGAAGAGCAAGGTGCTTCCAGAGGGAAATCCTTTTCTTTCCATTACTGACAAGTAGACCAAAGCAGCCCTGCAGATGACTAATGCTAAATCACATTGAGGCTGGGGAAAAGAAGACTTGGAAACTAACTCTGAGGTCAAGATAAAGAGTGTCCTTCCAAAACTGAATTAAACAGAAAATTAAGAAAGCCTTGGTACCAATTAATACCATACAGCATGAAGTTAGTCATCACAGCATGAACCAAATCCATCCTTCAGACAGTATCTTCCAATGTCTTGAGAAGGCATTGCTGAGGCATTGCACAAAAGAATATGAGCCAAACTTCTGCTTCTTTCTTCAGGTACATGTCATTCTCCCACCTGCACTGCACAATTAATCTCTGGCTTCAGAGGCAGACTATGGAGCACAGATGTAATCAGTGCTATCATTGCCAGATGAAAGCAGAGGGAGATGACTTTGTGTTTCCTGGTTTAAAACTGATCTGTGATAAACAAGGGAGGTTATTCTGCCCCTGTACTGGTCAGGTCACACCTTGAGTACTGTGTCCAGTTCTGGGCCCCTCAATTCAAGAGAGATGTTGAGGTGCTGGAAGGTATCCAGAGAAAGGCAATGAAGCAGGTGAGGGGTCTGGAACACAGCCCTGTGAGGAGAGGCTGAGGGAGCTGGGGGTGTGCAGCCTGCAGAAGAGGAGGCTCAGGGCAGACCTCATTGCTGTCTATGACCTGAAGGGAGGCTGCAGCCAGGTGGGGTTGGTCTCTTCTCCCAGACAACCAGCAACAGAACAAGGGGACACAGTCTCAAATTGTGCTGGGGGAATTATAGGCTGGATGTCAGAAGGAAGTTCTTCATAGAGAGAGTGATTGGCTTTGGAATGGGCTGCCCAGGGAGGTGGTGGAGTTGCCATCCCTGGAGGTGTTCAAGCAAAGCCTGGCTGAGGCACTTAGTGCCATGGTCTGGTTGATTGGCTAGGGCTGGGTGCTAGGTTGGCCTGGATGAGCTTGGAGGTCTCTTCCAACCTGGTTGATCCTCTGATCCTATGAAAAGTTGGCATTGAGAAGAAACAAAAGCAAAACAACCCAAAACCAAAACAATTACTTGGTATGACAACACCCAAGCAAGCAAAGGTATGAAAGGCAGTTGGATCTTGGTGCTAACATCCCAAGACAAACCCTTGGACCAAAACCAGGTCAGACCATACCATAAAATAAAAGAAGAGGCACAAACCATGGTTTAGACTCAGAAATTGTTCAACATGTCAGCACACGAGTTCAGTGTCTGCTTATGTACCCCTCCCAATTTGTTGAAGCTGATTTTGGTAAGAGCACAAGGAAGAAAAGCTCTGCAATTTAAATAGACCTTTCTGACTGTCAGTTAGATTGATTACAGTTTTCTGCAAACAATACATTTTTAAATAGTTCTTTGGAGAGTTTATTTTACTCCCAACATTTTCCTATTACAATAAACCCCCTAACGAATGCAATCACATTTCTATTCACTGCCATTCCAAAGTCTTCCTCCCTCCCTTTTCTCTGGCCACCTGTTAGCTCTTTCTTCTCTAAATTTAACTCCCTTAGCTTTGTTTGGTAACCTTTTCCCCATGCCCTCATTATCTAAATTCTGCTCCTGCTGTGGTAAAGCTGGTGGGGGGCTGGATCTGGGCTTCTATTTTGGGAATGGAAGGGGGGAGGAGATAATGAATCAGTCCATCACTAGGACTTTATTTATGGATGTTATTCCCCAAAAAAATAAACAGATTAAACCTCCCAAGGTCTCTACCACCTTATTACAAAAGAAGTTCAAAACTTAAAGATATTTTGAGATGTTCTAAGACATTCCAATGTTAAGTCTCACTTCTGGCTACCTGTTACAATTCCTGAGTAGTAAAAGGGCAGTGGACAGTCCTTTAACAGCTGTAAACATGAGCTGAAGATGAGCCAGCAGTGTGCCCAGGTGGCCAGGAGAGCCAATGGCATCCTGGCCTGGATGAGGAGCAGTGTGGCCAGCAGGACAAAGGAAGTTATTCTGCCTCTGTACTCAGCACTGCTCAGGCCACACCTTGAGTGCTGTGTCCACTTCTGAGCTCCTCAATTCAGGAGGGAAGTGGAGGTACTGGAAGGTGTCCAGAGAAGGGTGAGAAAGCTGATGAGGGGCCTGGAGCACAGCCCTGTGAGGAGAGGCTGAGGGAGCTGGGGGTGTGCAGCCTGCAGCAGAGGAGGCTCAGGGCAGACCTCATTGCTGTCTGCAACTACCTGAAGGGAGGCTGTAGCCAGGTGGGATTGGTGTCTTCTTCCGGGCAAGCAGCAACAGAACAAGGGGACAAAGTCTCAAGTTGTGCTGAACCCTGTGCTTGGCCTTGTTTAATCTCATCCCATTGGCTTCTGCCCACCCATCCAGCCTGTCCAGGTCCCTCTGCAGGGCTCTCCTACCCTCCAACAGATCCACACCTGTTCCTAGCTTGATGTCATCTGCAAACTTAGTGATGATGGACTCAGTGCCCTGGTCCAGATCATCAATACAGATATTGAACAGGTCTGGGCCCAGCACTGATCCCTGGGGGACACCACTAGTGACAGCTGCCAACTGGATGTGGCACCATTCACCACCACTCCCTGGGCCCAGTCTTCCAGCCAGTTCTTGACTCGTATCGTGTTCAGAGTATCCTGTTTTATGCTTCTACAAACTCACCTGCCCCAATAAACCTAACCTTGAGCTAGCACAGTTTCAGGGCTCTGTGGGAGCTGGTTGGCACACATAGAAATCATGCAGCTCACGCACAGCCAGGTTACTGAGTGCATGAATTAGGATACAAGCATGAAAACAAAAGCTGTATTTCACCTACAGAGAGAGCCTGGAAAGCCCTGCTCCCAGAAAGCACATACTGGTTTGGAACATAGAGTGAGCTTGTGTTGGGACACGGAGGGAAAGCACTTTTTAAACACCAAAGATGCTGGCATGGCACCAAGCATTGGTTTAATTTCGTCCTCATCCTCGCTCAGAGCTGAAATGAGTCATCTTCCCCATGAAACCCGAATCTGTACACAACACTGCCTGTTAATTACCTTTCCTGCCTCCATTAAAGAGTGAAGTGACAGTTTCAACCTCTCCCCGGGCGAGCATTGTGTTCTCTCACTGTCTCCATCCCTCCCCAACAAATCTGCTTCCACAACTCAAGTGGCACTTGAGGTATTCAGCCCAGCACTTCAACAAAAATATAACAACTGATAATCTGACAACAAGAAGCCACCTCTTGAAAGCTCAAGCCACTTGTAACTGCATTAGATACAAACAGAGGCATTACTTCAGCAGCCCTGTCCAGGCAGCAGCTCATTTGGCCCCAGCCAGCATTGATCACACCAAGGTTGGGAGCAGTCATCTCCCAAATATCGCTGGCATAGCGCATTGGATCCATGGAATCAGGGAGGGTATTCTTCCTTGGGTTACATGGTTGTATGATTGCATACATAATGTATTGAAAAACACAGGGCTACCTGGCATCCCCCAGCCCAAATACCTCTCTCCAGCTCTGAGGAGGTGACTTTACAGCTATGATGTCATCACGGTGACCAGGCTCTGCTCCTTCTGTTGCTTGAATATGCCAACTCTGCTGCTGTCAGTTAGTCCACTGAAATGTCACAAGTGCCCTTTTCCCTTTGCACAGGGCATGAACTAGAAGGTATGCAAGTTGGTTGATGAAAAGCTCAATATGAGCCAGCAGTGTGCATGCACAACCCAGGCAGCAATCATGTCCTGGGCTGCAGCAAGAGCAGTGTGGCCAGCAGGGTAAGGGAGGGGATTCTGCCCCTTTACTCTGCTCTCCTCAGACCCCAACTGGAGTCCTGTGTGCTTTTCTGGAGCCCCCAGCACAAGAAGGACATGGAACTGTTGGGATGAGTCCAGTGGAGGGCCAGGAAGATGCTGAGAGGGCTGCAGTAGCTCTGCTCTGAGGACAGGCTGAGAGAGTTGGGACTCCACAGCCTGGAGAAGAGAAGGCTTCAAGGAAATCTTGGATTGGCCTTCCAGTATCTGAAGGAGGCTGCAGGAAGGCTGGGAAGGGACTGTTTACTAGGTCCTTGAGGAAGAACTTCTTTAGTGTAAGGATGACAGAGCACTGCAACAGACAGCCCAGAGAGGTTGTGGAGTCTACTCCTCTGGAGACCTTCCAGCCCTGTCTAGATGCATTCCTGTGTGACCTGAGCTAGATTCTGTGGTCCTGCTCTGGCAGGGGGATTGGACTTGATGATCTGTGGAGGTCTCTTCCAACCCCTAACATCCTGTGATAAATCAGGCAACGCTGAAGTTCCCACACAGAGTTGCAGGAGAATTTCACTGTTATTCAGGGATGTATCAAGAGCCATGCAAGACTTAGCCCAATAAGCCCTTGGGATTCAAATAGATTAGTGCAGTCATGCTGAGCCTTCTCAGAAGGGCAAACCTCACCTTTGTGTGCACTGCAGCACAAAGCAACACAAATTTGAAGGAACTGAACACACTGAATGTGGGAATGGGGGGAAAATGGCCTCAAGATGAGACTGAAGAGGTTTAGATTGGACATTAGGATAAAGTTTTTCACAGTGAGAGTGAGGTCAGGCACTGGAATGAGCCACCCAGAGAGGTGGTGGAGTCACCCACCCTGGATGTGTTTAAGGCTCATTTGGATGGGGTGCTTAGGGCTATGGTTTAAGGTGAATCTTGCAGAGTAGGGTTCTAGGTTGGACTTGGTGATGCTGAGGGGCTTTGCCAACCTGCATGTTGCTGTGATTCTGTGAAAGCCTTCAAAGGCAACAAGGAGGGGGAAATGGAGTAACATTCACTTTTATTCCTGTTCATAAATACTGTTTTACTCAGCCAGAACAACCTCCACTCCAAACCCCAGAGCAAAGCAGGTCTCAGTGGACACCTCTCCATTAGAAAACACAGCTAATGTGTGTAAGTACTTTTGCTACAGGAGAAAAATGGATGTGTTAATCACAGCAAGGTATTGGGTCATTTGTTTGGATGATGCCACAGGTCATTCTGTTATGATGGCCTTCAGCTGCACCTCATTCATTTACTTATTGTTCTGAATAAGTAAATAGAAACATCAGGGTTGATATCTTTATAGCATCTTTGCCACTGAAGAACCAGGGACTCTTTATAGCAGGATACCCACTGCTGTGATAAGCTCTTTTTTGCTGGGAATTTATTACTTCATCATAGTATGTTGTGTATTGAGTTGAACAGCTCCAGCTGAAACCAGTTCATTACTCATCTACTCTGTGGCTTATGGGGGAAAGCTCTGAAATGATTAAAAACAAATACATAGGAGGACTAGCATTATTCTTCAGAGGCAGGGAAATTCCAGTTACCACCCCTGTCTCATCTCAGAACCTGAAGAGGATGAGAAAATAAGAAAGGCAATTCCTGATTGTTAGAGTAATTTCAGGAGGCTGTCTAAAGCACAGAGCAGAAAGACTGAATTTCAGCCTTACAAGGTTAATAACAGAGAACTCATCTACATGAAACACTTCCTAGTTTACAGCTGCCTCTTTTTTTTATTGCCATTATTCCCACAAAATAGTTTAAAGCTACTTATTCATTTCGTTGAACTTCTCATAGGGTTGTTCATCACATTTTGCCATTGTGGCGAGTGACTAATGACCTTGGGAAGGGGGGAAAGTAGCCATAGGAGCATTAGCAGAATACTACATACACCAGATTAAGGAGGGAATGTTCAGCTCCTGCTCAGTGAGGTATGCAGCCTGCTCGACAAAGAATGATTTATAGGGAAGGCAATAGGAAAACTCATGATGGTTTGGAGATACAGAGTAGGCATAAGCAAAGCTGCAGCTCAGTGCAAGCAGAAGACTCGCCAGCCACTGTGGAAACACTAAGATGCTTTTGTGCTTGAGCTCACCTGGTCTGTACCCAGCTAATTCCTTGAATTCAGGCCTATCATGAATAAAAGGCTCTGCTGTGTTTTCTTCCTAGAGGCAGGGGAAGAAATGGGAGCAATCATAGCTAAACAGAGTGAGATTAGGATCTACTGTTTTCCTTCCAAGCAAAGGATGAACAGTTCCACAGGGAGTAGCTGAAAGTGCAAGATGCAGTAAGTTTGCAGAGGATATCAAGCCAGGAGCAGGTGTGGATCTGTTGGAGGGTAGGAGAGCCCTGCAGAGGGACCTGGACAAGCTGGATGGGTGGGCAGAGGCCAATGGGATGAGATTTAACAAGGTCAAGTGCAGGATTCTACACTTTGGCCACAACAACCCCAAGCAGCACTACAGGCTGGGGACAGAGTGGCTGGAGAGCAGTCAGGCAGAGAGGGACCTGGGGGTACTGGTAGAGAGTAGCTGAACATGAGCCAGCAGTGTGCCCAGGTGGCCAAGAGAGCCAATGGCATCCTGGGCTGGCTCAGGAGCAGTGTGGCCAGCAGGATGAGGGAGGTTATTCTGCCCCTGTACTCAGCACTGCTCAGGCCACACCTTGAGTGCTGTGTCCAGTTCTGGGCTCCTCAATTCAAGAGAGATGTTGAGGTGCTGGAAGGTGTCCAGAGAAGGGCAATGAAGCTGGCAAGGGGCCTGGAGCACAGCCCTGTGAGGAGAGGCTGAGGGAGCTGGGGGTGTGCAGCCTGCAGAAAAGGATGCTCAGGGCAGACCTCACTGCTGTCCACAACTCCCAAAAGGGAGGCTGTAGCCAGGTGGGGTTGGTCTCTTCTGCCAGACAACCAGCAATAGAACACAGGGACACAGTCTCAAGTTGCGGCAGGGAAAGTCTAGGCTGGATGTTAGGAGGAAGTTGTTGTCAGAGAGAGTGATTGGCATTGGAATGGGCTGCCCAGGGAGGTGGTAGAGTTGCCATTCCTGGAGGTGTTCAGGCAAAGCCTGGATGAGGCACTTAGTGCCATGGTCTAATTGATTGGACAGGGCCGGGTGCTAGCTTGGCCTGGATGATGTTGGAGGTCTCTTCCAACCTGAGTAATTCTATGACTCATGAACAAAAGACCTGGTAGAATGTCCCTATTTTCATTTTACTGAGCCTCATCTCAGTCACACTTTAGTACAATTTAAGCACTACCCAAGTGGATTCTTCACACAGCCCCTGTAGCTATTAACGCGTTACCAAACCTGAAGATGCCACAGGCAGCTGGAAGTGCCCAGATAAATTTGCCCTAGATAAACACCTGCCCAGAGAACCCAATGGCTGGAAGCAGAGCTGGGGAAAACAAAATAAAATCCAAATAAAGAGGAAAACCACAGGATCTTCAGAGAGCACATAACATAGGAGCAAGACTTCATAGGCAGATTAAAGTTTTTCTGTGGTTACTCTCTCTACATTTGATCTGGTTTAGTTATTTTAATACTAGGGTGAAAAGAAGATTCATGTCACCTATTTCCATGGGCTTGGGTTTTTCCACTTCTATTTTTTACAAGAGTAATCATCTAAAAGATAAAAGGTAACACTACTGTTCTGCCCCAGTGGATTTTACATCTACTCAGTAATCCTAGATGATATTTTGTATGCAAGCTAGCCAAGAACCAGACCTCTGTCTTTTTGGGTTGCAACCAAAACACTGCCAACTGCAAAAGGAGTTCTTTCCAGGTAAAAGTGTGTTGATGGACACATGTGTAACTGTTGCACACTGAAGTGCCATTGGAAACACAAGATCCTGTGCCAAGAGGTTGGTCACATATAGATTACTGAGCTGGAAAATTATTTTGGACCTAAACTATCTGTACCTCAATTTTATGGGCAATTAAACCTAATGTGTTGCCATTCAGAAAGCAATTAAGTCCAATATCTAGGATGTGGTGTCCCCTTCCAGTGAGTGATAGGAAGGAAACCACAGGATTCACTGTGCTGATGGATCATTTCTGGGACCCCCCTTGCAGCCTTAGGTCCTCTCACATAACAGGAATCAGGCAAAACTTGGAGGTGGAGCAAGAGGACATCCCTTGCATGGCTTATTAAGTGCACATACAAGGTAGATGCATTGGCCAACCTGGGAACAGCCTAGGATGGAGATTCCCCAAGCAATTAGACAGCTTTAGCCAAATCCTTTTGCAATAAGGAGGCAGGAACACTCAAAGATGAGACACCAGGGCTGCAGTAAGGGTTTCTATTATCTGTGAGCTTCATATCAAACACACTACACACACTGGTGTCTTCTCACTTTTCCTGTTGGCAGAAGATATCAATTCAAACTGACTAAAGGCATCAAACCCATCAACAGAGGCAACACAGACTTCAAAATCACCTTGGCTATGTTTAGCATGAGGCTTTTCATTCTTAAACTCCAGAAACTACCCAACCCTGAGCGATATCCCATTCCTGACATGTTGGGGGGCAGTTCTCAGTTCTCCATCTAGGTACAGACCTAGGCAGACATGGACCAAAATAGCTGCAGTCCTTGAGTGGGTGACCATGAAGTCCTCCTGCATCCTGGGCAGCCCATCTGCAACAATGCAGCAGGAGCTGTGGTGTCCTCTCCAAGCAGAGGCACTACTCTGGGCTCCCTCAGCCCCAAATATCACATATAGCCCATGGGCTACAAAAGCTTGTACTTGGTTCAGACAGTCAAAACTTCAAAACACAAAGGTCACCTGCCACCAAAGTCAGTGAAAGCTCCCAGTTGAGACCTTCAGAATTTAGGAGAATCATAGATTCAACCAGGCTGGAAGAGACCTCCAAGATCATCCAGTCCAACCTAGCACCCAGCCCTATCCAACCAACCAGACCATGGCACTAAGTGCCTCATCCAGGCTTTTCTTAACACCTCCAGGGACTGCGACTCCACCACCACCTCCCTGTGTCAGAGTATCCACTAATACCATAATATTTGTTTTAAATTCTATTATTACATATAATAATGCTGATGAACTGGGACATAATTGTGATCAAAAGGTTCATCCAAGGTCAGAGAGAAAGTTGGTTGCAAAAAAAACCAATCACAAGCCAAATCTAATCCCTTGCTATGCAGTCCTATACTTTGGGAGGATGATAATTGTTACTAAAGTTCACCAGCAGGTAGTCACCATGAATAAAAACTTAATTGAGAGTGCATGCAGTGCCTATTTTTTCAGCATAACTACAGAACAGAAGCAGTAGAGGGAAAAGCAAAACGAATTTAGACAATATCTCCCCAAACATTGCATTGAATCCCATCCCAGGGATACTATCTGTGGATAGTGTCATAGAATCAACCAGGTTGGAAGAAACCTCCAACATCATCCAGTCCAACCTAGCACCCAGCCCTATCCAGTCAAATAGACCATGGCACTAAGTGCCTCATCCAGGCTTTTCTTGAAGACCCCCAGGGACGGTGCCTCCACCACCTCCCTGGGCAGCCCATTCCAATGCCAATCACTCTCTCTGTGAAGAACTTCTTCCTAATATCCAGCCTATACCTACCCTGGCACAAATTGAGACTGTGTCCCCTTGTTCTATTGCTGGTTACCTGGGAGAAGAGGCCACCCCCCCACCTGGCTACAGCCTCCCTTCAGGTAGTTGTAGACAGTGATAAGATCACCCCTGAGCCTCCTCTTCTCCAGGCTAAACAGGCCCAGCTCCCTCAACCTCTCCTCATAGGATTTGTGCTCCAGGCCCCTCACCAGCTTTGTTGCCCTTCTCTGGACATGTTCCAGCACCTCAACATCTCTCTTGAATTGAGGGGCCCAGAACTGGACACAGTACTCAAGGTGTGGCCTGACCAGTGCTGAGTACAGGGGCAGAATAACCTCCCTTGTCCTGCTGGCCACACTGCTCCTGATGCAGGCCAGGATGCCATTGGCTCTCTTGGCCACCTGGGCACACTGTCGCACTGACTAGATCAGAAATTAATAATCATTATGAATCTTAATTTTTGTGTGGATATTAATTTTATTATTAATATTCCAAAAATCAGGACAATTCCCTGAGGTTCTTTGGATTTTCTGTTGACAGGAAGCAATTGCACAGAATGAAACAGTTTAAACAATCAGAACTTGGACTACAGGAACACAGAAACAGGACAAATTCTAACTATGCTTATGGAGTCTTGGCATTCACTCCAGCAGATGCACTCACAACTCTTTTGGTCCCTGAGGAAGTCTCCTGTATCAAAGACGCTTTCAAACTCGCAATGATGATGCCAGGATGAAACACAAAATATTTGAGGCAGAGAAGAAGGAATTGCTGCTAAGCCACTAGTGTGAGCTGCAACACACGGCTGCCTTTGCTGAGGCGCAAACGATGGGAGGCAGGATGGCTGATGCAGACAAAGGCTGCTGCAGAAAGGCATCGTTTAGGGTTGGTCTCTTCTGCCAGCCAGCCAGCTACAGAACAAGGGGGCACAGTCTCAAGTTGTGCCAGGGGAAGTATAGGCTGGATGTTAGGAGGAAGTTCTTCACAGAGAGAGAGTGATTGGCATTGGAATGGGCTGCCCAGGGAGGTGGTGGAGTTGCCATCCCTGGAGGTGTTCAAGAAAAACCTGGATGAGGAACTTGATGCCATGATCTGGTTGACTGGATAGGGCTGGGTGCCAGGTTGGCCTGGATGATCTTGGAGGTCTCTTCCAACCTGGTTGATTCTACTATCCCCCTTTATGTACTTCAGCTTGAAACTCAAACTGGCCACCCTTGTTCTGGCCAATGAATTAAAGCTTTGTGCCTCCTTTCACCAGGTAGGTGCATTGAGGGCAGCACAAGACACTCGACACGTGGTCCTAAGCCCCCCCAGCCCTCAAGGCTTTGCTGGGGCCAAACTCTTATTGTTTGCTCATCCTGAACCCACAACAGGAAGAGGGCAGTAAGGGTCAAACCAGCTTGGCAGCATATATGCCCTACCAGGACACTGACCAGGGTGAAACATAGGTCTTTCTAACAAGGCAAGTTAGCACCAAGCAGGAATTTCTTACAACATTTTTCTCTTCCTCTGTTATGTTTTCTACTGTTATTTGAATTCATCAGCTTGCCAGTTCTCTCATGACTGGGCAGCTTAGTGATAAGCCAGAATATTACAAATGTTTTCTCCATCTTCGAGAGCAATAGGTAATATCATTAGATTGCCCAGTTTGCTTTGGCAGTGATATGTTTGACAGACAAGCTGGTATCCCTGGTGTAGAGATGGGGCTGGCTCTGAGTAAGCAAGATTGAAGAGAAGCATTAGCAGGAACCTATTATCTCTATTCAATTTTCCCAAAGAGTAACCAAGGCTTCTTCTGTGACAGAGAATAAATGAAAACATTTACCGTCTGATAAAAATTAGTAAGCTGCTCTAACACCTGCCCATGCTGGCACCTTTCCTCACAGATTACAGGCCAATGAGGTGGCCTCAGGCAGACAGCAGCAAGCAGTTGTGACAGCCTCAGCAACTGCCACTCCTACCACCTGAAGACCTGGCGTGGAGAGCAGGGGCTTGAAGACAAAAACCCTGGCACCACTACTGAAAGGATGCATCTAATTAGTGCACTAACTCACACTTCAGCAAACAAGAGAATCATAGAATCAGCCAGGTTGGAAGAGACCTCCAACATCATCCAGTCCAACCCATCCCCCAGCCCTATCCAGTCAACCAGACCATGGCACTAAGTGCCCCATCCAGTCTTTTCTTGAACATCTCTAGGGATGGCAACTCCACCACCTCCCTGGGCAGCCCATTCCAATGCTAATCACTCTCTCTGACAACAACTTCCTCCTAACATCCAGCCTAGACCTCCCCTGGCACAACTTGAGACTCTGTCCCCTTGTTCTGTTGCTGGCTGCCTGGGAGAAGAGGCCACCCCCCACCTGGCTACAACCTCCCTTCAGGTAGTTGTAGACAGAGGATGGAGCCAGGGTCTTCTCTGTGATGTCCAGCGATGGGGCAAGGGGCAATGGGTGCAGGTTGGAGCACAGGGGGTTCCATGTGAACATAGGGAAAATCTTTTTCACTGTGAGGGGGAAAAAAAAACTAGAATGGGCTGCCCAGAGAGGCTGTGGAGTCTCCTCTGGAGACATTCAAAACCTACTGTGGTGCCCATTTTTAGGCACCACAATACAGGAGAGATGTGGAGGTGCTGGAGTGGATCCAGAGGAGGGTGATGAAGCTAGGGGAGGGCCTAGAGAATAAATCTTATGAGGAGAGACTGAGAGACCTGGGGATGGTTAGTGTGAAAAAGAGGAGGCTGAGGGGCAGACCTTATTGCTGTCTACAACTGCCTGAAGGCACATTGGGGAGAAGCTGCTGCTGGGCTCTTCTCAGAGGTAGTTTGAGACAGAACAAGGGGGAATGGCCTCAAGCTGAGACTGGGAAGGTTTGAACTGGACATTAGAAAGAGGTTTTTCACAGAGAAAGTAGTCAGGGACTGGAATGAGCTGCCCAGGGAGATGATAGAGCCACCCACCCTGGATGTGTTTAAGGATCATCTGGATGTGGTGATTAGAGATATGGTTTAAGGTGAATCTTGTAGAGTAGGGTTATAGCTTGGACTTGGTGATCCTGAGGCTCTTTCCCAATCTGGATGTTTCTGTGACTCTGTGAACCCACCTGGACATGTTCCTGTGTGACCTACTCTAGGTGATCCTGCTCTGGCAAGGGGTTAGACCAGGTCCAACCCCTTTTGAGGTGTCTTCCATGGGAAACAAACCAAGGAAACTTATCCCATTTATCTGCCTCTCTACACACTCATCACCACCTTTTGAGCCAGCAGTTACCACATCACTACTGCACATGTTGCTTTTTGGCCACCAGCTGCTGCACTGTAATGGTAGCACATTCAAAGCAGCATCACCCATGCCTGGGTGCTTCTGCAAGATGAACTCTTTCAAGGTACCAGGCTTGCAGCCTGTTGCCTTACCTGGCTAGTTTTACACCTTGTCCCATCCACAAGAATATTGACAACATATGAGGTCTGCTGAGGGGTCATATTTCTGCATCAGATCCTCTTGAGCTGCTGCACAGACTGGCAGTGATGTGTGACATAGCCAGAATTTCCCAATTTGTTGACTGTCACAGGTTTGCTTTCACCTTCCTGGAAAATCAGTCCCAGGAGTCAAAAGCCAGATTTTCACTCTCTACTTCAATGCCTCTGCTCAGCATGTGCTGGTTAATGACGATCTGTAATAATCAATAGACCACTCTTGACTTTCAGCTGATGGTGCAGTACTGTCAAAGAGGAAAGGAAAGGTGATCTGCAAGCTGGGGAAGGCTTTCTCTCTGAACATCCCCTCATACCTGTCCTGCTGGTGTCACTGCCACTTCTCCTAACTCCTTGTTGCCAGCATGTTCCTGTATTCTGGAATTAAGAGACTGACAGTCCCAGTGTTTAATGATGCAAACAGACAACATTCTGGTGACTTCCAAAAACTGCATGCCAGCATAGAAGCTGCAAAAAGGGTGATGGAGGCAGTTTGTCCCAGAAAACTTCACGCTTACAAAACCTGGGCCCCACCTGAGTTTGAATCAGGACCAAATTGGAGCCTGCGGTAGGAGAAAGTTGTTTCGAACAGAAGAGATCTGCAGTGCTCCTACTGCAAGAGAGCACCAGAGCTCAGCAACTGCTGTCTGCTTGTCTCCTGCCAATCTTATTTGACCTGCTAATACCAAAAGTAAAAAAAAGAAATGTTGGGTTTTTTTTTAGTAAAAGCAGGAAATGTAGCCCAAAATAAAGCATCCTCAGAGCTGCAGAAGACAGCAAAGGAAATAGCCTGAGATATCATCACACTCTTCTTATCCCATTTCATTCTGGCACCTCATACCACAGACATCTATCCAACAGTCAGACTTCTTTCAATTATGCAAAGAGACAGAAGATGTCACACACCAACACCTTGAGAGCACTCTGAGGTTGCAAGGACAGAAGCTGAAGGACAATTAAGTGCTCCTTGTGTGACATCAGCCAGGCGCCTAAATTGCTTTGCTTCATAACTTCCCAATAACTCCCACTTGATCCAGACAAGGTAGCAAGGACACATTGGATATTGAGGTAGGAACAAAAATATCCCACTTCCCAGGCTTGAACTCTTCAAGATAATCACTCAGTACTTACAAAATCCATTTGATCAAGTTTGATTCTGCATCAGGGCTTCAATAGAAGCCATCAGAAATGAGCTGCCAGTGACTGATGGACAGAGCCTGCATCTCCCTGGCGTGAGATGTCCCCAGACACGGTGCAGTCACTCCATGCTCCAGGGAACAGGTCTAAGCTCTCAAACAGGCAGGACCCTGCAGTGCCTTCCTGCAAAGTCAACCAGTAATAGTCCCCTTCAGGTCAGTAACCAGGACTTATCTCCTTGCAGTGTTAGTCAGGGTGAACTGAATTCAGCCAAGCTGGCACAAACACTTTGTGCAGTGCTCTTACACTGATGATCAATCATTCATGAGCTGGTTTTGCACTAAGGAGTTCTCAGGGGCTCTCCTGTCTGTTGCCAGCCCCACCATGCACTGTGGCTGTCACACGAGGTCCTGATGGCACCAGCTGGGTGACGTGTCCTATTGTAACTGTCACATCTGCTTCAAAGACCTGCCACTTGCGAAGCAGTTTGAGCTGAGACACACCAAGCGAGGCGTTTGCTTTTGGCCACTACAGGCTTCATGCTTCAGCACAGAGAGCACCCAAGAGAAAAGACAGCTGAGCACTGCAGATTTGTTCTCAATGGGTGAAGGTGGAAAATAAAACCAGTCTCCCCACCACTAAGACTAATCACCTGCCTCCCTGTTAAGAAGCAAGGCGAGGAGCCATGGAGTCTGCAAACCAGACTCTCTGCTTGGATAAAACAGCAGCTTAAAATCTTCACTGCAGGGTGCAGCTTTTTTGAGGAGGAGACATGAGTCCAAGGTTGATACTTGTTCACTTTGGACTCCAGGTATTTTTCCTCTCATACTGAGGATTTCTCAGCCTTACTTGAGGAGATGAATGACTCCTCAAGTCAACCTTGTGTTATTACAAGCCCAACTGCCAGCATTCAGTGTGTCAGTGGTGGGGCAGGGCTTTTCACAAGCTTTCTGGAGCAAATGTGAATCAAGTAAAGAGGGCAAGGGGCTACAGAAGAGTCTCTATTTTAGGGTTTACTCTCACACAATAAGGAACAATCATAGCAACTCAGTACCTTAAATAACTGTCACAGCTCAGCATAAAGCAATGACTACTCCTATCTCCCTCATGCCAGTGCAGGGAACCTGGGACAAAGATGCAACACTGAGATACACAGAGACAAGGGGAATTTTCATTTCAGCTGGTGCTAAAGGATTAGCAAAAGTACCTTAGGGCCACTACAGAATAAGACAAACACTTCCTGCATTTCTTTTCCTAGCAGGAAAACAAAAATACTGGGAGAATAAAAAAAACCACACACACAACAAAAAAAGCAACCCCAACCAAACACAACTACTTGACTGAAATGCACATCAACATTCCCTCTCTCACCGTGGCTGCTTCTCCAAACTAGATTCAGCACATGGCATTAAACCCATTTCAGAGCAGCTAAGTGCAATACAAACCATTAGCCTGAAGGTGAGAAAAGCCATCGCCCACTCCAATGGGCTGTTAGGTGCCTCATGCTGAACACTTCTACAGTGATTCAAGTGTTAGGTTATTGACATCCTCTTCTCCCAGATTTAATCCTTGCCATGTTTCTTTAGAACACCAGAGTAAGCCACACAAAGAAAAGCAGGCTGTAGCCAAGGAGAGGAATACACTCAAACAGATGCCAGAGGAGGAGAAACAAAGGCAGCAACAAGCCACATTTCTCACCACTTCTTGGTTAGATTTCTTTCTCCTGGATGTGGTTCTCTAGCCTACCCCACCACCAGCAGTTGGGGTTTTTTTACTGAAGTGAAGAGTTAAGAGGAAATGTTAATTCTGTTCAGGAGTTTTGTAGTAGTAGTCTTTGGTTTGGGGATGTTTGTTTGGTCAGTTTCTTGGGTTTGTTTTGTTAGCTTCTGTTTTGAGCACGCAGAGCAAGAACTGAACTGCTCCCAGCTCTGACAGGGACTGACCCCTGCTCTGTACTTGCCTGTTGATGTGGTGAGCCTGCTGCACTTCTTTGCCTAGGATGCTTTTACACTGTGAAATCCTCCAAGGCTTTGCTACAGCTAGAAAAGTCTTATTTATTATCCTAGGACATAGGGTTACTATTTTTTAAGGTTCAGGATTCTATACCCAACTCACAAGAACCAGCACAGAGCCTGTGTGCAGACAGGCCAGGTCCCAGTGTGTTGGTTATAGAGGACATGAACATCAAAGGACTTTCCTTCACTGAAAGAGCAGAAGCAAGTCCTCACTTGTTAACGGGGCTAAAGTGACTGAAATGGGACTCTGCAGACAGTGCTCCATGGAAAAGGAATTCTCCAAAAGGACTTGTTCCTGACTTGCTTCCATCAGCAGAAACCCCTGCTAGCAAAAAGACTTCTGAAAGATAGAAATGGGTCATCTTCTCTCTTAAACACTCCTGCATTTCTTGCCCTGGATAACCACTTAAAAGCATTAGGTGACAAATATTTTGTTGCCAAGCCCTGGAGAAGGCCCATGGGACTTGTCTTCTGACACCTCTGCTGGTAAATGAATGAGTGGCATAACAACAAGACAAGGGATTAAAAAACCCTAAGTCTTCCCAGACTCTGCCTAGGGGTATTTTTGCTGTGATATGCAGGCTGGCAGCAGTGCTGCTCACGAGATGCCACATTCCCACATTTCCTTGTTTTACAAGAAATTGATTTCTCTAGTTTAGTGAATCTTTAATGTGACAAAAGGAAAGGAGGCTGCAGCAGCGCTGGGAGGCTTCTCTTGGACACTACAATGCTGCACAGGGAAGAAACATTCACGTTGCTCCTGGACCTGCCTTTGAGTAAGCAATCACTTAGATCAGAATCAGAAATGATTTCATCAGGAATAAACAGAGTATGAAGGGTTGTATTTTTTTATTCTCCTAGTATTTTGTTTTCCTGCTAGGAGAGGCTGAGGGAGCTGGGATTGGTTAGCCTGGAGAAGAGGAGGCTCAGGGGTGACCTTATTGCTGTCTACAACTACCTGAGGGGTGGTTGTGGCCAGGAGGAGGTTGCTCTCTTCTCTCAGGTGGCCAGCACCAGAACAAGAGGACACAGCCTCAGGCTGCACCAGGGGAAATTTAGGCTGGAGGTGAGGAGAAAGTTCTTCACTGAGAGAGTCATTGGACACTGGAATGGGCTGCCCGGGGAGGTGGTGGAGTCGCCGTCCCTGGAGCTATTCAAGGCAGGATTGGACGTGGCACTTGGTGCCATGGTCTAGCCTTGAGCTCTGTGTAACAGGTTGGACTTGATGATCTATGAGGTCTCTTCCAACCTTGGTAATACTGTGAAAAGAAATGCAGGAAGTGTTTGTCTTATTCTGTAGTGGTCCTAAGGTATTTTGCTAATCCTTTAGCACCAGCTGAAATGAAAATTCCCCTTGTCTCTGTGTATCTCAGTGTTGCATCTTTGTCCCAGGTTCCCTGCACTGGCATGAGGGAGATAGGAGTAGTCATTGCTTTATGCTGAGCTGTGACAGTTATTTAAGGTACCGAGTTGCTATGATTGTTCCTTATTGTGTGAGAGTAAACCCTAAAATAGAGACTCTTCTGTAGCCCCTTGCCCTCTTTACTTGACTCACATTTGCTCCAGAAAGCTTGTGAAAAGCCCTGCCCCACCACTGACACACTGAATGCTGGCAGTTGGGCTTGTAATAACACAAGGGTGACTTGAGGAGTCATTCGTCTCCTCAAGTAAGGCTGAGAAATCCTCAGTATGAGAGGAAAAATAGCTGGAGTCCAAAGTGAACATGTAGCACCGCTGGGAAACACCAGGAGGGGGAACAAAGCTGGAAGGAGTGGACAAGACAGAACAGGGCAGCATGAAGAAGGCAGGTGCAGGTCTTTCCCTTCACAAACCACACAACGTTAGGGGCTGGGAGGGACCTCGAAAGTGCATCCAATCCACCCACCCTGCCAGAGCAGGATCACCTAGAGCAGATGTTTGAAGAGTGGCAACTCTCCTCAAGAACACAGAGAAGCCCTCCAGTGACAGCCCACAAGCCGTTTATCAGCCATCACCAGCTGAAGCAGCCCTCTCAGTGGCTGTCTCCTCACTTCCAGGACCTGCCACTGCAAACCATACCCCAGAGCAACGCTTAGGAGAAGGCATCTAAATCACAAACCAAAACGGGTCAGCGCTGCAATTATGATCAGTGAAGCAGGCATCAGTGTGTTGTGCATAATTAAAATGACTGTAGGACTTCTCTATAAATATCAACCAGGAAAGCTCCTCTTTGTGTGTGGGCACAAAACCGAGATGCAGGAAGCAGCCTGCTCCGATGTGACAACATGACCTTGGAACAACTTTCTTGCCTCCACACCAGAGTAATTACGCTGTTGAAATGTGTGATTGTGTCCCTCTTGCCATCAGCAGCAACCAAGCCTTTGCAGCAATAAATGTGTAACCACTACCAGTTCAATAAAGATCCAGAGATAGACTAATTCTGCAGTGGCTGCTGCTCCTTGAAGTTCTCTAAGGCTGCAGCTCCAAGAGCAAAAGCTCTTGTTTTCTCCTCTAAAAGTCTGAACTCAGCTTGGAGATGAAATCCACTCAAGATGATAAATGGACACCATGCAAAGCTTGTCTTACACACGTCTTTAAATATTTTACTTACTGCTCATCAATCTTCCCCATCTATGCATCATTCTCAACTACTTTGCAGCAAGAAAGCCAATTCCTTCAGGGAATTTGGGAAGCAAAATACATTCCCACTCTTAGCGACACTCTGATGACAGTAAATATGGAAATGTTAAACGAAGAGTGGAGATAAAACAGAGAGCTGCTCCAGATCGCTGACAGGCTGAGCTGCAGGGAAGGAAGAGCTGGCCCTTGCTGCTCCCAAGGTCGTGGGCAAATCCAGATGGCACATCCAGTGTTGGCAGTTTCATTGGGAACAGTTTGGAGCCAACAAATGAAGGCTGAAATCAGGCTCTGTTTCGAAACCTAACAGGTGAATAACACCACTATTCACGGGCAACACAATAGGAGCATTTCCATAGCCACTGAGACAGGCCAGAAATGTGAGGAGTGCCAACATGCATGGCATGCTTTCAATCAAAGCTATTGCAAAACACAAATACTTCAATCAATAATCACTCCCCTCCCATTCAATAACCCAGTAATCCCTTTTTGTCCAGCGTAATGCCTAGACACATTTCTATTGACCCAGTAGTAAACTCTTAGGACATACCATTCTTGGACTACTAATGACCAGGGATATTTCTCCCTGCAGCCAAGTATTTATCAGGCAGAAAGCAAATATGTGATTTATTGACCCATAATGCATTACAGATAAATAATAATGAAAGACCTATGCATCATTCTTGTCAATGCACTGAAAAGATTTGCTGAATGCACAGAGGCTGGGAGAAAGGAGGGGGGAAATGTTAATCTGCAAAACTAGGGATAAGGAGGAATAGGCCTACTAGGGAACCAAAGTGACCCTGCCCCCCAGACCAGACTATTGGCACTAGCAAGTATCCAGCCTCATCTTGTGTCCAAAAATGTAGCATCACCCCTGTACTGGTCTGATTTAGCTTCCCAGAACCCAAACACCTAACAGAATAATACAATAATAGGATATCTTCCCCTCTCCCCTTTTTGGGAAGAAAAGAATTAGGTGTAGAGAGGAAAAAGGAGTAAAACACCCTTAGAACAGTCTTGTTTCATTTGGGAAGTTAAAAGAAAGACTTTATCAAGAAATAAAAGGTATTTAAGGTAAGGGGAGTTACAGAAAGGTAGAGGGAAGGGAAACAAGGTACAAAAATATGTACAACCAGACTGATGGCAATGGATGGAGGTAGATTCAGGGAGGAGTTGTCCCACCAGGTGGTAGGATGGCAATGGATGGAGGTAGATTCAGGGAGGGGTTGTCCCACCATGTGGTAGGGTGGCAATGGATGGAGGTAGATTGAGGGAGGGTTTGTCCCACCATGTGGTAGGATGGCAGTGGATGGAGGTAGATTCAGGGAGGGATTGTCTCACCATGTGGTAGGATGGCAGTGGATGGAGGTAGATTCAAGGAGGAGTTGTCTCACCAGGTGGTAGGATAGCAGTGGATGGAGGTAGATTCAGGGAGGGGTTGTCCCACCATGTGGTAGGATGGCAGTGGATGGAGGTAGATTCAGGGAGGGATTGTCTCACCATGTGGTAGGATGGCAGTGGATGGAGGTAGATTCAGGGAGGGATTGTCTCACCATGTGGTAGGATGGCAGTGGATGGAGGTAGATTGAGGGAGGGGTTGTCTCACCATGTGGTAGGATGGCAGTGGATGGAGGTAGATTCAGGGAGGGGTTGTCCCACCAGGTGGTAGGGTGGCCATGTGGAAAAAACCAGGAGCAGCAGGAACCAGGGTGCTGCTGGCAGGCAGGTCAAAGAGGAAAAAGAGAAGAGGAAGTTCCTTTGTATTTATAAGGGGTCTAGAGAGGAAGTGAGGGAGGGCTAACCACTACACCTGGGGTCAGGTTCAGACTACTCCCAGGGAGGAGTCAGGAGGACCTGGAGTCAGGTTCAGACCACTGCCAGGAGGTCTGAACCTGACTCCACACTCCAAATCAAATGCTCCAAACTACCCCACAACCCAGAGCACAGTGGTGAAATCTAGAGGGGGGGGAAAAGCACAATCATATTTAAGATTAAGGAAATGTTGGTAGATCTTTCACAAGCTGAACAAGGAAAAGGATGTTGAGTAAAGCCATCCATATGAATGATTTTCAGTATGAAATGTTAATACAGTGGCCAGCATTCAAAGGTCACAAATAAAACAAAACTGAACTAAAGTGAAACACTGTGGGGGAAAAAAGAAAAAGGGAACAGTTGGCATTCTGAAACCATTCAAATATGGATCTTCCTTACAAAGAATAATGGTGTAGCCAAAATGGTCATCTCCTTGAGCTGAATAAAGCTTTTCCTGGAGAAGAGGAGGCTCAGGGGTGAGCTCATTGCTGTCCACAACTACCTGAAGGGAGGCTGTAGCCAGGTGGGGTTGGGCTCTTCTCCCAGGCAACCAGCAACAGAACAAGGGGACACAGTCTCAAGTTGTGCCAGGGGACAGATAGGCTGGATGTCAGGAGGAAGTTGTTGGCAGAGAGAGAGAGTGGCATTGGAATGGGCTGCCCAGGGAGGTGGTGGAGGCACCATCCCTGGAGGTGTTCAAGCAAAGCCTGGCTGAGGCACTTAGTGCCATGGTCTGGTTGATTATCTAGGGTTGGGTGCTAGGTTGGACTGGATGATCTTGAAGGTCTCTTCCAACCTGGTTGATTCTATCATTCTAAAGCATGAAAAGGAGAGGCACACAATATATGGCATTGTTGCAGCACTGTTGGGTTGCTGTTTTCTTTTCAAGTAATTAATTCTTGAGCTCCTGTTGGGAATTCTCCCTATCAAATTCCATTTTTTACATCCCTATTCAAGACTGTCATTTAAAGGATGTTACAAAAAAAAGGTTCAGAGAGCTTCTGGAATAGCTTTATAGAGCTGGTAACCCCCAGCAAGCAGGGGCATAGCAGCTCCTATCAGATGTCTCACTTGGACAATAGCTGGTTTTGGTGCAGGACAGGAGTCAGGGAGCCTAAGGAGCCTTCTGGATGCTAGTGAACTCCATGTTCACCTGCCCTAGTACTCTGGGAGACCCAAAGCATGACTTAGAGAGAACCTCCTAGGAGGCAGGATTAGGGGAAGCTGGGGAAACAGGACTTCAACCTGCTGCAGTGGAAACTATGTTGATGGGGGCTCAGTTATCTTTAAGAGTTTGAGAATTCCTCTTCAACCATTCCCACTTGCCATAAGTTTAGGCCTAAAGGAACTATTCTAAAGCAAAGCAGATAAGGTATATTCTCTTAGCTGAAGGACTCAATGCTTCAGTGTTTGAATTTGCTCTTCTCAGATATTAGTTACACACACATCAGCTGTTCAGGCATGTGGATAGGGCCATATAGATGTGTACCCATCTCACATGCCTTGACTGCCTGGGGAGGTGGTGGAGTCACCATCCCTGGAGCTGTTCAAGGCAAGGTTGGACATGGCACTTGGTGCCATGGTCTAGCCTTGAGCTCTGTGGTAAAGGGTTGGACTTGATGATCTGTGAGGTCTCTTCCAACCCTGATGATACTGTGATTCCAGCCTACAAGCCTGGTTATACATGTGCTTTTGTCCTGCTCTCACATCAGCATGGGCTGCTGCTGCCTTGCACAAATGCAGAGCACTCAGCCAGTTCTAGCACAACATACATGCAGCATCCCAACCCTGCTTCTGGTGAGAAGAGAGCTGTAACACCTCAGGGAACACATTAGTGCAAGCTTGCAAAACACCAGGCTCATGCCTTTGTCACCTAGTGCTGTGGTGATAAAGTGGAGGAAGTGTCCTTAGCTCTCAGCCTCTGCACAGCAGTTTGAGAGCACTGCCCAGCCCAGCTCATGCAGCAGGCTGGCTGAGCATGGCCATCTAGCAGTGCTCTCTGTATTTACCAGGTCACCTGTGTCTTGTTGCTCAAACTCAGAGGAAAATGAGATCTGTCTGCTAATACTTTCCTCTGCCAAAGCCTGTTAACTCCCCATCTGCCCTCCTCCATATCCCTCACCCTTGCAGGAGAAGAACTCTGTTCAAGGCAAGTAACATAAAGCAAGCTCATTTCCTTTGAACTTATTTACAAGTTTTACCATTAAACTTGCCCACATTATGCAAGCAGCTTGCAATCTTCCCTAATTCTCTGACTTTAATTATATAATTGAAGAACCTAAAAACTCATTTTTTCCAGGAAACATTAAACATTACCATCTTAATGAAATTCTTAATGAAACGGTCCTCTCTGCATGCAAATGACTGCCACTGGGTTTGCTTATCACACTGATAGACAAAAGGACAAATGCCCTTCCCTTTGTCAATCATCGAGAGTGACAGCCCCTTCTACTGACAGTGGATGATAGGTGAATAGATAACACGGATGGAATCACAGACAGGAGGAAGGCATAGCAGGAGAGGGTGAGGAAGTGGCCAGGAAAGGTCAATGAGTGTGAATAATCCAGGAGATCCACAAGGGATGCAAGCTTTTTCCTTAAGCTCAGCTAAGCTCAGAAGGACTCCACTCCAGCTGAGCTTTGACACCCAGGAAGAGATGAGCCATAGCTAGCTGGCAGTGGTCTCCCCAGGGGTCCTGTCACAGCCATGCTCTGTGCTGCTGACCAGACTAGAGAAAAGTTATTGAGAATTCCATATACCTGACTTGGCTAAACTGCAGCTCAGTTTTGCCACCTCAAGCATCCTCCTCATGATTCTTTCAGCTCATGCAGTCTCTTTGTTTCAGGATCCATTGTTGCAGACATATTAGAATCATAGAATCAACCAGGTTGGAAGAGACCTCCAAGATCATCCAGTCCAACCTAGCACCCAGCCCTAACCAATTAACTAGACCATGGCACTAAGTGCCTCATCCAGTCTTTATTACATTCCCCAGGAAACAGGAAGCCACAGCAGAGCCCCATGCTGGAAGGAGCCCTGCTTGGAGACCTGTCTTAGGCAACAGCCCCAAGCTCAGAGCCCTTTTCCTCCTCCATATAGCCAGATACATGCCCATCACAGGTAGCATCAAGGAGAAATGCTGGCACACCAAACAGCTGCAGGGATCGAGGTGTCTGCAAGGGTGAATACTCCAGGACTAATTGCAAAAGAGTAGGGCAAGCAGAGAAACCAATACTAATCTTCTAGCATAGCTCCCATCATCTCTCACCTCACTCCCCCTTCAGTCCTCTCTACTGTACTGTGCATGGGAGAGGAGCATCCCTCCCCCGCCAAGAGTATGCAGGTAACCCCTCTGGCCCCATTTCCTCTTTTGGCCTCCTCCAGTGACACATCTGCCTATGCTCTTCAGAGCAGACCTGTGGGAGACCAGCCTGGCCACCACTCCAAACACAGTGCAGTACTACTGTCCTAATTCACACTGCTGTCTACAACTACCTGAAGGGAGGTTGTAGCCAGGTGGGGTTGGTCTCTTCTGCCAGACAACCAACAGCAGAACAAGGGGACAGTCTCAAGTTGTTCCAGGGGAAGTATAGGCTGGATGTTAGGAGGGAGTTCTTCACAGAGAGAGTGATTGGCATTGGAATGGGCTGCCCAGGGAGGCAGTGGAGGCACCATCCCTGGAGGTGTTCAAGGAAAGACTGAATGGGGCACTTAGTGCCATGGTCTGGTTGACTGAATAGGGCTGGGTGCTAGGTTGGACTGGATGATGTTTGAGGTCTCTTCCAACCTGGTTGATTCTATGACTCACTCTGCTCCTTTTGAGCATTTTCTGGCAGGGTATTTTTATGCAGCTGATCTCTTGTGCAGCACCAAGCTCTGCCCAGGTGAAGGAATTTTTGACACGAGTACTTCGAATGCATCCATTCCTTCACTGTCACTTCGCGACCTCTGGCTCTTGTTTTTGATACCAGTTCAAAGACACCAGGAACGTCTTTCATTTTTATTCTCATCAAAAACATGTGTAGTTCAAAGACATGACCTTGGTGTCTGTGCTTCTGCAAACACCACCAGCCTCAGTGCTACACCAAAACCCATGTCACCGAATCTCCTTCCTTTAGCCTCTTCTAAATCTAATTCTTTCTAAATCCAATTCCCACAGATCAAGAGCAGAATAGTTATATTCAATCAGCATTAATTAGTTATATTTTTATTCCTCCACTCTCCTGCTTCACTGCACTTTTGGTGTCCTACCCATTCAGCCCACAGATACTGCTCACTGCACCCAGTTTCTCCTGAGTATTTATTGACAGTAGAACGCAAGCCCCAGGTGTCTTTGTATGATTCTCATTCAGATCTGCAATTATGTGGTACCTGGACACAGTAAACTTCAAACAGCAATACTTTGGGTGAGAGGAAAAGAAGGAAAATCCAAAGAGGAGTCAGGGTGCTAAACAACAGGTCTGGGGGTGGGGAGGGGACCATCTGCAAGAATTAATGATCCAGCAGCACTTGGAAAAAGGGCTTCAAACATGACCCCTGTGTGCTAAGGGCATTCTGCTGCCTCAGATTCCTGCTCCTGCCAGTGAGTGTCAGGCATTTTTGAAGATGTGAGTGCAAAATGATCTTTTCCATTTCAAAGTTTTAACAAGTATTTACATTTTTGAGGCAGCTCTAGGTATTTGACAAGCTAATTGCTTGGTATCATTCACAGATAAAAGATTTCTTTCTAGGACATACGTAACAGTAATCTCGAGGTGAGGAGAAAGTTCTTCACTGAGAGAGTCATTGGACACTGGAATGGGCTGCCCAGGGAGGTGGTGGAGTCACCGTCCTTGGAGCTGTTCAAGGCAGGATTGGACGTGGCACTTGGTGCCATGGTCTAGCCTTGAGCTCTGTGGTAAAGGGTTGGACTTGATGATCTGTGAGGTCTCTTCCAACCTTGGTGATACTGTAATCTGGGTGAACTCCTTATGCTTCTTTGAAGCAGAAGTTTGGGGGAGTCTTGCTTTAACAAGACCCTCACAGGCTCTCCCTGGCTTGGTTTCTCAGCTAAAAACATCTTCTGAGTGGAATCTCCCCCCTACTTGCAGACAAGCTCAGGTTTCCCAGCTATGCATCTTCCCTCAAAGTACTGCTCCCCCAGCTACTGCCCTACCCAGCACTGCACTGTGACATTCTCTCCGCAGAAATCCTTCTTAACATTCTGGCAGGCAAAGAGGCTCCTGATCCCATGATAACTTATGATCCTAAACAATAACAGGAATACCCTAACTCACAATTACCACAGCCTTAGTGCCCTAACAGTCCAGCTGAAGCCAACTGATATATTTTCCCAACAGAGTAAGAAAACATTCACAAAGCACAGAGGATCAAAATGTGACCTGCAAGGCCCAAATCAACTCATTAAAAGAAATAAATGGGAACAATTCCATGGGCCTCAGTGGGAATTCAATCCAGTGTACAGCTTATAAAGCACTTTCACCAAGTGCCTTTCATTTGAGGCACTCTGCAGGAGAAGTGCATCATTATTTGCTGTAACCCCAGAACCTTCCCTGTTCTAGTTTGTTTTTCACTACATGATTCATTCCACTCTTTCAGCATATTCCCCAGTTGTGCTTTTTTGTCCTTGGCACCATTTTCTGTCCTTTGCATCCTGTGTGCTGTATTCCTCAGCAATTATTTATAGATGGGACTTATCCACCTTCAGATCCATGCCCCCAGCTGTCCATCAGAACAGCTCCAGCTGTTTGTCTCCCAGGGATTCAATCACCTCTCTGCTCACAGACTGTAGCTCGACATTCACAACCGCTCATCCTCTCTGCAGTAGCAGAGCTCCATCCTCCCAGTTATAAGACTTTCCTTTACACTCTGTGACAGATATTTCCATACAGAGGTATAAAGTCTAAATGGATAGAAGTGGGGGGTCCTCAAAAATCTATTTTTTAGGCTGTTAAATGTAGTACAACATTGAAATTCTGCTCTTTATTCATCCCAATAGAAAGCTTTGTTTTTATCACAGTAACATTTGTGATGACAAAGAAAACGTAGCTCAAAGTGGTCAAAATCACACATGCTCAAAACCACACACAGAGACAGACTCAATCCCCGTTTGCTACATGGATTGTGGTTTGTTCTTCTGGCCTCTTTGATTTTCTCTGCTACCTTTTTCTTCCCTGCTCTATGTTTCTTTATTTGTGAAGGAATGAACAGTTTTTTGCCTTCCCTGAGTTGGAAGTGACAGGGTGGGGAAGGGAGCCCTTTAGCAAAGGGAAGGGGAAAGCAGCCAAATGCCTTGGAGATGCAGCAAAAGTGCTGATCCTGCTCCTGAGAGCCAGGAACAGCCTCCCAGTCACGCTCTGCAGCTCTGACCAAGAAGGATGCCCTTTCCAAAGACAGCATATTGATGACAAGTGACCATCCCATCACCACCCCCGGTGGCAAGAAGTCACTGCAGAGTCTCCTCTGCTCTTGCTCATGTTCATCTTGTCAACTCTGTGAAGATTTTGCACATTACAGCAGAGCTGCTGTATTATCCTGGCTGATGAGAACTTCATGTTTCACTCCTGACTTCTACAGTCACTTAAATCTATCCTTATCCAATTAATTTTGCAAACCAAAAACTGACTAGCCAGATAAACTCCACCGTGGCAAAATTATACAAGTTCATGTTTGTTCAGGAAACAGACCAAGAAAGTGTAAGGAGAGGCAAAGAGGAAAGGATTAACAAACTACTCAATACAAGATTGACTTCGGAATCAGTGCAGAAGCTGGGGAGGGCAGACATGGCACACTTTGGCATTGCTTGTCAGTTAATAAGGACAGCCACCTGCATGGGCTGGCACAGCAGTTTAAGCCCAGGTCTGAGCACAAGCACTCAGGCTTTGACCATGGGCATTAAAGAAGTGACCCAGTCACAGCTGGTAAGCTTCCTGTGTCATGGAAAACCAGCAACCAGCTGCAGAGTCAGGCATAGCCACTGGCACCCACTGCTACCCATACAGGTGCGAACACACAGAAGAACACACAGGAGACATGGCAGAGGTTTGCTAGAATAACATTTTCAGCTATTTGCTTGCAAAAGCTTCAGCTGGAGAAAAAACAATGATTTAAAGGACAGGACTTGCTGCTTCTTGCTGCATCTTTTCCATTTCCAAAGAAACATTTTGCATGCCTCATCCGTGCAAAAGCCAACAAATTGCTAGTCCTACCTCTTCTCATTTAGAGACAGGCAGCATGTCCAAAAGCACTCAGAAGTCAGTGAAGGGAACAGACTTCATTAAAGGTGTAATTAACAAAACTACTTCCCCAAACTTTGCCCTGAGCCTGGAAGGAGTAAGGCAGGCGGTTGTACAATCACCTATTTCATACGGTACCACTGCGGGCTTTAAACAAGAAGCAGAACTATGCCAGATTAGCTTCTCAATCCCACAAGTCTTACTCAGATAAAATGAACCTTTGTCTTAATGAAGAACACAGGTTGACATCCAAAAAGGGGAGGGGGAGAAAAGCACAACAATCCACTTCAGCTCTGTAAAAGCATCACCCCTATCATCCAGCTACTGAAAGGCAGAGGTTTAGGAGTGACAAGCTGAATATAGCCAAGCTACCCAAGGACCTAATGCAGCCACAGCCCATCTCAGAGAAACGAAATGAACCAGCATTAGCAATAACCCATTTCCTGATTTGCTCAGCAGGGACCAGCAGAGCTAATCTGGCAGCGGGAGGGAACACGCTGGGGTTTTCCCACACCAAGAGATTGCTCGCTGCCAACACGCACAACGCTTCCACTAATCCACCTTGCCTCCAAACAGTAGACTGTTTCTGTTTCAAGAAATAAGTGGGGATTAAAAAGAGGAAGCCTGAAAATCCAACTGACTTGAAATTAAACTGGCAGGGAAAGCGAGCTGCTGAGAAGCAGCAATTTGCTCCGGAAAGAGAGGCAGAGTTGCTGTGGGCTGGGAAGATCATGCAGAGGATGTAACAGTTAGATCCCAACAGCCCCACCCCAATTGGCATGGGGGCTCCTTCATTTCTGGGACTTCTTTGAATGTTTTCTTTTATTTGTTCTTTTTATTTCTTAATCAGAAGGAGAAATTCCCTCCCTGCTCACCTCTGAAGGAAGAAGCTTTTGAACAGAGCCGCATAGGCAGAACTCTCACTTGTGCTGCAGGTAAATAAATGTCTTCACTTAAATAATCTAACCAGCAGTGACATCTGCTTCAAGTGTTTGCTGCTGTCCTCTCACTCCCCCTGCCACACTTCTACCTGCCTTGCCTAAACCTGCACCCATTTGTATCCTGTTTGCTGCCAGTAACACCTGCCCACGTTTTGCCTTCAAGAGCAGAAGGCAGCTCCTCGATCTTTGACTGTAATCAGAGCAATGCTCATTTGCTCCAGCTGAGGGTCTGATCCCAGCACTTCCAGTGCTTGAGCTGTAACAGAAGTAGAATCAGATCATGTCTTACACGTTTGGGAGACACCCAAGGCATTTTCAGGTGCTGCAGAAAGCAGTAGAGGCAGTTGTACAGTTTGTGAGATTTTTTCCCCTCTGACTCAAAGAGGGAGGATGAGTGGAGTGGATATGGTGCAGTGATGGGTAGGGATCTTAGCCAGAAAGATTACTCTCTTGATTAACATGCACGCCAAGATCTGTCATAAGGTTTAGTGGCAGGGTTAGGAGTCCAGGGACACAAATCAGGCCCTTTTACAGTTCAAGGCTTACTTGCATTCAGGCTTTTCATTTGCAGCCATAAAAGCAAGAGAGACTCTGTAAGTCAGACAGTCTGATGTGGTGCTGCTGCGTAGGTCAAGGCTCTTAACAGGTGGCACTTTTGGCAAGCAGAGCTATCTGCTATTCAAATTTGGACATCTAAGTTAAATGTGAAAGGAAGTCAAAACTACTCAAACAATCCAGCCAAAGCAAGCCACTGAAAGAAGAGAGGAGGGACACATTTCACTTCCCAGCACCCAAAGGAAGGATGAAGGTTTCATTTGTACCTTCTTCCTTCGGATTGCACTTTGTTTTCCCCCATGTTACTGAGAGAAAGACCACTGAGAAGATGAAGAAATGACAACAGAGACTACTTGATTATATCTTAATCACATGTCCAGTCTGCAGTAGCTACATTCAAGACCCTGAAAGACTGCATTCTTTGCTACACGTGGTCCAGTCCATAGCAGAGCATCCCATAGGATATTTGGGGATATTACTGTTAGTCTTCCCCCAGAGTACACATCTGCCCATGGAACTTTGTGTACTCTGCCTAAGCCCTTCTCCACAGAAGTCAGAAAACCCTCTCTGGAATATGAAAACACTTAAAAACTGTTACTTCTACTTTGCTTAAGAGGAGAAGGACACTACTGTTTGCTAAAGATGGGGGTTTGCAAGACAGACAAAGAGCAGCACAGGGGAACAGTAACACAGAAACCAACCCCAAACCCAAAAGCTGCATCAATGTCACTTCATGCATATGAAGTGACAACTGGAATGGGTTGCCCAGGAAGGTGGTTGAGGCCCCACCCCTGGAGGTATTTAAGGCCAGACTGGATGAGACTCTGGCCAGTCTGATCTAGGGTAGAGCCTCCCTGCCCATGGCAGGGGGGTTGGAACTGGCTGCTCCTTGTGATCCCTTCCAACCCTGACTGACTCTATGATGTACCAGCAGAGAGCCTGACCCTGCAGACACTGACAGAAGTTTTTCCTTACAGGCAAATTCAGACAAAACCTGCCAAATATAATAACCAGGTGGGGGAGGATGTGTCCAAGAACAAACCCCTTTATTTGTATGGTTATTTCTCCATTAAGATGATGTCTTCTGGCATAATTTTCTTCATCCACTGCCCTTTATCTTTAACACCTCTGCAAGTCTCCCTGCTAGAGCAGAAACAGGAACCCAGATCTTTGTCTAGGAAAACTCATTTTGTTCTCAGTTTGTCTATCACTACTAATGTCTTGGGTTAACTAATTGAATTCAAGTCGCTTAATTGAAACATGTTAAGTGCAGTGCCTGTTTCTAATGAATCAGGAGAGGGGAAAGAGAAAACCCAAAGCAATGAGTCTAAAAGCTGTCTGTTGCAGTGTTGGGTTGTTTTTTTTCCATCTTGATGTAGAATAGGATGCTCATAAGAGTATTATGGAGACTATTTGCATTTCTACCTCCTAAGAAGAGAGAAGATATTCCTCTTGTGCAACAACAGCCCTGTAAATTTTGTTTAGCTTGCGTGGGATACAGTTAATTACAGTAATTTATCAAACAGGCACAAGGTAGCATTCCCCCACCAAGGTTTTATTTTGGTGGGTTTGGTTTTTTTTTTCCTTCTCTTGCAGTCAGAATCCTTAGTTGGTTTTTTTTTTTTTTTATATGAGACTGGTTTGTGCTAATTGAATTTTCACTTGGGTAGATAAAATCTTTAACAACTCTGGAATAACTAAGTGCTCTTTGTTCAACGATGTGGATCAGAATGATTTACAGCACCTTTCACATAATCATGCTAATTTTGCTTTCATATGATTAATTAAAACAATATGTTCTTTCTTTGTAAAATAGAATTAGTGCACCCAAGGAGACAGGTTTTATTGCAAACTTCTTTTTTTTGGTAATAAAAGCAATTTTCACACACACCATCTTCTTGGCAAAGCTAAGTAAACACTCTAAAGTGGGCAAGAAGGCTGCAAGTAGGATCAGATCCCTTCATGTAGTACCACTGATGAGTTCAGTAGATTGCACCAAAGACAATATAGCTCTGACAGTGGGAAGCAGGATAGAGCTAGCATGAAACTGGCCTGGACATCCCAAAAGCAGAAGTCCCTTCTCATTGCCATAGTTTCCCATAGACATCACATCTACATCAAGCTGAAGAACACAGACATCACAAAGCAGAAACTCATTAGCTAAATTGGATCATGCCTCTGGTGGAAGCTCTGGATTCTGCTTGCCATCTTTTGTGCCATTTGAGTGCTCCTAGAAGGGATTATCTCTCTCTGGTGGTCATGCTGAGCCTGACCAATAAGTTGGCAGAAAAAATGACCTCTGAGAAATCATTTGTTAAAGCAAATCTTATGTGCTGATTCCTTGGCTCACTACTCAACTGTGGGGATGCAAAGCATCATTGAGCCCTACAACTACTGGTGGGTCCACAGGTCACCTTAACTCTTCTGTGCCATTTGGGTTTTGATGCAATGCTTTTTCTTGTCCCTTCTGGTTTGGATTATTGTGCCTTGGCAGGATTATTTAGATCTCCTCAAGGTGAACACCAGTGAAATTCCCCAGATAATGAGAACGGTTACAAGAGGGTGGTGAAGTGGATCTCATGGTGGGCTCTGGAGAAGAGGCAGGTGCTCTGCCTGATGGCAAAAAAGTGAAGAGGAAGCCTCAAGAGATGCTCTAATAGCACCAAAGAGGTAATTGTGCAACCTGATATGTGAGAATGGAGATTCACAACCATCATTACCATTAACAGCAATCACATGGATGGGTAAAATCCCCATACAGAGCATGGAATATGCACCTCTAAATGCCCCCTCCTTTCTTATTTCTCTTCATTCCTGGACAGAGGTGCTGGAGAGGAAAGGCTAACCAACTCAACTTCTCAAACAGACTGAAGTCATAATATTACATCTCTGACTACACATCTGGACTTAAGACTTTCTCTAATGTGATAAACAGTGAAGGAAAGCCTAGAGCACTGGTTTCTTGAACCAATTAAAAACACTTAGAACAATAAAAGTTTACTTTTGTCCATCATCCAAAGATCCCAAAACACTGATGTGAAGAGGCTCAGAGTTTATTTCTCAACCTGAAACTTATCTAAGCATTCAGATGTGAAGCATCACAAGAATGAATGTCCAGTTTTAGTGCTTGGACCTTTATCGTTCATTGGCAGAGACAGGAGGAATAAAGGGAACCCAGAGGCATGCAGCAAAACCCTATGGAGACATCTACAAGTCCTAGAGTTGAGTAATGACATGGAGTTACTGTGCCATTCCTTCAGCTAGCTACAAACAAAGTAGACAGCTCAGCAAAAATTACCAAGTCAGGTAGGGCTACACATACAAAAGTTTAATCCTTAAAAACTGGATACCAAGAAACACCTCCATGTCAGAAAGCATTTCCAGAAGGTAACCCATCCCACACCATATTTAAACCTAACATCAATGCTAAAACACTCCAGCTGCAAGTGCTAAGCAGAAAATAAAATGCCCTCTGGAAAACAGGTGCAGAAAATATAGACATCAAATAAAGATGATCCATCAACAGGTGGAAAGAGCTCCAAAAAAAATCAATCCAGTTTAGGACAAGCTAAATAGAAATGGAACAATCACATCCAGTGGTGCAAGGAAACATGAGCACGGGCCCAAGGAGCCTAGAAAATGTGACTTCTCAGAGCAGCAGCACAGCTGACACAGATACTGAACTGGAAATACTTAAACCACTTCAGATTCCTATGAAAGACTGAGATAAAGAACAAGTCAGCAATGAAAGAGAGTAGGTTTGCATCACTGGGTTTCTGTACCTACCAAAAAGTCTCTGAGGATGGCTGCACATAGAACCAAGCAGGTTGGAAGAGACCTCCAAGCTCATGCAGTCCAACCAAGCATCCAGCCCTAGCCAATCAACCAGACTATGGCACTAAGTGCCTCATCCAGGCTTTGCTTGAACAACTCCAGGGATGGTGACTCCATCACCTCCCTCCCTGGGCAGCCCATTCCAATGCCAATCACTCTCTCTGCCAACAACTTCCTCCTAACATCCAGCCTATCTGTCCCCTGGCACAACTTGAGACTGTGTCCCCTTGTTCTGTTGCTGCTTGCCTGGCAGAAGAGACCAACCCCACCTGGCTATAGCCTCCCTTCAGGTAGTTGTAGACAGCAATGAGCTCTGCCCTGAGCATCCTCTTCTGCAGGCTGCACACCCCCAGCTCCCTCAGCCTCTCCTCACAGGGCTGTGCTCCAGGACCCTCACCAGCTTTGCTGCCCTTCTCTGGACATGTTCCAGTACCTCAATATCTCTCTTGAATTGAGGAGTCCAGAACTGGACACAGCACTCAAGGTGTGCCCTGACCAGTGCTGAGTCCAGGGGCAGAATAACCTCCCCTGTCCTTCTGGCCACACTGCTCCTGATCCAGGCCAGGATGCAATTTGCTCTCTTGGCCACCTGGGCACACTGCTGGCTCATCTTCAGCTACTACCTACCAGTACCCTCAGGTCCCTTTCTTCCTGGCTGCTCTCCAGCCACTCAGTTCCCTGCTCTGTAGTGCTGCTTGGGGTTGTTGTGACACAGAAGGTACAGATTCTAACAAAGTGAGCAGTAAACCCAGGGATACTTTAGCTGGAAGAGAACCTCTCAGTACCAGAGCAGGTGTGACAGTTGCAGTGAGCATGGCCTGTCATTATTGTAATTTCTGAGCTGAAACATCCACATTGATTTTAAATGATTAGAGAATATCTTTTCCCTATAGCAGTACTTCTTGCACCTGTCAGACTGTCACTGTTTTGCAGAAAGAGGGATAGCCTCCTGGGGTCAATATGTGGTTATGTTTCAAGTCATGTTTGAGCTCCAGAATGAACAACCTTCTGAAAACACACAAGCATACAGCACACACATATGGCTTTTCCACAAGTTCTGGCAAGCAAGTGGTTAAAGACCAAGGCGTGTGCGAGCCTGCAGCCTCTGTTAAGTACATGAGCAGTCACACTGGTTTTGGTGGAACAGCCACAAAGCTTATGGAAAGCACGTTTATACTGTTGGGTGAAGCACAGAAGGTAGCATCTTCTCAGCAACTGGTCAGAGTCCATGAAGGAAAACAGCTTTTGTGTGATTAAAGGACACTCTGTGCTGCCAACTATCCCCACATCCCATCTTGCTTTCTCCAGCAGAAAGAAGAGTGTATGCCTACTTAAAAAGTTCCTAGCACTACAGATAAGTCGTTGGGCACACAGTTGTCTCCAGGGCAAGCAAAGAGCAAAGCAGTAAACTGCATGTGACAGGTCACTTAATGCATTTCATGGTGAGGCTTAGGGCTGTAGTCAAACTGTCTGCTAGCAGACACTACTGTAGGTGTCATGACTATTTCTTTTCAGTGGCTCATGATCAAACTGGTGCCTTGAACAGTTCCTGGTCTTAATCTCCCCATACTCTGCAGCTCATGCGATAGGGCAGCTGTGGCAGCTAAGGAAGCTTAGCCGCTTCAACACTGTCACAACGAAATCCCTATCAAGAAGAGCATGGAGAGAACAGACTAGAGAGATATTGAGGTGCTGGAAGGTGTCCAGAGAAGGACAATGAAGCTGGTGAAAAGCCTAGAGCACAGCCCTGTGAGGGGAGGCTGAGGGAGCTGGGGGTGTGCAGCCTGCAGAAGAGGAGGCTCAGGGCAGAGCTCATTGCTGTCTACAACTACTTGAAGGGAGGCTGTAGCCAGGTGGGTTGGGCTCTTCTGCCAGGCAAGCAGCAACAGAACAAGGAGACACAGTCTCAAGTTGTGCCAAGGGAGGTCTAGGCTGGATGTTAGAAGGAAGTTGTTGGCAGAGAGAGCAATTGGCACTGGAATGGGCTGCCCAGGGAGGTGGAGTCACTGTCTCTGGAGGTGTTCAAGCAAAGCCTGGCTGAGGCACTTAGTGCCATGGTCTGGTTGATTGGCTAGGGCTGGGTGCTAGGTTGGCTTGGATGATCTTGGAGGCCTTTTCCAACCTGCTTGATTCTATGGGGAGTCTGTCTGTCCTCCCACTGCCTCCACCACTGTCCCACTGGAGCCAGGCTGTGTGCTGCACACCACTGACCCCCTCTCCAGTGAGTGGAGTCTTCTGCTTCTGTAAAATTAATTTGATAGCTAAATTAAACCAACAATTGCCTCATGTCCAAATACAGTCTGAGTGCACTTGACTTAGAAGGTGCTTCTCTTGGGAGCTAGAAGGGAGCTCCAGTTGTATTACTTACAGAACCTGGGCTAATCTAATTAATTTTTGATGGAAAGTGCTCAATTTTGCAGATGGTAGCTGTCTGTGTCTTCTGTAGCCAGAGCTACATGCAGTTGCTGGTATCTTTTCAGTTTCCCCTGTGATGTAAGAGATGATAAAGGGCCTAATTAATAAAGTCACCTTGAAAGGGAGACCTTCTGTTAATGGGAGAAGGGATTCAGCCTTCGGGAGAACTCCGATTCCCTCATTCCTATCCTGTCGGCCACTCGCGTTCCACCTGCTGAGCACAGCTGATTGCTGAGGGTGTCTGTCCTTGCTTTCACTGAGGCTTTCAAAGCAAGGCAGCAGTTACAAGCATCGTTACAAATGACATCCTGACACTGTGCCATTCCCCTCTCTCACCAAGGATCACATCGGTTCCCAGCGGAGCTCGCCTGCCCCCCACGAGCAGGAGCAGGGCGTTCTCACCCTGCAGCAAAGGGCTGGCAACTGGAGTGCTGACAGTGCAGAGATGATACCAGAGTAAATAACAATAAAGAGCTGCTTCAAACATAAGCCTGAGCCATTCAGACAATCACATTTGATTTTACACTCCCCTTCGGCCAAAGGAAGATTCACACAACTCCACCCAGGAGCTTCACATCTGCTTCCTGCAGTGCCAGGCAGCAGCCTCAAAGTCATTGCTAGGGCTTCCAGCAACCTCTCTAGAGAAGGCTGCTCCTCTTCTCTAACTTCCCTACAGAAGAGAGCACATATCTTTGTTTCTTCTTCTTTATCTTGACTACCCAGATCAATTTTCTATTTTTTCCTGCAGGCCAAACCACTGCTGGCTGTGGTTACAATAAACAGAGGCTCCAGTTTCTCATGGGCTGAGATAACAACGTGGCACAAGCAGAATTAAATCGAGCCAGTCAGCGTTTAAGGGTTAGTGCATTGTCAGCATGCTGGAGAGAGGTGGAGAGTATCACCTCATCCTCACAGCTCACAGGAAATCCTGATGGACACTTCAGTCCATAAAGCATGAAACACAACAGTAGAGATGCATCTCAGAGCTTGGGATTTAGTCTCAAGGGCAAAGTGGTCGAGTTCTGCTGAACCATGTCTAGGTTTAAACAGCAGAGAGAATAAGTAGCATCCACTTGGCTGCTCTCTCCAGAAGAGAGAAGCACCAGATCTGGGTCACCGTCTGTCAGCAACAGGGAGGAAATCTACCCAGAGAAAATTAGTCAAAGGAGGAAGTTAGGAAGTGAAGGTGAAATGGTTCTGCAAAGACTGGAGCTGCGAGAAAGAACTCTCCAGAGTGTTGATTCATCCTGGAGATGAAGTGGTGGATTCCGGTGCCACTGCAAGAGGCTGAGTGGTTTTGACCCTGCTCCCAAATGTGGGTGGTTTTCTATTATAACTGATAAGACTATCATGTCTTAGCATTTCAATCTATTTTAGAGCTATCACACTGTGCTAGCTTGAAGCTAGCTAGAATGTTTTGGTGAGGAGAACTAGATTGCAGGCTGTGAAGGGGAAACAGTGGTGATGGCTACTCCACTGACAGGCTTGCTGAGATGTATAAGAACAAGAAGCCATACATAGAGATAAGAGAGATGCTCTCTGTCCGGGCTGTGGGCTGCATTTTCTCTAACCTAACCTGCTGTCTCTCTGACTAATCCACTTGCTTCCTAACCCCCCTGGCTGACTCTCCAATCTTCCTTGGGCATAAGGTAAGATCTGGGGCAAGGGAGAGGGGTGGGAGGAAGGTGGAAGGGCAGTTGAGAGCCCTTCCTGGAGACTCAGGTTTCTGGGAGGGCTGTTGTGTTTCTGTATTACCTTTTAACTTGTCTATTCCTGTCTGTAACTGTATATGCTGTAACTATCTGCATGTGCTAAGCTGTAAATATAAAGCTTCATTCCATCTCCAGAGCCAGCTGGGTCTAGTCTGGGTGATTTTACAAAGTGTGTGGGGGGGAGGGAACACACAAACTAAGATTTGCAAGGTTTTGTCACTCAAAGTCTCTCAAAGCACTGAGAGGAGGAGCAGACACGAAGGGGATGGCATGCACAGCTCCATGCCCCAGTCTGGACCTAGAAACCCACATGTCCTCTCCTCCAGTCTACCACAACGTACCCAGGACTGTATGCACATCAGCAAAGGGAGCTCAGGATATCTCTGTGGGTTCTGGTGCCTTCAAAGCAGAGCATCTCACCATGAAACCCTGATGATAACAGCTTATTACAGACTCAGTAATGGATTGGAAGGGAGTTCTAAAGGTCATGAACCTCATCACCCAATCCAAGCCCTGAGATAAGAGTTCATTTTGAACATTCATTTCTATTAATGAGGCCAGAAAATCCAAAGCCAAAAGAATGAAGCACACATCCAGCAACACCCAGCCACTCTGACAACAGCCAGCCTGGTATCTCATGAACTTCTCTTGGGACATAGAGAGGGGCTCAAAAATGAAAAGCTCGATTTGGCAGCACTGACATTCTACAGCCTCCAGTACAATATCAAATTAGAGGCTTGATAGTCCCCACAGAGCCACACACTGTTATTTCTAACACAGTTGAGCTGCACTTAAAATGAGGACTTGTGAAAGGAGTAGACTACCATAAAAAGAATTAATTTTCTGTGCCCCAGATCAGAGCTGCAGCACTCAGCTGAGTCCTCTGGAAAGGAATAAGCCAAAAGCAATAAACCTATTAGCAGAATAAACTTTTCCTGCACCAAAAGGGTGAAACAGTGACCTGGCACATGAGTGGCACAGTTGGATGAATGCATTTTGTGTTTCCCAAATCAAAGCACATTTCCTAGGGAAATGGATCCTTTTGCTTCGAACAAATGCTTCTTTTGGGATTAGATATGTAGGAGCTGCAGCTCGACTTTACAACACAGCTGTGTGCTAAGCAGATTTTCACTAGAGCAAAGAAGTCATGGAGGTTGTTAGTGAGCAAAAAGCCAAAGAGGATGATCAGAATAGTTAGGCATTAAAGACCAAGAGAGAGCATTCTGCATGCAAAATGGCCTGGAGCTGCAGCCTTCAGTCCATGACAGAGCAAGTGTGGCTGGTACCTAATACGTTGGATGGGGGCACAGGCCCTCTTGAAAGGCAAGTGCTGCACTGCCCAGTGACTCCATTGCTCTTAGCCAGTCTTTGCCAGTGAAAGATGCAGAGTTTGCACTTCTGGCAGGTTGCAGCCAGGGCACATCTACTTTCTTTAAGCCTCTCTCCCCCATTCCCCAGGTTTCACAGCAGGGATTGATCCCTTATCATATTCTGCCATAGGTTACACAGGTCCTGTGCATCAGCTCCTCATCCAGGCAGTGCTCTCAGCCTCTGCTCCAAAAGTACACACACTTAAATAAAAATCTTAGGGCCTGACAACAAAACACTCTTTGACTTCCATAGAACGGCTTAGGTTGGAAGAAACCTCAAAGCTCATCCAGTTCCAAGCCCCCACCATAGGCAGGGACACTTCCCACTAGAAGCCACTCAAAGCTGTGTTGGATAAGGCCTTGAATACCTCCAGGGAGAGAGCATCCACAACCTCCTGGGGCAAGCCACTCCAGTGTTTCACCACCCTCACTGTAAAGAACTTCTTCTTTCCTCCCATCCTGATGCAGATAGGCCACATATTGCTAATGCACCTGTGCAGGTGAAGGTAGGAAGGTCACACCTTTAAAAACCAAACCAGTCAGACATCTCTAGAAGCTGCAGTCTTCAGAAAGGCAACAGGCAAGGAATGAAAACCAAAATGGCAGAACCAGAAATGGTTATGTGCACCCAAAACGCCCCTCTGGTGGTGAGAGGGAAATCTGCCTCACCCACAGCCCCAGAAAAATCCAGCCAGTCCTGCCCCCTTTCCTTAATGACACCATTTTATTTACATAGAAAAAGATGTACCTGCATTTCCATGAGCTCTTGCTGCTTTTTAATCTATCACTCAAGGAGCTGCTCTCTCAGGGAGTATTTGATGCTGAGCGAGAGGCAGCAATGCTTGGCAAAACCTGACTTGCCTATTTTCATGGAGGCTGTTGGAGCATCCATCAGGTGTGCTGCTCACTCAGCCCAGACAGACACTGCTCCCTGGCAAGCTTGGCAGAGAGCAGATATCACAGTGCTGTTGCTCACTCAGAGCACTGGGTTTCCCCCCCCTCACTACCCAGATGAAGGAGAAAGAAAACATTCATCCTTCCTCCTCACTTCACAGTCCTGGCATTGCTGAGCTCTACAAAAGTCTCCATCTTTTTCTGAATATGGTGAGGTGCAACATTTTTTCATTCCACCTTTAGCAGCATGGAAACTGGCACTTAGTTTTTAATGTGAGCTTTAAAGCCAAGTGGTTGCTAAGCTTTACACATCAGCAAAATCAATCTCCTTTTGGGCCATTTAGAGAGTTCAGGAGTTTGACACAGGTGCCTGCAACTAATCCCTTCCTCCCCCTTTTCTCTCCTCTCTCAAACACCCTTTCAATTTGGCTGGACTAAAGGCAGGGGTAAGGTCAGACAACCTGCAGGGGCCATAAACTACCAGGAATTAAAGCAGGATATTTATTCCAGGTTATCAAGCCCATTTCCTGGCCAGCAGAGTTTAGTGGCCCACGACACACTCCCATGTGCTTTATCTCCTGCTCTTGAATAGAGCCTGCTACTATTCATGTCTGGCCACTAGGACTCTACAGCTCTCTGGATGACCTGCAGGCTGGTTTGATCCTACCTGCAAAGGCTGTCTGCCCTCAAGGGGAAAAAAATAATTCAGGCTATAAAGGAATAGATAAGAATGTATTCCTGCAGAGATGAGTTCCTGAGGCTTTAGGGCTTCTTGCACTACCAGCAAGTTCATTGCACTTGTGAGATGTATCCATTCCACCACTGTTTTTAAACCTACATTAGAGAACAGGCAGCCTTTTCTTCTCTTTGGGTCTTCTGAAGGGAAAGATCAAGAGACTGGAATGGAAGGCAGAGGGGGGGGAAGAAAAAAAAGCCACAAACAGGACCAGTTCCAAGAATATCAGCTACTTGTCAGCTCTGCAAAAGAGCTGTTAATTTATAGAGGAGAAGTGTGCAGGTTCTTTCAGAGCCATACATCAAAGCCTTCTCACTATGATACCTGGCTTTATTTGGCCTTCATATTATGGACCAAATTGGATTTCTCTGGTTCTGGATAAATGGCACAAGGGTGATGTACACTGTGATTTATTGCTGTAAGTGCTTAAAATGCCTCCCACTAAATTTGTTGTGACCTTATCACACCATTAAAACCTGAAGTAAATAAGTGCACTGAGTAAAGGTTAACAACACAGCAAATAAAACAAACAGCAAACAGGGGGGATAGGACCTACTCACTCACATTGCTGGCACACTCCAGGGGATGAAACTGCTGCATGTTCTGGCAGCACAAGGGAAGAGCTCAAAGGATGCAGAGTTGTACAGATGGCAGAGATAAAGAATAGTGCTCAGTGACCCAGACCAACACCAAACCCTGCAGCCCACCAAGCATCACAGATTTGCTTGTCCTCCATGTGGAACAGCATTCCTCTACCTCCAGACCAGGCATGGAGGCTACCTCTAGAGTCAAAGCCCAAACACCACTGAAGACAACCCTTTACAAAAGCATTAAGGATACCACATACTGCCCAAAAGGAAGCAACTAGCAGCCTTTGAGGTGGGCTGGACTGTAAGATCACACAATTTACTTGCCTGCATTAGTCAGGTAATGCTCCTCATCCATCCCATGAGAGTGACAGCAGCGAGCCAGGCAGCTTCATGAAAATCCAGGTACCAGAGGTCTCATCCCCTTCTCAAACATGATCACCCTACCTAGAGGTTCCTCAGCTCCATACCTTCCTCTAGCTAGCTAAATCCAAAGAGCTAACCCACAGGGCAGAAGGAAAAGAATCCTGCTTTAAATAGGCTCCTTGCTGTTTCATAGAAGGGGGTGGTGCCATCACCAGGTGCTCCTCGTTGAAGCCAAAGACACTCATAAAGCTTTGTGCTACTCAGAGTAACAAGACACACCTGCCCAGCACCACAGCTGGCTCAAATCAAGTGAAATTGAGGGGGGGGGGAAGAAAGCATTTATCACTAGAGATACTTAAAAAAATATGCTTAAGGTCCTCAAGACAACAGAATAGAACTCCAATTTTGGAACAAAAGCTGAAGCAGTTTATTTGTTTGGCCTCTGCCTTCAGCTGACGCTGCAGAGAGTAATGCAGTTTATAACTCAAGCTAGTAGGTGGTGCCACCAACATCTCAGAAACCTTAGAGAACAATCAGTGATCTACTGTGTTCTCTGCGTGGGAAATGCATGAACACTGACAAAGCAGACAAGTCCTTAAAACTTAAGGACTACTTAAAAGCCTATTTTCCCCAGAAATATTCTGGTTCCGAGTCAGCAGGACCAAGGTTAAAGCAGGTTGGAATGTGTATGTGAATAGAGGCTGAGCTGCTTCCCACAGCTGTCCCATATCTTGGGTAATCTGGGCTCTGCAGGGTGGGAACCTATGCAGGTGAGGCTGAAGCCTCCTGCTGGGGCTGGCAAGTAGAAGGCATCAGCCATGGTGCTTCCCTGTAGCTACAGAAGAGGAGTTTCTTAACCCTTGAGAAGGTTCACAAGGAATCTTGTCTGCCCTGGCAAAAGTGAGTGGTATAATAACATCACTGAATTCCTAAGGTATTTGGGAAGGAAAAACAGGCTGGATGAGGGGAAGGGGCTTGAGAGGGCTCCTGCTGGAGACAGACCAGCCTCGTTGAGGTGAAGCCCCTGTGGCTAGGGAGTATCTCTGGTTTAGCACTGCTCTCACTTCAAAAATCCATCAGAAGAAGTCCATTATATCATGTGCTTTTAAGCACAATGTTTTTTCTTGGCCTCAAAGTCATCATTTTTAATAGGATGTTAGATAAATTTCATGCTACTTACTTTGTTTGGGTAATGCCTTGTAAGTAGGATTCGAGATTAATTTAACTTTAATTGTTTATTATTTTGGTTGGATAATGCCTCCTAGTAAGAGTTTTTAAATTAATGTGAACCTATTATTAAATTATAATTGAGCAATTATGAAAATAATGAATGTATGATCACAACTGCTGTTGGAATGAGGAGATTCTAATGACCTGACTTGCTTTTGCTGATACATGAGTAGAAAACATTTGTGTGTAGCTAAGTCCTGCCTTGGACTGTTTTTTTTGAAGGTCACTCCATTAGGTTGTAACCACTTTTAAATGAAAACCCTCACAATTCTGTTGAACAACAGTTCAACAAGCACGTGTTGAGCTGTTCTTGCTGGAGAGATGCATTTCCTTTGCAGCAACAGAATTTGTCCTATCAATGCAAACCTGTCCCATGTGTAGCAAATACGTGGTAACCCAACAGGTTATAGGAGCGTGGCTCAACAACTAAGTCACACACAGCATTAAGAAGGAAGCTACAGATCAGAGTCCCATCTGCCATGCCCAGCAAGAGGAAACAACAGCCATCAGTTTATGTGAGTAACTCTATCTCAGCACCCAGTTTTACACTCAAGAATGTACATCTGTGTTCAGAAGTGTAGCAAAGCAAACACTTCGCTCCACCCCCCATCAGTTACCTCCTGCCTCTGCCTTCCCGAAACAAGTCATTAACTGCATTTCAGCTCTTCAGTTCCAAAATCCTCAAGTTCAGCTGCAAAAATGGAACCCCTTTGATCTTAGATTGCCACTAATTCATAATTGATAAACCAGTCTGGAAGGAAGGGGAAAGCTTCGTCCCCATTAGTCGTTCCACTTAATATGTTCTGGTGCTTCAATTATGCAAAACCCAACACTCAGGGTCTGACTGCCTTCCAAAATGTGAGTCAATGGGGGAGAGGGAAAAACCCAGATCCAATTATTCCAGCTGTAAATCTTTGTAATAGCATAGATGTCATAAGAGTGATATCCAACACTGAACAATTCTGTTTGTTTCCCAAGCTGTTGCTTTGTAGAATCCCCAAGGCATCTGTTAATGACTTCAGGAAGCTCAGCAGAGGAGGACTCATTCTCCCCCACTTACATTTTTCAGTCAGGTCATTAGGCTGCATGCTGCAATGACCCCTTCTGGCCCAAGGCACTTGGAATAATACACGATCTGCTAAGTGTGTAAGCAAGAAGGAATGATTAACACAAGTCATGTTCCTCTTTATTTTGTAGAGGAAAGACTGTCACTTCCTCCTGAAGATGTTTGAATTATAAACGTTAAGAGTATGAGCACCGTGAAGAGAACTGTAATGTGCAGACAGCACCGAGCCAGAACTTGTTTCTTCTACTGTGGGGCTCTGACAGAAGCAGGACTATGCAGCAGGGAGCTCAGCTGAAAAGGCCCAGGTGCCTACATCACCTCATATGGACAACCAGAAAGAAAAATATATGGTTGTGCCTGTGGTCTGCCACCCAGCAGGCTGTTGAGTTTAAAGAAGAAGCATTTGGCTTATGTTTCTCTTAGAACTGTACAACCAGGCAGCAAACTCCCAGGGATCAGGGGAAGATGGAAAGCTTCAGGTTCTTTACCATGAAGGTGGTGGAGCTCAGGAACAGGTTGCCTCAAGAGGTTGTTGAGGTCCCATCCCTGGAGTTATTCAAAGTGAGGCTCAACAAGACTCTAGGCAACCTGATCTAGTTGAGTGTGCCCCTGCTGACTGTAGAGGGGGATAGACTGGATCACCTTTGGAGGTGGCTTGCAACCCAGGCCATTCTGTGACTGCATAGATGCTGTTCAAACGAAAACTTATTTTACTCTCAGTATGTCCCCCTGAAACCAGCTGGATCACCTGTTCAGGTTATTTGGGGCCCATATTTCTCCATCATTATCCTCATTAGCAGTCTGGTTTTCTACTGGCTTGTGGCAAGTGACTGATGGACTTCATGCAGCAGGAAGAGGTGAACTGCAGTTGGGTATTTTCCTAGAGCAGGACCAGTACAAGGTCTCTTTTCTAGAGGCCATCATAGCTTGTCACTGATTTTCTATAAACTTTATTCTCTCCCACAGTCATTTCCATCTATCAAATTTGTTCAACAGATCCTGACAGTGCTGGGAAGCCTGGGAGGTGCTCAGAATGCCTTTGGTTTCCTCTACCAAAGAACAACACAAGTATCTTGCAACAGAAGTTCACATCCTCTCTTTTTCTTTTCTCCTATGTGCAGTGAGTTTCCCAGAGTGACAGAGTAAAGTCAAAGGCTTAAAGCAAGCAGAGGAAATGTCTTCACATTGCATTTACTGCCAGAATATGTCAAAGCCATCCCATAAAACTCCCTGCACTTTTTGGTTACTTTAAGGGCTAAATCTACCAAGTTCTTAAAGCTTCCCTTGCTCTGCTCTTCCCTTCCAAAACTCTTTGAGTGTTCAGAAGTTGCAGGGTACACCATGCCCTTTATAAATAGATGTCACCACTCCTCACAAGCTATCCCCATTTCCCTCTTTCCTCTTTGTCATGTGCTGCCTGACACTGTTACTTTTGCCCTCCTGGCATTCTCATCATAGAATGAACCAGGTTGGAAGAGACCTCCAAGATCATCCAGTCCAACCTAGCACCCAATCCCCCTGCCCCAATATTTCAATAGAAAAAACAGCCTCAGCCTTGCACAAGCTGATGAGAGCAATAATCTGTCAGCTTGCTTCCTCAGGCAGCACAGACTCCTCCCCACAGCACAGGGTAGGGCAGGTGATGGGGTTCAGAGCTCTGGCTTTGCTGACAGCCTTTGAGAATCCTGTCCTGTGGCCATCAGGACTCAGACCATTGATCCAGGGTCAGTTCTTGCCTCACGCTTCGCCTCTCCTACTTTGCTCCGTGTTCTGTTGTTTTCATTCTCCACAGACACCTGGCAAAAGAAAACCAATTCTGCACCTCACAGACATTTTAATAATTCATATTCAACTTCAGTTACTGCAAGTTCAATAAACAAGTACTTATTAGAAAGCAATCATTTCTCCTTAAAGCGGGCAGTTTGGGGGAGTGAAATCACAATAATTACATCTAAGAATATGCATGAATAACAAACATTCAGCCCTCCTGGTTTTGTTGCTTTGCTTATTTGCATGAAAGCCTTCCCCACTGCTCCCCTTGCCTTTGTTTTAGCAGAGACTTTGCTTTTAATTGGACTGAATATTCAGCTGGGTTCAAACCCAAATTTGTATGTAAAAAAAAAAAGCTATACAGAGCAACCAGCTCACCCTGGAATCCATCAAAAATAACAAGAAGGATTGGAATGAGATTATTCCAAGAGCTCTCTTGCATTCATAGAAAACAGATTTATTGCACTTGCAGAGAAGCTCTCCCAGATAAGAGAGATGCAGGCGATAACATTGATTCCTCCTGCTTTCTCCTCTTGTCCACAAAGCAGAGCCCTGTGCATATCTGAGCTAATTCCATACCTGAGAAAGGTTTGCATGCACTGATAGCCTGCTCTCCATTTCTACACAGAGACCAACTCAACACAGCAACATACCAACACTCTCCATTTTTGCAGTCTCCTTCCTTCAGCCTTCCCTTGGGGTGCTTTGCACACTCCTATGAAATTCACTTGGTGCTAAATGGAAGCAATGGGGAACACAGCAGTCAGCACAAAACAAACCAGACATCATTAAATGGCAACTGAAAACACAACTTCTGCAAGAACCAGGAAAGCAGGTTGAAAAGCTCACTTCACTTTCAGTGAGTGTGATGGTTTGGGTGTTACCTGTCCCCCCATGCTTAAGAAAATCACCTAGACTAGACTCAGCTGAGCCAGAAAGTAAAGAATGAAGCTTTCTATTTACAGCTTAGCACAATACACAAGCAGATATTTACAATCTAGACAGCTAGAGACAGAAATAGACAAGTTAAAAAGTAATACAGAAGTACAACCCCCACTCCCAGAAACCAGAGTCCCCAGGAGGGGATCCCAACCACCCTTCCAGCTTCTTCACATCCCTCTACCTTATCCCAGACTTTGCCTTACATTCAAGGTGAGTTTGGAGGATCAGCCATGGGGGTTAGGAAGCAGATGGATTAGTTAGCAGGTTAGGTTAGAGAGAGAGAAGTGCAGCCTAAAGCCAGAGAGCAAAACTGCATTATCTACGTTTGTGTTCTTGTTCTTATCTATCTCAGCAAGCCTATGAGTAAAGTAGACATCACCACTGTTTCCTTTTCACAGCCTATAATCTAATTCTCCTCACCAAAATATTCCAGCCATCTTCAAACTAGCACAGTGAGGGTAAAGCCCATCAGCCTCAACCTGGAACAGGGAGAATGAACACATCCCTACCATCCACCCTAGCAAGCACAGTCACCCCCTCATGGTTGCCCAGATGACAGCGCCAAACTGCAGCCTGCCACCCCTCTGAGAAGATGCAGGCTGTGTGTTCCCTCCAGGGAAGGTTTGTTTTGCTTTTCTCATTTACAAAATAGCTGTTTCCATAAAGAGCATCATTCCTGCACTCCCACTCACAGCAAGAAAATTAAAACCAAATTGAGGTTTCTTCTGCCACCACTAGACAGGGGAAGGCTCCCAGGAAGAAAGAGAAAACCCCACCTTAAACAAGGTTTTGCAGGCATGTTGTGGAACTGTTTAATGGAAGACAACATGTTGGGAGGGCAATTTTGACTTTCCCAGCAGGGAGAAATAATACCTTTATAAGTTGGAGGCACACGAGTCCTCCACTAAGTCTTGCCTTGCTGGTTGCCCTGCAGTGATCTCATACAGCAGTCTCAGAAGAGGCCCTGAAGTCATCAACTCTAAAGGCACAGGGTCGGGGGTACCTCTCTGATATAATCTGCCTTCCTGGGGAAGATGTACATTTAACTCCAGGGCTACAAACAAAGGCCAGAGAGAAGCAGCAGCACATTCTCCTGTGTCAGGTAAAGTGTGACCTTTCAAGTTGTTTTTCAAAGCAGAACATCTTCCTGCACCAGAGGCACATGCAGCTCCAGCTAGGTTACCTGTGAAAGGTCTGTGCTCAGAGGCCAAATGAAACAGGATAACTGTGCAGTGGGTTTGAGAGCAGGCTCTACTGTCACCCCCATAAGTGCTGAACATCTGCTGATCCCAGAAGGTCCAGACCGCTAAACAGAAATCACAGGAGTCCAGGTGGTTTTCTTTGAAGTCATCTTTCTACTTGCTTACAAATTCCAGCTCTCAAAGTAAACCAGCTGAAGCTTGTCCCTCTGTAGATAAAAGTAGATCTGCCCTATACCAGTAGAGCTCCCAGGGTGCAGAGCAGTTCCTCTGCCCTATACCAGTAGAGCTCCCAGGGTGCAGAGCAGTTCCTCTGCCCTATACCAATAGAGCTCCCAGGGTGCAGAGCTGTTCCTCTGCCCTATACCAACAGAGCTCCCAGGGTGCAGAGCAGTTCCTCTGCCCTATACCAACAGAGCTCCCAGGGTGCAGAGCAGTTCCTCTGTCCTATGCCAATAGAGCTCCCAGGGTGCAGAGCAGTTCCTCTGCACCACACAGATTCCTGCAGGAGTTAATCACTGTAAAGCACAGTGAAAGGCTTTTGGCAAAAGGCACTAAAGTCACCAAGTCCCTTTTTTTTCTTGCAGATTACACATCTCATGTTAGTTTGTTGGGGTTTTTTTTGCTAAGAGCAAATTGAAATGAACATCATGAGGCACAGATTTGTAGTAGATCCTCATCTGATCTAAATTAAGAGAGCTCTGATCTGTATTCCTAAATCACACCTTCTTGACAACCCAGGAATGGCAGTTTGGTGGTGGAACACAAGGATGACTACAGCTAATGCTACAAGTCTCAGCTTCAACAAAGTTTGACTTATCAATTTCCCTTCATTTTTATAGTCTCCATTCCAAACTTAGAGGAGGAAAGAGGATTTGATTTCAGGATCCTAGTGTCTGTTTTCATGGCCTTAAGGTGCATGAGGGGAGGAAGTTCTTTACTGAGCAGGTGGTCAGGCACTGGAATATGCTGCCCAGGGAGGTGGTGGAGTAACCTTCCCTGGAGATGGTTAAAAGGAGGGTGGATGTGGCACTTGAGGATATGGTCTGGTGATGAAGGATGCTGGGATGAAGGTTGGACTGGATGATCCTGGTGGTCCTTTCCAATCATGGTGATTCATAGTGGTCAGATGTTGTGCTGAGGGATTTGGTTTAGTCAAGGACTTGTCAGTGTGAAACTAATGATTGGACTCAAGGAGCTTGAAGGTCTTTTCCAATCTAAGAAATTCTGTGACTCTGTGCTTTCCCTGTGAACTCCAAAGCATTTCATAAGAGCATGTGACTTGTGTCTTCTGCCAACTCATTTTCCCTGGTGCATTGGCATAGAAGCATGCTGGGCAGATGCAAAGCAAACACCACAAAACAACCAACATGTTTGGATCTAACCTAGTTTGGGAATCCCTGGGATGCAGGGGAATTTGAACTGGCTACTCAGTTCTGACTGAATCAAAAAAAAAGAGCCAGCAAAGCTCTGCCTTCCTTTTTTTAAGCTTATTTATGTACAGATCAAACAAATCAGACTTCCAAGTGCCTTCATTTAACTTTGATGCCAAATTTTGATGTCTTCCCCATTTACAGTAATCATTTTTATGTGCATAAATATTTTTTTCTTCCATCCAAAAAAAAACCCCAACCCATACTACACATAAAAAGGCCAACTCCATTTGAAATAGGCAGCATTTTCTGCTATTTGAAAACTCTGCATTTTTAATTTGCTCCTTATCAGCAGAGCACTTCTGGGGCAAAGAGAAGATCAAGTTTTTAATGCCTTTCAGTTGATAGAAATTAACGTTTTACATCTGTATTCCAAAGAGCTGGCTCATAGAAGGGTGCTGACATGTTTTCACACTCTGTCTCTAACATGTGTTATGTACCCAGTCATGGCTCTTTCTCAAATGGTTGCTGCTTTAGCCCCTGATGAGTACCCAAAAGACGACATTTCCATGCAGTTTAATCCACTTGAATCATAGAATCAACCAGGTTGGAAGAGACCTCCAAGAGCATCCAGTCCAACCTAGCACCCAGCCCTATCCAATCAACTAGACCATGGCACTAAGTGCCTCATCCAGGCTTTTCTTTAACACCTCCAGGGTCGGCGACTCCACCACCTCGCTGGGCAGCGCATTCCAATGGCAAATCACTCTCTATTATTCAGTGTTAGGTGGTGGTAAAACAGCTGTTAAGTGTCTTCCTTCCTCTTTCTTTAGAACATGATCTCAGCACTGCATTGGTCACCCCTTGTGAAAGATCTGATTGTATCTGGTGATGTTGTTCTTTTCTTGCTGTGGGCAGAAAAAGGTTAATGTCTTACATCCAAGGACAACGATACCGAGGTTATTGTACTACACTGGAGAGGGATAGAAGTGCCATAGAATCATAGAAGCAACCAGGTTGGAAGAGACCTCCAAGATCATCCAGTCCAATCTATCACCCAGCCCTGTCCAATCAACTAGTCCACGGCACTAAGTGCCTCAGCCAGGCTTTGCTTCAACACCTTCAAGGACAGCAACTCTGCCACCTCCCTGGGCAGCCCATTCCAATGCCAATCACTCTCTCTGCCAACCACTTCCTCCTAACATCCAGCCTAGACCTCCCCTGGCACAACCTGAGACTGTGTCCCCTTTATTCAAGTGTGTCACTTTATTACAGTGTGTTTGTTCACTTTTCCCTCCTCTAACTTCCACCTAACTTCAACAAAGCCCATCTTGATGACAGGAAGGATACCTTTATTTTTTAATCAAAGCAGATGGACATTTAAAAAAATTATTATTTCTACAAGATCCAGGAGTGATTAACTGAGCACAGGCAGTTACTGCAAAGATTTAATTAAGAAGTCTCAATATAATTTCTCACTGGTAATTGAAAAAGGGCATGGTCTAGGAAGGAAAGACATGCACCACACAGTAGAATATTCACATACTTGTTGTGGAAAGGAAGCTTCTAAGAGCAGAATCTTGAAAGCAGTTGCAGGCTCCCTGCAAGTTATTACTGCTCTGGGTTTCAGAGGTGTTGAGCATACTCAGCACACTGCAGGATTTACCTGTAATGGCTATCTGATCCAATCCCCAAACTGTTAAATGAATAAAATCCCTGCATGCTAGAGCAGGACATGAAGAAGATTGCCTGTGTTGCTGAGAGATTGAGATTATCAAGTGAATAAATCTAGCATGTGATAGATAAAACAAATACCCATTAAAAATATAAATCTCTCACCACTAGGAAGAAAAATGCATTCCTAGCCCAGCCTCTGAAAGCCTTCAGAAAGACAGGCATAACCAGCATCAGAACAGATGAAGAGGAAAAATAATTGCTTTCCAAGCATCCATCTGCACAGAAGTATTAAGCACAGCATCCTAAAAAGATAAGAGCATAAGAAAAACAAAGAGTATCCCTGCAACATCGAGGACTTGGTGAGAACAGGTGGAAAACTCTGCTTTGAAATGTGACACAGTAGAGACAAGCCCAGACATTTCCAGCTACTCAGCCAACACTGTAGCTGGTGCTGCATTCATCTTGGATGCAAATTTTCACTGGCTTCCCTAAGAGAGGTGTAACTGCACCAGACTTCTGACCCTTGTGCTTGATTCCAGTCAGCCCAAGTTCCACATTATCTTGTCCCTCCCCTTCACTAACTTTGGACTCACCTTGCTCTTTTAAGGGCATCACAGTTCCTCTTGTCTCACACTCCAGTTTCTCCAGCTATGTCTCTGTCAAGAAGGTGCCATTTGTCTTCCCCATTTGGCAGTCTGCAGCTACATTTCTGCATGTACCTAAGGCCCTGAGCACACTCAGGATGAAACTTAGCAACATTGTTATGTAAGAGGCTGCTACGAATAGGGATCCTGGGGGGCTTATCCAATTCACATGGACTGGGCAGACAAAACACAGCTGAAACATGTGTATGGATTTATTGCTGAACCTTCCTGGCTCAAGGTTCATTATCTCCAGCTTGCCCTCTCACAGGAACTACGCTGCAGGCTCCAACTCAGGGCACCTCAGTCACAGAACAGGCAACCCATCCAGAGAACCTTCAACCACAACACTAATCCCAGTAAAACCCTGAGCCTAGTCCTGTTGAGGGACCCCTGGCTAACTTAGGGCTGCCTTCCCCTGCTTGTGCAGGCAGAGACTTTTTCAGACAGTCCAATGTTCAGACTTGCTGAACTAGTGATACACCAGAGGCATGAGAGAAACAGAAAAGGGCTTTTCAAGGCAGTGGAGAAGATCAGAACCATTATTAATGGCTGAAAGCTAAAGCTTTGCAAGTTACGATACAGCACAGAGACAGAAGGTTGGAAGCAGAAAGACCACAAGGCAGATGTTCCACCTCCATTCTGCACCACAGTGAGGTTCAGCTATATACCCCTTCTGGTGGAAACTTCTGTTTCACAGCACACCTTGCTGTACTGGGATAATTCAGGGAATTCAAACTCCAGAAGAGAGACAGTAGCAGGACAAGGCTCATTACTAACAATTTAATCAGCCATTTGTGGGGGTTTCTGGGTTTGTGCCAAGTTCACCCTCAGAGTTTAGGACACACTGTGAGAGGAAGTAGGAGTCCTGTGCATTCTCTCAAGCTCTTCCATTACACCTGATTTATAGCATGACACTACTTGTTCTAGCCCATAACCTTGAGCTTGTAAACTACACAGGGGAAAATTTACTAACTACTGAGTTCACCTTAATGCACTATTGGGAATTTTAAATGAGGGAAAAAGAAGGTAAGGAATCAGGTGGCATCTAGAACAGCTGGTTGTGAACAGCAATCCTTTTAATGGCCCAGTGCAATGCACCTCACAGCTCACTCTAATTTAATTGGGAGTTTTAATTTATATGGCCAGGATACAGTAAGGACCTATGTTTGTCTTGATCTGAAGGAGATAATCAATAGGAGAGATGTAGACACATTTCACTGCTTATTAGCTGCACACACTGATGGAGTTTACCACAATAGCATGTACAAATGCCTTTACTCCACTCTTAGCTAGCCTAGGAGTTTGACTAATAATACGAGGCAGGAAACTGTTTTGCAGCTTTTCTACTATGAAATACAATTATCATCCACAACAGAATTCCCTACTGGTAAAGGAGTCCCCACAGAAAGGCAACAACAGCTGGAACACAGGTGCCACAGGTACTTACTGCAGTTCTGAAGAACCACATAAAAAGAGCCTGGGACTTGCATGAACACCAAGCAGAATGTGAGCCAGCAATGTGCTCCCATCACAGGTACAGCAAACTGCACACTCTGCTCCATTAAAGCATGGCCAGACAGCCAAGGGAAGCTAATCTCACTCTCAGCAGCACTGCTGAAGCTGCACCTGGAACATCAAGTCTGGGTTTAGGGCTCAGATGTACAGCACAAGAGGTTGAAGCTGACCTTGCTCATCCTGCCAAAAAGATGCTTGTCAGGGTGATCAGACTGCAACGGGAGTTACAATGTGGCAAAATCAACTGCACCAGGGAAGAGAACAAAGCACAAGAGGGGCCAGTGTGGGAAGCTCAGGATGGGCTTTGCAAGATGTTTTCACAGGGAGAGCAGCATAGCACAAGTAGAGGCCACCAGAGAGGTGGCTGGATTTCCAGCTTCGTGGGTGACTCGATGCAGTGCTCACAACGGTCCCAGCTCCATGCTAATTTAAGATAATGGCATCAGATGACTACAAATATGCTTTAGGTCTCTGCTATTCTTCATTATTCCTACACCTTCATTATTCTATTCATTATATCCTTTGAGAAAGGGAGTGAAGCTAGGTTCAGGTATGACAAATCCATTTTACCACACAACTCAATGGCTGTCCTGCTGTGTGATATGCAAAGTGGTGCTTAGCTGCAGGAGTCAGGTGCTCTGCCCCACATTTTGTCTTTAGTTTCAAGAACACTCTGTTCAAGTGCATTACACAGACTTTTAGATTAATTTCCTCAACTAATACTCTGAGGTGGATGCCTAATGTGCCTAGTGTAAAGTTGCACTCTCCTTGGTTTGTTCTCTTCAATGGCAGCCTGCCCTCTGTATTAGTGTATAACTTCCCTGAAACAAGAAGGGAGTGTTGATGTTACAGAGCAAATACAGAATGAGCTCTGCATTTTTCTCACTACTCCCAAGAGATAGCTTGCCCCTTACTTCAGTCTCAAAAGTCAGTTCCTGAAATCTTCCCCCTCCTTTCAAGTCATTTTCCCTAGGCAATGCTCCAGCAAACAGTAACTTGTGTCATCATTATTACTGCTACTACAGTGTCTTGGTTGGTTTAATTGGTGATTCTTTTAAATTTTAATTCTGAAGTATGACTTGGTAGATGCCATTCAGCAATAAAGACTTATCCTCTGAAAAGCTTGACTTAAGAGCACTTTCAACTGGACTATAGCTCATGGAGAAGAATGTCACACTATTTCCATGGTTCATTAAGGTCATTAGGAGTAACCTTATTTCCATTTAAAGGGAAATGCTGTTTGCAAGTGACTTTACAGCATCTCAGCAGTGAATTTTCATAGGGACTAGCAAAGAGCAAATAGTGATTCTTATTGTTCCTTCACTCCAATGGCAGGACTCTTAAGACACTCCCCTTTGTGCAAGAGGGTTATCAAAAGATTTGTGCTGCATGACCTCCATCAAGTTCATGCTGGGTACAGCAACACAGCTGAAGCACTGGGCAGAACATGCCTGTCTGTGCCCAGGTAAGATGTGATCCCTAACATCATCCACCTCACAACAGCAATTTCCAGTACAGACCTGACCAGAATCAGAGGTCCCTAACTGTCCATCATATTCATATTCCACATTTTTAAAGAGGGTGATGATCACTTTATAACTATATTCATTAGGCTTTCCCTACTCCACCTTTGATGAACTACTTCCTCCACTTTCCTCACTGGAAGCTTTAAAACGTTTATCAACAAGCCCAACAAGATTTTCCTCAATTAAATCTCACATTGCTGAGCACAGCTCACAGTTCTCTTCAGATTTCCCTGAAGTCTTGCTACACTTTCGTGCACACTTTGCTTCTTCTCTAGTTTCTGTAACGTCAGCACATACATACACCAGTGGTGAATTTACAGTGCCCCCGGATGTTACTAACAAAATCAGCAACAAGTAGAGGTCCAGCTGCCCCTCTCCCTCCCGTCTGCTGGTGATTCATTTAAGAATGTTATTTGGGGTTACAGTAATAAATTATCTTCTTATGCTCAAGACTTGCTGCAGTCAGCATGGAATTTTTTGTCTGAAACTATACCAAATACCTAACTGAAGTGTAGACACACTAAGAAAACAGAGAAGAATGAAAACCCCCAAAAGTTGACAGTAAAAAGCTTTATCACTGTATCTGACTCAATTTTTTTAAGGTTCAAGCAGGTTCCCACATCAATGTCCTAATGCACCTACCATAGAAACTACTTTGGACACTTACTGTCTTAGAAGTGAAAGGCAGGGATCAAGCCAGCTCAAGCCCATCTCACCAAATCTCCTATCAATCTACTGTCCCACACTCCTTAATGGTCCACAGTTAAGGAGGCTGTGGTGCTCCCTTATGCAGCACTGTTAGGGATGCTCTACAGATTTTCAGAAGGCAGAAAAGGGTACTAAGGAATAAAATGAACGCTGAAAAGCAAGCAAAGGTTTCCCACTTAGCTGTTCTGAGAAAGTAGTAATGGCAAGCAACAACCTTACTTTATGAGTGAAATTTTTTTGAAGCCCAGGTCTGTCTGTTTAGAAGAGTGTCAGGGCCACCTGCTGCATCATAAAGCAGCTGGAAGAAACATCAGTCACATTCTCACTTCTCTCACCATCTGAAGATTCCTAGCTAGAGCAATGGTATCTGTAAGGAGACCCAGAAGAGACCTGAAGCAAAATCTGTAGCATGTAGAAACTGGTGCTGAAGTAAAACCTGGCTTATAGATATTTTACATCCTTACATGAAAAGTGCTTACTGAACTTGGATTATTTTGTAATTCTTTTGTCTTCTCCAAGATCTTTGACCCTCACAAAAAAAAAGATTAAGGCATTTTGCTACAGCTTGCAAGAGATGCAGTACGAGAAAAGAGTTTTATAACAGTAGCTGGCAGAGCAAAGCACAGCTGTTTATCACAGCACACCAGAAACATTTCTTCAAACATTACATCAGGAACTACAGAGATAGAAGGTTTTATCAAGGTACATACCTTTCAGACAAAAGTTATAAATCACAGCTTCAGAGCAAGTAAGCATCACAGAAGGCAGACTCCAAAAAAACACCTAGTAATGGTAGTGAGCAAGGTGTATGCTTCTCATGTAAATTCACAATCTCCTAACACTCTCGAAACATCATGAGACCCTTTCTTTGGCAGCCAAAGGAAACAGCTGAATACCATTTTAAAGTCAGCAAAGTAACTTTTCTTTACTGAAACTGTCCCTTCACCATCACTCAAATACCAAAGCAAAGACATGTCAGAAAGATTACTGCTAGTTGGTGTGATACCAAGACTCAAATGAAGTAAGCAATTCGTCTCTAGAATACAGCCTAATGTTCCCAGAATAGAAAAGAAAGGTCTAAGTTTCAGCCATTTGCACAAACAAGCAACTGCTGATTCTTTTCATGTTGATGTTCATGATCTGAGTGAAATGAGATTCCTCCTACTAACCTCAGTCTTTTTCTCTTAAAAAGAGTAATGAAAAAAGGCATTGTTTTCAGAGAACTGGAAGTCTGATTTGTATATACAATAAGCCATTCCATATTAAATCCACAGAGCATTTTACTTGCCTCCACATTACAAAAGCAATTTGTTTCCAGACAGTGGAGATTAGCTGGTGCACTCTTCACCAAGACAAGCTCTTGTCCATATTGTGCCTGTTGCCCTTACCGAGCTTCCACAGAGAGGAGCCTGAACTCCGTGCACACATCAGACTATCAATGCCACGGTCAGAATCAAGAGCAGTCTCAACGCGCTGCGAGTTTTCACTGCCGCTTCCCTCTGACAAACTAAACATCGCCACCTACCGACTGCCACAGACTGAGCTTTAAACCAGTTTTTTATTCCCCACTCACAGACATACCACCTACGATGCACAACAGAAGGCTGTAAAGAAAGAGCATACCAGATAAAGAAAGCATAAATCGAAGCCTGATAATCTCAACCGTTACTCTCACTTGTTTCGTTATGCCGTTGTAGCTATTTTGAGATAGCAAGTTTTAGTCCAGGTCTTGATTTTGCAGCATGACTGTCAAGCACACTTTCACAGAAGACACAACCATACAGCACAGACAGCTGTGTGGATCTGAGGACAACCAGAGTTTCCTACAAGCTTTGTAACGGCATCATATGCTCTACATTTGATATTCCTGGGTAGAGCTTGAATGTTGTGGCCCAAAAAACCGCAGTAAAAGTATCATCTGATGCTGCTTTTGCAAGATTCTCCCGAACCCATGGCGTGACAACTAAATAAAAAGTCTGTGATGATTCTTCAGTAATCCAGCCCCAGCAGCACCAGAGATGTAACTAAAAGATGATTTTAATTGCTCTTTTATATACTTACATTGTCAAACAAGAAATACCTATCTAGTCACAAAAGTTTGTCACAGCGTGTGAACAATGGTTCTGTTTCGCAGTTGCTGCACGTATTCTTTCGCTTGGTCAAAACCAGTCTTTGGTGGCTCTGGAGGAGGAGGGGGACCTTCCACCAACTTCACAAAGTAATGGCACCTGGAGATCTTCATGATGCCAAACATGCCTTTGCCATGATAACGAATCCTCTTCGCATAGCGGCCTCTGCCCGTGGCTGACACAGCTGAAAGAAAAAAGGCAGGAGAAAGAGACAGCAACTCAGGCAAGAATAAACTACCACACATCTGCAGCTGAAACATTGCCTTGCCAGGGGATTTTTTTATGACTGCATATGAAAAGTTAATTCTATTTTGGATTCTCTCCACCATCTTTCTTCTCCTGCATTTAGCAGATGCTGCTAACAGAACTCCGTGAGACGAATTCACACTGCTCAAGAGCACCGAAAAGGTGAACTTAGAGAGCATGTGTGCAAAGATAAATACGTAGCAAAGGACAAATCCAAAAGAAGCTACACTGGGCACTTACTAGATTATATAGCTCTTCTGAAGGTGATATTAATTCCACTGCTTTTCAGTAGTTTGTGTCATGAATTTCTCTAGCAGTCCTGCAGACTTCATTTCCCCCCCACTTCTCCCTTTATTGTATTCATCATAGCCATTTTCATTATCTACACATCCAGCACTGCTGTAGCAGATAAACCTTCTCATGGTAAAAGGCCTGGAGGGCTCCAAAGAATTCTAATCAAATCTGCTCTACAATCCAGGTTACTTTAAGCTTTATGAGGTCAGTTTAATAACATCTATACAATATTTGGCCAAAACAGGAATTCTTTTCTTTGGACCTAAAACCACCTACAAGTATTTCTCTAGTAGTTTCCTGGGCAAGAAAGTGCTACAGTTAGTACAAGCTGACTCTGTAATCATCTGTAACAAAACCTTTTTATACAGAGAGCTACAGTCAATATTAATGTATTTCTATACAGTTTCTTATGGTCCTGCAAATCTTGTAGTGCTAGCCACAGACAATGCCTCCAGCACCTGTGTTTGTTGGCAACATTAAAAAGTAATAAACTCGTTCTGTCTACTGTTTCATAACCATGTTAAGCATCTTCTTCAAGGCTTTCTGTTCATACAGGCAGCAGAAAATCCACTCCTAGATGAATAAATCTTAAACCAAGTGCATCTAGCAGATTTCAGAAGAAGAGTGAGATACAAATACAACAAACTGATGGCCAAAGGCTCAGCAGCCACACTAACTTGAGCGGTGATGCTGCAGATACCTTCACCAAAACAGGAAAGGTAAGTTTACTAGAAGCTGTCCCCTGTTCAGTTCTGCTGATTGCAAGTAACAAAATCTCATTACAAAGTAAAACTTTTTCATCAAGCAGGATGACATTTTTCTGCAGGGGAAGAAGAAGCAAATGTACCTATATGTAAATTTGATTTGTACTCAACATTGTGATTTCTTACTGCCATGTCCTGTGCTTCTAACAGAACCTGTAACAAAGAGAAGAAATACTGAGTAGAAATTTAAGCAACATTATTTCTTATCTCTAGATTACATGGAAGAAACAGTTACAGAGAAAAATATTTTATAGAGACCAAGCTTTTTAAAAGACAAACAGCTTTTACACAATGTTCTTTTTGTATAGACTGAAAAAAGCTACAAGACAACTTTTTTATGTTTTGGAGTAGAAAAGGGAGTGTAAAAGATAGTTCTCATCAGCTTCTGTCAGCCTTCCATCCATGGACCTTTGTTTAATTAGACAGACTATAAACAAATTCCAAAGGTGCACAAAATGAACTTAAGCCACTCAATATTTTCAGTTAATCCAGGACACTGCTTTGTCATTATATTGCCAGAAATCAATGCTTTGACCAAGAAAATGAGTAATTTGATACGCCTAACAACTAGTCTGTGAAAGCTTTCATACCTTTACAGAACTCAGTCTTTTCCATGGTGATATCCTTTGTCTCTTACAATTTTAAGACTCAAGGCACATAGATGTAGCAGCCATTATTGACAAGGACTCTGCATTATTTACCACTTAACAGCAAGTATTGTTGGAGAGAGTACTCAGGTGTGATTTATTATCCTTACAAGCTAAAACAGCCAGCGCAAACGGCCCCTGCATATTTCTTTTTGAATGGTCTAGGTTGGAAGGGACTTCAAGGATCATCCAACTCCAACCCCCCACCATAGGCAGGGACACCTCCCACTAGAGCAGGTTGCTCCAGGCCTCATTCAACCTGGCCTTAAACACCTCCAGGGAGGGAGTATCCACAACCTCCCTGGGCAACCTGCTCTAGTGGTCACAATACTACATGACTGCTATAAAACTCTGTTGTTTGTGTTCCAAATGGGCTAAATAGGAACATGGACAAATGCAGAAAACATCTCCAAACTTCTTTTGGAAGGTATTAAGTTTTCATGGAAGTAACAGTGTTAAAGAATAGCACTACCTACCTCTTTGATCACCTTTGCTCCCTTTTTATCACTAAATTCCAGCTGAGCAAGAGCCTGATCAATAGACATTCCTTTTATCTGCAATCAAAGTGTTAAGGTTAACTCCTGTAGTTACAAATATTTCCCTTCACAGCATTTAAATTATTTTGCCATTAGAAAGAGGAACTCAAAAGATTTCAATTTCCTGAAATAGCATTTCTTCAATGTAGCATATTACATACAAATTTCTGAGCTAAATACTGAATAAATCTTACTAAAAACATTTTTCTTCCAAGTCCCCTTTGCCAGTTACTACTACACATGAAAATTCTTCTACAGTGCATAATCTGCCTGTGATCCTCCATACACAGAATCAGAGTGGTCTGGGTTGGAAAGTGCTTCCAAAGGTCATCTAGTCTAAACCTCTCTGCAGTCAGCAGGGGCATGCTTAACTATTCAGGCTGCCCAGAGCCCTGTTGAGCCCCACCTTAAGTAACTCCAGGGATGGGGCCCCAACAACCTCTGTCAACCTGTTCCAGTTCCACTACCTTCATGGTAAAGAACTTGTTCCTAATATCCAGTCTAAATCTACTCTTCTTCAGCTTGCAGCCATTGCCCTCATCCTATTGTTGCAGGTCTTCACAGTCAATCTTTCTCCATCCTTCTTGTAGCCACCTTCAGGTACTGAAAGACTGCTATTTGGTCTCCTCGGAGTCTCCTCCTCTTCAGGCTGAGCAACTCCAGCTCCCTCATCCTGTCCTCATAGCAGAGGTGTTCCAACCCCCTGATCATTTTAACGGCCTTCCTCTGGACCTGCTCCATCAGGTTCATCTCCTTCCTACACTGAGGGCTTCAGAGCTGGAGGCAATACCTCAGGTGAGGTCTCACCAGAGCACACTTGGGTAAAATAGCCAAACCAAACCTCTAAAGAACTACTTGCCTGCACAGCATCATGCCCTTCCCCAGAGATGCTACAATGAAGATGCTGATTAGACTGTGCCCAAACAGACATTAAATTTTACATTCTAACAAATAAAGTACAAAGTACTTTTTGCTTACCAGTTTGGCAAGATACCACATCTTTTCATGGCTGTATTTTATATCCCTCCGACAGTGATATATTTCCTAGGTGCAGAAAGAAGTTAGTAATTATGCTGTGAAAACAAGAAAGGACCACACACGTCTGCTCCACAATCTGTTTTTAACTAGGAATAAAGTAGGTGTGACTCCCTCTACTACACCATGAATCTAACAAATGGGCATGCTTTTGACATTTGGAACTGAACACATTAAAAAAAAGTAGCTAGCATAAAGAAAATTTTTAAACCATCATAAGAGATTTAGTTTATAAATAGATGTTCCTGAAAAGGATGATCAGATTTTTTTATCATCTTCTCCTTTCCTCCTCTCCAGCTTTTCAGGCAGTCTAACACTGACAGATTCACTCAGTCTCCAAAATATTACTCTGTTGTCAAGTCAAGTTGCTGGGATAGCAAGTAAATAATATTACCAGAGTGGATTTAATTAGCTTTTCTGAAATGAAGAAGGTTTGCATTTTGATTGGCATAAAGAGCTGTCTCCACAGACTTACTTAACATTGTAACTGTGCCAGCAGGGACCAAAACTAGTTAGTAAACTTTAACATCAATACAAATTTGAAAGAGATGGCATTCTTTATGAACAGGTAAAAAATTGATTTAATAAGTGAGTCGGTCGATAACTGCTTTTTCACATCCACTGCATTAGTCAGCACAGTGTCCTGCACGTATCTCCATGTCTTAAGCCACACTGTTCACCAAAGAAATAAATGCTCATGATCTGAAAAATGCCTTGTCTTTTGAAATGCAAATACTCTGCCAAGCAGTATGCCCACAGATGCCACAAGACATTAATTCCTAATGAATAGGAGGTACAAAAGTGTTCAGAAATTGCCCAAAACAAAGAGGCAAGAAAATTGCGGGGTGTAATCCTTACAGCTGGTCTGCGAGGTTCTCCAGGGAGCTGTGGAGGGTAAACAACCCTGTTCTTTTTCTCCCACTTCACAGGTTTCTGCAGATATGTACTTGTGTGGTCGCATGACAGAGGACGAAGGCTACTGGATGCCAGCCACCTGCAAGACAAGGCCACAGTCTTTCTTGAGGAGCACAAGAGTTCTCTGTCCCTGCCCAACTTGATGTGGAAAATAATTCAACAAGAAACCTCAGGCTTTCTAAAGCAAACCATGAACCATAAGTGCCATCAGTAGAGCAGTAGATTCCATATTCACTATCTCTGGATTGTCACACAAAGACACAGTCAGCATTGTGAAATTGGAAAGGAAAGAAGTTCTAAGCTACTTTCAGAAGGCAACCTAGTCAATACAAGCCAGTCGACAGCGAAACCCTCAAGTTTTCAGCTAGTTTGCTCAGCTCAGATGCAGAAAAACCAAGCTACCTTTTGCCCCCTGCTGACTAGATCAGGCAGCTACTCCTAATTAGAAGCAAAAAAATCGAGTTCAAGAGTTTTACTAACGCTGCAACAACTTCGTGCAGGTAGCCAAACTGTGCAAAGCATTTAACAAATGCCCGGCAAACAAAGTTTGTATCTCACACACGAGTTTAAGTAATATGGATATGGATTCCCCCCCCCCCCCCCCAATTATTTAGCCCAATCAGTTTAATGCGCAGAAATTTCACCCACCAAAACAAAAATCCATCATCACTGGATGTAATACCATCAATTAACAGGGGAATGTATATAACGACCGAGTTAATATAGCTGTTATTAATTTAGCAGCTTAAGTAGTAATAAACCAAGTGTTGTTTTCCTGCTATTAGCAGAACACCTTAGCACATTTGACAAAGAAGAATCTTACACTCCCCCTACTGTAAGGTAACTCAGCCCCATGTGGGCAACTGTTATTTACCCTAACTTCAGGAGGGAAAAAAGGACACAAACACATTGCAAGGAGAAGAAAACCACGATGAGCAAACAAACAAATACTTCTGTAAGCGAGGGGAACAAGAAACAAAAACGCTCTCTGGAATCAGGCATAAGCAGCAATCAGGAGACATACAAACTAGGAGAATTAAGTAGACGAAACAACTAATACATAACTCTGTTTAACTACAAGGCAGTGAAGCAAAGCACAGGGAATATAAGCCTGTTACTTCTCTCTCAGTGAGAGAGAAGAATTTACTTTGTTCTAGCACAAACCAAAGCTCTTCTGAAGTCAGGGACACAGTCAGCAGTGACCAAGGCTCCCCAGGGAGAGCTCCGATGTTCCTCTAGACTGAGAGCAAAGACCAGCAGCCACAGAAAAGCAATGACTGGGGAAGGGCAGAGGGAAGCAACAGGTCAGCCAGAGAAACACGGATATTCGATGGAGAGCGATAAGGAGGGAAATGCCATCATGCCACCATCTCCGAATACCCGGAGGGACACTACAGAGGCAGAGTACGTTCCCCGCAGTTCCAAAGCGGTGTGAGAACCCAGTAAGAAGGCCGAGCCCACAGACTCCAGCCACCAGCCCCAGAGAGCCTCTGAGCGAGGCGAGGCGGACCGTGCCTGCCTGCCCAGGCCGCAGGAGGGCCGAGCCTGCTCCAGGGCGACGGCAGAGCCAAACTCACCTCTCCGGCTGCGCCCAGCCGAGCAGACCGCGCACCCAGGCGCTACCTGCGGGGAGAACACAGTGAGGCGAGCACCGGCAGGCGAGACCCAGCGCCCCGCCAAGCGGCGCCCCGCTCTGCCCCTCCGACTCACCCACACCGAGCACCCAGCGCCCCGCCAAGCGGCGCTCCACTGTCCCCTCCGACTCACCCATACCGAGCGCCCAGCGCCCCGCTCTGCCCCTCCGACTCACCCACACCGAGCACCCAGCGCCCCGCCAAGCGGCGCTCCACTGTCCCCTCCGACTCACCCACACCGAGCACCCAGCGCCCCGCCAAGCGGCGCCCCGCTCTGCCCCTCCGACTCACCCACACCGAGCACCCAGCGCCCCGCCAAGCGGCGCTCCACTGTCCCCTCTGACTCACCCACACCGAGCACCCAGCGCCCCGCCAAGCGGCGCTCCGCTGTCCCCTCCGACTCACCCATACCGAGCGCCCAGAGCCCCAGCAAGCGGCGCTCCGCTGTCCCCTCCGACTCACCCACACCGAGCGCCCAGCGCCCCAGCAAGCGGCGCTCCGCTGTCCCCTCCGACTCACCCACACCGAGCGCCCAGCGCCCCGCTCTGCCCCTCCGACTCACCCACACCGAGCGCCCAGCGCCCCGCTCTGCCCCTCCGACTCACCCACACCGAGCGCCCAGCGCCCCGCTCTGCCCCTCCGACTCACCCACACCGAGCACCCAGCGCTCCGCTCTGCCCCTCCGACTCACCCACACCGAGCACCCAGCGCCAGCTCTGCCCCTCCGACTCACCCACACCGAGCACCCAGCGCTCCGCTCTGCCCCTCCGACTCACCCACACCGAGCACCCAGCGCTCCGCTCTGCCCCTCCGACTCACCCACACCGAGCACCCAGCGCTCCGCTCTGCCCCTCCGACTCACCCACACCGAGCACCCAGCGCTCCGCTCTGCCCCTCCGACTCACCCACACCGAGCACCCAGCGCCAGCTCTGCCCCTCCGACTCACCCACACCGAGCACCCAGCGCCAGCTCTGCCCCTCCGACTCACCCACACCGAGCACCCAGCGCCAGCTCTGCCCCTCCGACTCACCCACACCGAGCACCCAGCGCCCCAGCAAGCGGCGCTCCGCTGTCCCCTCCGACTCACCCACACCGAGCACCCAGCGCCCCGCTCTGCCCCTCCGACTCACCCACACCGAGCACCCAGCGCCCCAGCAAGCGGCGCTCCGCTGTTCCCTCCGACTCACCCACACCGAGCGCCCAGCGTCCCGCCAAGCGGCGCTCCGCTGTCCCCTCCGACTCACCCACACCGAGCGCCCAGCGTCCCGCCAAGCGGCGCTCCGCTGTCCCCTCCGACTCACCCACACCGAGCACCCAGCGTCCCGCCAAGCGGCGCTCCGCTGTCCCCTCCGACTCACCCACACCGAGCGCCCAGCGTCCCGCCAAGCGGCGCTCCGCTGTCCCCTCCGACTCACCCACACCGAGCACCCAGCGCCCCGCTCTGCCCCTCCGACTCACCCACACCGAGCACCCAGCGTCCCGCCAAGCGGCGCTCCGCTGTCCCCTCCGACTCACCCACACCGAGCACCCAGCGCCCGCTCTGTCCCCTCCGACTCACCCACACCGAGCACCCAGCGCCCCGCTCTGCCCCTCCGACTCACCCACACCGAGCACCCAGCGTCCCGCCAAGCGGCGCTCCGCTGTCCCCTCCGACTCACCCACACCGAGCACCCAGCGCCCCGCTCTGTCCCCTCCGACTCACCCACACCGAGCACCCAGCGCCCCGCTCTGCCCCTCCGACTCACCCACACCGAGCACCCAGCGTCCCGCCAAGCGGCGCTCCGCTGTCCCCTCCGACTCACCCACACCGAGCACCCAGCGCCCGCTCTGTCCCCTCCGACTCACCCACACCGAGCACCCAGCGCCCCGCTCTGCCCCTCCGACTCACCCACACCGAGCACCCAGCGTCCCGCCAAGCGGCGCTCCGCTGTCCCCTCCGACTCACCCACACCGAGCACCCAGCGCCCCGCTCTGTCCCCTCCGACTCACCCACACCGAGCACCCAGCGCCCCGCTCTGCCCCTCCGACTCACCCACACCGAGCACCCAGCGTCCCGCCAAGCGGCGCTCCGCTGTCCCCTCCGACTCACCCACACCGAGCGCCCAGCGCCCCGCTCTGCCCCTCCGACTCACCCACACCGAGCGCCCAGCGCCCCGCTCTGCCCCTCCGACTCACCCACACCGAGCGCCCAGCGCCCCGCTCTGCCCCTCCGACTCACCCACACCGAGCACCCAGCGCCCGCTCTGTCCCCTCCGACTCACCCACACCGAGCACCCAGCGCCCCGCTCTGCCCCTCCGACTCACCCACACCGAGCACCCAGCGTCCCGCCAAGCGGCGCTCCGCTGTCCCCTCCGACTCACCCACACCGAGCACCCAGCGCCCCGCTCTGTCCCCTCCGACTCACCCACACCGAGCACCCAGCGCCCCGCTCTGCCCCTCCGACTCACCCACACCGAGCACCCAGCGTCCCGCCAAGCGGCGCTCCGCTGTCCCCTCCGACTCACCCACACCGAGCACCCAGCGCCCCGCCAAGCGGCGCTCCGCTGTCCCCTCCGACTCACCCACACCGAGCGCCCAGCGCGCAGCCATCCTGTCCGCCTCGCTTTACGGCAGGCGCGCTGGGCGCACGCTCCGCGGAGCTCGCGTTTTGCGACGGCGTGCGCGGCGCTTGGCGGCACAGCCGGCGGCGGCGCTGGGCGGCACGGAGCGGCCCGCGGCGATGGCGGCGGTGGGCGTGCGGGTGCTGCCTGCCTCGCCCAACTGGTACAGCAGCCGCTGCAGCGACGCCAGCAGTGACGGCCGCCTCTTCGGCTTCGCGGCGAGGCACCGCATCTGCTTGTTGGATATCGGCGGCGGCGCTGCTGCCGCTGCACCCGCGTTTTACGGTACCGGCGGAACCTACTCCTGCGGGGGGACCCTGGGTCTGGGCTGTGCGGGACCCTTCCTCCCACCCCGCATTTTATAGCAGCGTCCTGGCAAGGCGGAGTCGCCGAGCCGCCGAGAACCGCTGGGGCACGTGGGGGCCGGCGGGAGCCCCGGGGCAGGTTGGGGGCGGGCTTGGGAAGATGCTGTGAGCTCACGGCGGGGGGGGTCCCATCGCCGTCTCTTGTTGTCTGCGTAGGGGAACTCATCGGGCACACGGACAGGATCTCCGGGTTCGCATTTTGCCACTGCCAGGGGCAGACCAACCTCTGCGCCAGCAGCTGCGACGATGGGAGCGTCAGAATCTGGGACACGGAGACGCTGGCGCCGGTGGCGGAGTACAGCTTGCACCAGGTAGGGAACCGCTGCCCCGGGGACCGAGGGGGTGAGACAGAAGGAGCTCGCATAGCGGGAAGTTGTAGATCTTGCGCACAAAGTGACGTTACCTCGAACCAAAGGTGAATTTCAAAGCCGGTGAAATGAAAGTCTTTTGACTGCTTCTGGGCAGCTTTTTGCTGTAGCCTGAGGACTGCAGCGTTGTTACATCATCTTAATAACTTGCAGGTTACCATCAAAACCTCAGGGAGCAGCTATGATCATAGTGAGTACTCACTGCACTTAACCCAGGTCACCTTCATCTTTTCAGCAAGTTACCATTCCACACACGACAACATAGATTTGGACAGTTACTGTCACTCAGGTCAGCATATGGGCGAAATACATCAGTTGTGCCAAAGCCCAGCAGAAATGAGATGCTTTAATTCAGCTGATGTTGGGGAGCACTCAGAGGTTATTTCAGAATCATAGAATCAGCCAGGTTGGAAGAGACCTCCAAGATCATCAAGTCCAACCGGTACAGGAAGGACAGGACACTGAACAAGACTCCATCTAGTTATCACACTGTGTCATTTTAGAATTGCTTTGACTTTTTTTAAACATTTATCCTGCAGATTAATACAATCCTTATTTATGCAGGAAAACCCAAACTAAGGTTGCTGAACTCCAGACCAAATTCCAGCTTGAGCTGTTCTGAAAAGACATGATACATCTGTCATCTATCTGCTACATAACTTGAATCGTAGAATCAGCCAGGTTGGAAGAGACCTCCAAGAGCATCCAGTCCAACCTAGCACCCAGCCCTAGCCAGTCAACTAGACCATGGCACTAAGTGCCTTATCCAGTCTTTGCTTCAACACCTCCAGGGACAGTGACTCCACCACCTCCCTGGGCAGCCCATTCCAATAGCAAATCACTCTCTATTATTCAGTGTTAGGTGGTGGTAAAACAGCTGTTAAGTGTCTTCTTTCCTCTTTCTTTAGAACATGATCTCAGCATTGCATTGGTCACCCCTTGTGAAAGATCTGATTGTATCTGGTGATGAAAAAGGTGTCATCGTTTGTTACTGGCACAACAGAAGTGACAGCCAGCAGTTCTTCCCAGAGCCTCGGACCATTTTTTGTCTCACTTGTTCTCCTCACAATGAAAACGTGGTGGCCATTGGGTAAATATTCATTGCACTTTGTTTTTCCATTCTTCTGCAAGAATCTTACAGTGAATTTTGGCTATGCTGTTTGTAAGGTTAGTTTAAGAAGTGTTAGTGGCTATTGGGTTTTTTTTTTCTTCTGATATATAACAGATTATAAATAACAGTTGGATTTGGTAGACCTGCAAGGGTCTGGGTTTGGTTTGCGTCTTTGAAGTTTCTTAAACCCATTGTTTTTTAATGATACTTGACTGTATTACTAATGGCTCAGTGTCATTCCTGAAGCCAAATGTGCTGGTGGCCCTTCATGAAAAGGCAGCTGCAGGTACCAGTGCTATACTGGAGGTCCCACTGACTATTAGTCTGCTAGAATCATAGAATCAGCCAGGTTGGAAGAGACCTCCAAGATCATCCAGTCCAACCTATTCCCCAGCCCTAGCCAGTCAACTAGACCATGGCACTAAGTGCCTCATCCAGTCTTTTCCTGAACACCTCCAGGGATGGTGACTCCACTACCTCCCTGGGCAACCCATTCCAATGCCAATCACTCTCTCTGGGAAGAACTTCCTCCTAACATCCAGCCTGTACTTCCCCCAGCACAACTTGAGACTGTGTCCCCTTGTTCTATTGCTGGTTGCCTGGCAGAAGAGGCCCATTGCTTCCTGTGATTTGGCTTCTCTGCTAATATGGAGAGAGTGGTCCTGGTAAAGAGCACAGGAATTGACTCAGGTACTATTTCACAAGGCTCTGAGAATCTCTTCATTAATTGAAGTCCCTGTTTTTAGCTACAAGGACGGCATGGTGGTTATAATTGACATCAGCAGGAAAAGAGAAGTACTTCATCGGCTAAGAGGCCACGACGATGAAATACATTGTCTGGCCTGGTGTCCTGTGCCTGGTGAGGAACGGTTACCTGCTTGGCAAGATGAGCTCCAAGGTATGTGAGACTGATTAATAGTTGGTGAAGTAATTTTTAGTTTGTGCAGCTGTCCTTTAAGAGAACTGAATTCCTTCTAGAGAGTAGTTAAGCAAAGGCAACTGATAAGACGAATGAAGTCTGTTCTGATACAAATATATTTTCAGTTAACTTTCATGGAGTTCTGAATTTTAAAGTATAATAACATGACTTTATTGGTATTCTGCAGTTTCTTCAGAGGAAAGCAAAGTTCCAAATGGGGACATGACACAGGACACAACTGCAAAGAAAGGTTGTTACTTGGCTTCGGGGAGCAAAGATCAGACCATACGTATCTGGAGCTCTACTAGAGGAAGAAGTAAGTAAGATAATAATGTGAGATACACAACAGTATGGTAGAAGAGGTCTTCTCTAACTGCAGCCTTTGTTTGCTAATTTGTTAAAGCACGGGGAGCACACTTAAAGTATCAGATTCACAAGACTCTTTTTGTCTCAGAGAATTTTGATGTACTAGGTCTAGAAGGGATGAGATTTAACAAGGTCAAGTGCAGAGTTCTACACTTCGGCCACAACAACCCCAAACAGCACTACAGGCCGGTGACAGAGTGGTTGAGAGCAGCCAGGAGGAAAGGGACCTGGGGGTACTGGTAGATAGTAGCTGAATATGAGCCAGCAGTGTGCCAAGGTTGCCAAGAGAGCCAGTGGCATCCCAACCTGGATCAGTAACAGCGTGGCCAGCAGGACAAGGGAGGTTATTCTGCCCCTGTACTCAACACTGGTCAGGCCACACCTTGAGTCCTGTGTCCAATTCTGGACTACTCAATGCAAGAGAGATGTTGAGATACTGGAACGTGTCCAGAGAAAGGCAATGAAGCTGGTGAGGGGTCTGGAGCACAGCCCTGTGAGGAGAGGCTGAGGGAGCTGGGGGTGTGCAGCCTGCAGAAGAGAAGGCTCAGGGATGATCTCATTATTGTCTACAACTACCTTAAGGGAGGCTGTAGAGAGGTGGGGGTTGGTCTCTTCTTCCAGGCAACCAGCAATAGAATGAGGGGACAGTCTGAAGTCGTGCTGGGGGAGGTCTAGGCTGGATGTTAGGAGGAAGTTCTTCCCAGAAAGTGTGATTGGCATTGGATTGGGCTGCCCAGGGAGGTGGTGGAGTCGCCATCCCTGGAGGTGTTGAAGCAAAGCCTGGATGAGGCACTTAGTGCCATGGTCTAGTTGATTGGATAGGGCTGGGTGCTTGGTTGGACTGGATGATCTTGGAGGTCTACTCCAACCTGCTTGATTCTATGATCTCTCTTGGTTCTGTAGGTGTAATGACTTTGAAGTTGCCACCCTTGAAGAGAAGAGGTGGAGCTGTCGATCCAGCTGTTAAGGAGCGCATTTGGCTGACTGTTCATTGGCCTTCTGGTCGAGCCACAGATGTTGTGTCCAGCTCCTTTGGGTAAGTAAGGCACACAGCAGCCTGCGTACTGCAGATCAATACCTGACAAAGAGCTGAGTAGGAAACTTTGACACCCTCTTCCTTCTCAGTATTACTTGAGAGAAGATAAAGTGGGAGTTCAGTAGTAGAAAACTACTATTTGTCCCATAACTTGTCTGATAATCCAACTGTAAGTTGACTGCTAATGGTGCTAGTTGTGGGTTTGCCCATTTAATGGGAGAAAAGCAATAAATCAGTTTGCAGTGTGTTAGCTATGGATGTCATTTTGTAGGGCTGTGTTTGTGTGTCTCTGCACATGTAGTAGATGTGCATCTACCTGCACTTCCAGTTTGTATTTGTGTGATACAATATGTATATAACCTATATTCTTTTTGAAGTGGCCAATGAAGTACACACTTCACTTTGCAGGGGAGAACTGCTGCTGTGGGATTTGACTCAGCCTGGAAAACGCAAATGGACCCTTCTAGGATCTTCAGAAGGACAAAACCACTCCCGCATTGTGTTCAATCTGAGTCCTGTAAAGCATCAAGACAAAGAGCTTCTTTTATCCATTTCAATGGACAGAGATGTAAGAACCATTTATGGTACTAACACAAAAATAGCCTGTATGCTTAGACAGAGTAAGGCTATCCCTTTTAAGGCCACCAGTTTTCTCCTAAAGTGGGTTTACTGTAGCATTTTCTAGCACCATTGCTTAAAATCTGTTTGGAGCACAGGTTGTGTATATTTGTGTTAGTTTATAAGCTCAATCTCTTACCGTGGTGCAGTGAATGGTTGTGACATTCTGCACTCAACAGTAAGCACCTAACAAAGGGAGTTTGCCATCTCACTTTCCTGTATGCTTCATTTTGAAAGGGCCTACTTTTTTTCCTTAACTTAATTGTACAAAGTATCTACTAAAAATAGTCTTCTACAGGTAGCAGCTTCTACTTTGAAGTCAGAAAAGGGACATAGTATCAAAATACCATCTTTTTTGTCTATTCAGTTAGTCTTCCAACTACTGCAGCCCTGTCTGTGACGCAGTCCTGTGGGTGTAGGTCACACACTGTTGTCCAACCTTGACTTTGACCCTGAGATTTTTCACCTCAGTCATGTTTTGTTATTCCTTGTTTTACCAGTCAGTACAATAATCTTTCTTTGTTCCTTAAATACTCTTCAGGTGAAGTGCTGGGACCTCTCAACTCTTGAATGCTGCTGGAGCATGCCCTCACTTGGGGGATTTGTCTATAGCCTTGCCTTCTCCCCTGTGGACACAGGCTGTCTTGCCATCGGTGTTGGAGACAGCATGATCCGGGTGTGGAATACTTTGTCCATGAACAATATCTATGATGTTAAAACCTTCTGGCAAAGCATAAAGTCCAAGGTTACAGCAGTAAGTGTGCTTTCAATTCCTTTTATTCTCTTGTCTCTTTTCCTCCTCTTGCTCTGTTTTCTCTCTGAAGAATATTTCTCTTTCACTCTGAAAGTGCTTTTTCCCAACTCAAAATCTGTAAACCAGGTTGTTCCTTTTGAACTTCATTCATCTTAGAATCTGGCAACGTGTTTCCAGACTTTTTTACAGCCCTAGGTGTTTATAATAGATCTAATGAAAATCATCTGAAGTCCACCTGACTGTTCATTACATTCTTCACTTTTATCCTCTTTGATGATTTTGTGCTTCATCCACGGTTTCTCTTGCCCTGCTAGGAAGTTTGATACACACAAAAGCCAGCATAGATGTCTTCAGATAGGTAGCCAAAGGCTACTGCCTGGTAAAATTGCAGGCAGAATTAAAATGTGGTGGTTGATCTTGTGCCCACCAGAAGTTTTCTTACAGTACTACAATATTTTCTGCTTTTACTTTGTAATGGAGATATAGGGCAGTACTTAAATCATTTTAGCCCATTTCATCTCACCCCCACAATAGCTCATAGGGCAGTCTGTAATACTCAGAGGGGTCAGATCAATTGGCTGGATAGTTTGGAGGGTGGGTATAAGAGATGGTGCTTCCTTATCAGCTTCAATGTTTTCCTTTTATTCATAATATAGAAAGAAAGTGTCCAGCATGAACTTCTTTCTGTTTTGCTTGTAGTTAGCCTGGCATCCAACTAAGGAAGGCTGCTTGGCTTTTGGAACAGATGATGGAAAAGTTGGCATATTTGACACTTTCTCCAGCAGGTAAGAAAGTAACTTTCAAATTCATTTTTGCCACATCCTGCTGCTATGTTCCCATACTGTACAGTTAGACAACAGCAGGATTAAAATCAGGCAAACAGTTGGATTTTCAGTACATCTTTTCTTTGCATTTTGACTGGTAGCTTCTAAGGTAATCTTACTCAAGTGATATCTCTGGGAGGTCATCAGTGAAGGAGAACTTGAGCCAGAAAGGCATCCTCAGAAAATGAAGAGCAACAAGCAGGTTCTAGTCATCAGAACAGTTTGGTTGTGTTTCCAGTAGTGTCCTACAGGAGATGTTAAGGAAGGCTTGGCTGACTCACTACTTTAGCATGTTATAGCACCTGGTGTCTGTTTTCACCCCTGGAAATATGTTGCTTTGCTGGTTTGATTTTATTTCTTTATATTTGTGTTTCCTCTGCTGAAATCTGACTGTTCCTGCTTCCTTACCTTCCTGCCCAGTGCTAGGAATAAGCCACCTCAGATCTCCAGTACTTACCACAAGAAGACTGTATACACATTAGCCTGGGGACCTCCAACTGCTCCTCTGTCTTATGGTGAGTCTTCAAGTACTTTGTTGCAAAGTTGCAGAGCTCAAAGATGCCATGAAATGGAAAAAAAGAGCCCCATTTGCTTGGTGCCAGTCCTTTCTAGCAGCTAACAATTCATTCTGCTCAAGGAATTGTTCACAGTCTTGCAAGACAGCAGAGCAATCTCTTCTAAGTGTTTAATTCTAGTAGCTCCAGGAAGTAGGTGGGAGTGGAGTACCACACCTCTGCACTTACGTCAGGGTATTACAGGCAGTAACTGTCATATCCAGCCTGGGTTCCTTTGCTCCAGATGTTTGTTTCTGCGAATGGAACCAAACAGAAGAGCTCCATTAGCTTTTCTCACACAACTTGATTTTTGGTTTTAAGTGCTAAACATTAAAGGGAATGTTAATGCTTGCAATGACTGTCCTAAGCTAAGGAGAGATGTATTGATAGAAATGAGAGGTCCTTGCAGAGGTTAGTGAGGAATTTCTTCCTACCAGATCACAGGCAGTCAGAACACATACATAGGCTCTTAAAATAATGTTTTGATTTATAGGGGCAGCAATGAGTTCTGAGGCTGATGAAAAACACTATTTTGAGGTTTTTCTTTTTTCTGTGTTGGGTAGGAGGAGAAGGTGAACAGCCCTCTGTAACTTTATATAGTTGTGCTGGGGAAGGTATTGTTTTTCAACATAACCCCTGGAATCTCAATGGAGAGGCAAATGACATCAACAGAGTTATCCGAGACACTAATTCGATTAAAGTGAGTATCATTTTGGAGTGGTTTTTAATGGCTTCTATGTAGTTTCTAAGACATAGTTTATCTGCTTGCCTCTGAAAAGGCATCTTTTTTTTCTTCCACGTGGTACACCTGCTTCTGGTATCAGTTACTTAATTTTCTGCTGTTTAGTTTACATAACCAGCAAAGTTCAGTTGAAATACAGGCTCTGTTTTTTTCAAGCTGTGTGTGGCTCTTGAACATAATTAGTTCACAAAGAGCTTTCCTGTTTCAAAACACTTCAAGTAATGCTCTGAATAACATCATAGCTTAGATCAAGTGGTGGACATGGATGAATTAACTATCTCAACTTCAGTTCTCTCCTTTCAAACTTTAAGACAGCCATCATTTTCACAGTATCACAGTATCACCAAGGTTGGAAGAGACCTCATAGATCATCAAGTCCAACCCTTAACCACAGAGCTCAAGGCTAGACCATGGCACCAAGTGCCACGTCCAATCCTGCCTTGAACAGCTCCAGGGATGGCAACTCCACCACCTCCCTGGGCAGCCCATTCCAGTGTTCCCACTTATGCTGCAGAGTGGTTGGTGGTAATGACCATAATAGCTTCTCAAGTATGATCAGTCATTTCGTAGCTAAAAGTACAAAATAAGTGAACTGGTTTAGATTTTGAGTTGCTTTAAGTCAGCATATTTCAGCTGAAGGCAATCAAATTGTATTGATTTTTATCATTTGGGTTTTGGCTTCTTCCTAAGAGTAGAGGACTCACTGGATTAAGAGACTAATGCCACAGGCAGTGAGGTGATCTGATTTAGGCATCTAAATTGTAAGTAGCTTTCACCTCAATTAGAAAGGATAGAAATAATTAAACTTTGATTTCTCTTGAATTTGCTTACAATGTCTGGAGCTGAAGATTCAGTATCAAGGTCCTATTGGAATCCAGACAAATTTTCCCTGAGAAATGTCACTGAACTCATAAAAATAATCACTGGTTCTTGCTTCAGTTCATTCCTCTTCCTGCTCAGGCTTATGTCACTGCCACAAAATGCAGTGGACTCTCTTCTGTGACTTGCATTTCTCAGACTTAATTGCTACACTGTCCAGTTGCCAGTCTTGCTCTGTCAAATGCACATGAGAGATTTAAGAGTCGTTGGCAATAGTTGTGTCTTCTTTCTACAGCACAAACTGCCTGCACGTACAGAGATCAGCTGGAAACCAGATGGCAAACTCTTGGCTCTTGGCAACGAAGATGGGTATGTTTCCCGTGTAGTTTAAGGCTGTGTTTGTGCTGATCCTGACTACAATCACTGTAGTGAAGCAAAAGTACTTTCTGTTGCCCTGGGTAGTCTCTGTCCTTTCACTGCCAATATATTTGAACTGTGTTAATGCAGCATTCATTGCTGTTATTTGCATTAGCTGCTCTTGGCATAGAGGTTCTACATCATCATGTTACATTATTTTTCAAGGACCCACTCATGGTTGAAACCATTTTTACTCATGGACTAAATGAAGGGTTTGAGAAAATAAAATCTCATTTATTTAGCTGTGTTTCATGTTCTGTTCTTCTGCATGAGCAGAAGAACAAGAAAATACTCATTTTCTCTGACTACACTATTCTTCTTACATTTCAGCTCCATTGAAATATTTCAGCCACCAAACCTGAAGTTGCTCTGCACTATCCAGCAGCATCATAAACTGATTAATGCCATCCGCTGGCATCATGAGCATGGGAGCCAGCCAGAGCTGAGTTACTTGATAGCTTCAGGCTCAGTCAATGCCATTATTTATGTGCATAACCTGAAGAGTGTCATAGGTAACAGTTTGAAGATTATATTCCCAGTCTTGACATCTTGGTTTGGTTAACTTCTGGTTTGTCTTGCTGGACATACTTGATCCTTTTCTTTTTTTGCTTTCAGAGAGCACTTCAGAAACTCCTTTGACAATAACAGAGCCTTTTCGAACTCTGGCTGGGCACACAGCTAAAATCACAAGCCTTTCTTGGAGCCCCCACCATGAGGGAAGATTGGTGTCTGCTTGTTATGATGGCACTGCACAGGTATTGTCCCACAGCCACTCAAAAGTGTATTTCTTTTTATTTCAAATCATTACTTTAGAACCAAGCCAACTAAACAGCAAAGCTTCTTTTGTGAGATAAACTATTGAAGTACTGCAGATTTACCCTTGGTAACCCTTTCCTGGTTCTGGATAGCAGGTACTCAGATGTTCTTGCACCTTGCAAGTTGATTTATAAGTCCATCATTATTTTCATATGAGCACCTTTGGATCCTTAAAAATGAAAGATGTTATGCAATTGTGCTGATGCAAATAAAGGAAGCCCCTTGGCTTTTCTCCATTTGCATGTTGGTGCAAACTCCCTACAAGAGAAATTTCTGTACAAGTGCCAGTCTCTGAAAAGAAAATGCATAGGGGGAAGATGAGACTTCCTGAGTAACTGGTTTACTTTCTTGGTTTTATAAGGTATGGGATGTTATGAAGGAAGAGCCACTCTGCAACTACAGAGGGCACCAGGGCCGACTACTGAGTGTCCAGTGGTCCCCAGTGGACCCAGATTCGATTTACACAGGAGCAGATGATTTTTCAGTTCATAAGTGGCACATCTCAAAGCAGGAGCATACACGGCCTCCTCAGGGTAGGTATATTCAAGCAGTGAAGCTGGAGCTGGGAAATAGAGGTTTGCCATGTTGAAATGGTACAGTGAGTTCTTAAGTTGAATTCAAATCTGCCTGTTTGGAAACAATCTCTATCTTGAGGGACAGACAGCTACAATATAATATGCTAAAAATCTCAACAGATAACCTCAGGGTAACTTTTGCAACCTTTTACAGGCAAAAAGAGCATAGAATGGGAGAAAAAAAGAAGTATGCAACCAAAAGTCAAAACTAAGAAGAAGAAAAAGCCTGTTGAAAAGAGTTCAGCCAGACAGGATCCAAGTGATGCCATGAATGGAGATGAGAGCATGAAGGAAATGTTGCCAGAGGAAAATGGAGTGTCAGACCATGAAGGGGAAAAAGAAGCTCAGGAGGTGGAGGTGCCTGATAAAGTCTCCATGACTGGTAATAATCAAATCATCTTTGTTCAATGGTTCCCAAGCAGTTTAGCCCTCAGAGCATCACCAAGTTTAATATTTGCATGCAGATTTTCTCCTGAGATGGTCTTGAAATAGTTCATTTGAAGGAAATACAGTTCTGGAATAAACTCGTTTAGGTTTAGTTGTCTTTAAGCAAGATTCTGGCCTGATGAATAAATTGACAGTGTTGGGCCATCATTTTTGTAAGTGTTGCCTTCTGGTGATTAAATCTTACAATGCTGGTGGATCTCAGTTGGTGTCTGTTGACATCTTGTTTAGCTTTCTGATTGCTTTATAATGCTGTTTTAATATTTCCTTTCCCTAAAAAGCTGTTAAGTTCTATGGCAAAGCAAAGCTTGGTTTCTGTGTATTTCAAATGAATAAGTAATAGAATGTGAATGTGTCAAGCATTCTGCTATGGGCTTTTCCATGCATTGTTTCTCCTTTTATCACCTCCAGTGTCCAGGGATCCATCTTCATCTGCATATGATTATTCTTCATCCAGCTTATCAAAGTCTTCTGTTACCCAGAAAGCTGCTCCTGTGAAAAAGGATCCATCTAAAGAGAAACCAAGTTAGTATGTTTCAGGGACTTTCAATAGTCCTGCCTCATGGCAGAGTTTCATGATCTAGGCTTCTGTTTGGCTGCAACCTCCCTTCCTAATATGACAACAAATTAAGAGTCAGAGAAAGAGGGAAGCTTGATTTTAAAGTCTCTTGGGTGTTTTAATGCTGCTGCTTTTATCTCTTCTGCTTGTCAGGTAAATTGAGTAGTTGTTTAATTTGGGCTTAGGTACTGCCTTTTAATTGCTAGTTTAATGCTAGGCAGGATGGGCAGAAGAATATGCAGTATCAGAATTGTTCTAATAGAGATTGTATATCGGACTTGTCTGCAACTACCTGAAGGGAGGCTGCAGCCGGTTGGGGGCGGTCTCCTCCCAGGCAACCAGCAGCAGAACAAGGGGACACAGTCTCAGGTTGTACCTGGGGAGGTGTAGGCTGAATATTGGGAGGAAGTTCTTCCCAGAAAGAGTGATTGGCATTGGAATGGGCTGGCCAGGGAGGTGGTGGAGTCACCGTCCCTGGTGGTGTTCAGGAAAAGCCTGGATGAGGCACTTAGTGCCATGGTCTGGTTGATTGGCTATGGCTGGGGGATAGGTTGGACTGGATGATCTTGGAGGTCTCTTCCAGCTTGCTTGATTCTATGACTTAAGCATTTATTTTCCTGTGTGAGGAAGAGGAGGGTTCAGAATGTGTTGCAGAGTTCTGCTGTAGGAGACACTTTTAACTGTGCAGCAGTGACTAAAATGTGTGGGATTTTTCTTTCCTTATTTTTTTTAAAGCTCCTGATGCCTCTTTGAAGAAGAGGAAGCCTCGTTCTATTCTACCCTGCAGCACATTCATGGATCACAGGTCAAAAGATGAGATGCATGAGGACTGCTTGAGGCTGGCTGCATGTCTGAAAACCAAAGGTATCAGTCTAAAAGTGAAATATTTGGAGGGTGGGTGCTCTAAAGTGTTCAGAAGCATGTGTCCAAGGGCTAGGCTTTGACCACTAAGCATTTATTGTTTGGTTGGTTTGGGGTTATTTTAATCATTTATCAAACTGTGTGACTAACTCTGGTCTCCTATCTAAGTTGTTTTGCAGTGTTTCAATGCTCTGTACAGACCCCAGACTGGTTTTGAGTAGGATCCTATGTTGTGGAGATAGTGTCAAATTGCATACATGCAAAGTGGTTTTCACCTTCAAAATCTAGCATGGGCAGTAGAAAATAAGCCATAAGGGAGATGTTTATACTCTCACAGTACTGTTCCTTAAAGCATGCAAAGGAACATTCTGTGTTTGGTTCAGAATAAATGTTCTGCACAAACATAGTCCTTCTACTCAAACTGAGATGGGAGTTCACAGTGTTGAATTAACACTTAGAGTTGTTAAATCTGTACAGGAAAGAACATAGAAGGTGGAGGTACTTACCAGCAGTTGAGTGTAATGGAGTGGTGCAGTGACCTGGCAGGGCCCAGTTCCCAGTCTTGTACCAGATCTTAAACTGAATCTTTTCCTCTGGTTTAGATGATAATGAAGATGTGTCCCCTGACCTCAAGGATCGTGTCCACTTGGGGCTGTTTGCAGACAGGGCTTCTCTGCACAAGATGATTGATGTGGAAGGCAAGTTGAATAATGAATCCACTTTACAGTATGCTCATTGTTAACTGTTACACTCAAGGAGAAAGCTACCTGAGAAAAATGCTTGCATCTACTGTGGATTGAAGTGCAGGATTGAGAATGCAGTACTGTGTGAAAAAGAAAGACATCTTTTTCCCCAAGTTGTTTTTACATCTTTCAGATGCAAACTTACAATACTTCAACCTTGAATAATCTCACTAGTGCCAAGTTATTTTGCTGTGTGAAGTAATGCCACTGCACTCATGCTGATAGGAAGTTCCTGTGTTTGCTTCCAAAAGGAAAAAATCACCTGGAGAATGGGCATCCAGAGCTCTTTCAGCAACTCATGTTGTGGAAAGGAGATATGAAGGGTGTCCTCCAGGCAGCTGCTGAGAGGGGAGAGCTGACAGACCAGCTGGTAGCAATGTCACCCATGGGTATGTTTGTTCTTCTAACACATAAGTAAATGGACTTAGCTGCCAAAGGTAGCTTTGTTCTGATTGTTCTGGATTAGAAACTCATGATTGTTCCTGACAGAGAGGAAGTTGATTTTAACTGCTTGATAACAAAAATCAAATATAAAACATGTCCTATTTAGAATCATAGAATTCCATGATTCTATGATTTTGTGATTCTATGAAACACAAAACATGTTCTATTTATGACAAAGACATGAATGTTTCCACAAGCAGCTTTGGGCTGGGTTAGCAAGAAATAAGAGTGGTTTTCTTTGGGACTTCTTGAAGGAGCAGCCCCATCCTTCCAAGCACAGAGCTGGTTCTTTGTAATACGTAGCAGTTCTTCCAGCTTGCTGTTGCTTAAATATGCTTTTAAGCTGTTCTACTGGTACTGAAGTCCAACAGGTATGTTCAGGCCCTAGCTTTGTCCTGTCATATTGCCTCAGTGACTTAAGGTGGTTAAGAAGAAGCTAATCAGGGACAGAGAAGAGGTACCTGATGAAGAAACCAGTGACCATGCATGTTACCCCACAGTAATTCTTCCAGCTTTAAACCTCTGATTCCAATGACAGTGCTTTCTCTTTTGCAGTTGGATACCAGGCCTGGGTTTGGACAGTAGAAGCCTTTGCAAAGCAGCTGTGTTTTCAGGAGCAGTATGTGAAGGCTGCTTCCCACCTCCTGTCTATCCATAAAGTATATGAGGCTGTGGAGCTCCTGAAAGTGAACAATTTTTACAGGTTCTGTATATTCATGTTTAGAATTTGCTTTTTTTCTAATGGGTAGATTTTGACACTTGGGTTGACTTTTTGTACGTGATTAACCTTCCTGTCTGGTTTCTCTTACGTGCATTAGGGAAGCAATTGTAATTGCTAAGGCCAGGTTGCGTCCTGAAGATCCAATTCTGAAGGATCTCTACACCAGCTGGGCAGCTCTGTTAGAGAAAGATGGTCATTATTCCATGGCAGCCAAATGGTAAGTGGTGTACTGGGAAGAAGACAGAATTGGTCCCATGTCTGAACCAAAGACAGTTCTTGGTTTTCTAGTAGCTGAAATCTGTTAACTGGTCATTATTTTTCTAAGGTGCTTTCTAACCCTGATCTCAGTGGACTCATAGAAGCTCCAGAGGGCAGTTCAGAGAAGAAAGACCAAATGCCATAGTAAGAGTAGAGCCAGGTCTTTCTGTAGACATCACTGGGAGTCTTTGCAAACTAGTCTAGCAAGGCTAAGGTTAGGATGTATATGAAAAAGACTGTGTGACGTTTCTAACCTCACTGCAAATTTGCAGTGCAGCAGAGTTCATCCTGAGTTTCTTGAGGCTTTGACTGATATCCTTATCACTGGGTTATCCTGCCTTAACACTAGAGTGTTTCAAATTTGTTACTGCCAAAATCACTAATAAGGCTTGAAATATTTTGGCTGGAACAGAGTCCTTTAATGCTGATTTCAGTTTTGGAATTTTTGAGGGTGTTGATGGTTGTGAAATCCAGAGAAATGCAGTGAGGATAAACTACTGCATACAGACTTTGTCTCTTGAATCTATTTCTCATCCAAGCTGTGCATGGTGTGCACATCACCAGAAGTTTCAGTATGGGTTATCAGGCCACATGATTTTCCCTTTGTAGCTCTACATCAAATGAGGCAGTAAACTGTACCAAAATTTAGTGAGGCAAAGTGATGAGAGCTCCAAGAACCTGTGGAAGGTGCAGGTTTATCTTCATCAATGTGTTTGTGTGCCATTGGGTTGTAATACAGTCTGAATGCAGTGCTGCACTACTAGTTCTGGGCTCCTCAATTCAAGAGAGATGTTGAGGTGCTGGAAGGTGTCCAGAGAAGGGCGACAAAGCGAATGAGGGGCCTGGAACACAAACCCTATGAGGAGAGGCTGAGGGAGCTGGGGTTCTTTAGCCTAGAGAAGGGGAGGCTCAGGGGTGACCTTATTGCTGTCTACAACTACCTGAAGGGGCATTGTAGCCAGGTGGGGTTGGTCTCTTCTCACAGGCAAGCAGCAATAGAACAAGGGGACACAGTCTCAAGTTGTGCCGGGGATAGTATAGGCTGGATGTTAGGAGGAAGTTCTTCACAGAGAGAGTGATTGGCATTGGAATGGGCTGCCCAGGGAGGTGGTGGAGGCACCGTCCCTGGAGGTCTTCAAGAAAAGCCTGGATAAGGCACTTAGTGCCATGGTGTAGTTGACTGGATAGGGCTGGGGGATAGGTTGGACTGGATGATCTTGGAGGTCTCTTCCAACCTGGTTGATTCTCTGATTCTATGATTCTAATCACATTGATTTGCTTTTATTTCAGTTATTTAGGGGCTTCCTCACCCTATGATGCAGTTAAGGTGTTGGCAAAAAAGGGGGATGCAACATCCCTTAGAACTGCTGCTGAGCTCGCACTGATATCTGGAGAGGAGAAGTTGTCAGCAACTTTGTCTTTCAGATGTGCCCAAGACTTGCTGTTATCCAGGAACTGGGTGGGAGCTCAGGAAGTCCTTCAGCAACATAAAACTTTATTTGTAAGTCTGAGCATTTCCTCTCTGCTTTCTTTAGCACGGTCTCTCTCCAGATTAACTTGATGAGCTTCCCATCTGTCAGTAGTCCATGAGTAGTCCTTTGAGTCTCACAGTATTTTTCTAGAAGTTTCTTGCAGTGCTCTTACGAAAACCCATGTGCCTTTGAAGAGGCAGAGGGCCCCTCCAAGGAAGGCTTGTAGGCTCTGTGCTTGTTAGTTATAGGAGAGGTAGTAGAAAAAAGAGGGGTTTTTTTTTGTTGGTAGTTTTGGGGTTTTTTTAAGGTTATAATGGTGGTCATGGAAAGAATGAAGTGAAGTATTTGCTGTTTCCATGGAAGAAGCAAGTGAGCTGACTCTTAAGTTCATCTGCTGAAGGCTTCATCCAGTAATTTGGGTTTTGTGCAGTCTGAGAAGCAGAAGGCTCACTTGGCTTGTTCTGAAATTTCCTTCTGACCTCTGAGTCTCTTATCTGCATTGTTCTTTTAGTAGCTGCAATTGTGAAGCAGTCTATCACCAACAAGCTGTTACTAGCCAGCGTGTTCCTAAATTTGGCTACCTGCTGTGGTCAGGAAGGGACTGTTTTTCTTTTAGCAACAGCTCAGTGCCTTTTTGTTGTTGTTGTTCAAGGGACAAAGACTCGTTTTCTGCCTTAACGAACTGCTTTGCAAGTGCCTTAGTGAAAGAAATCCCTGTGACCGAAAGAGCCTCGTGCCTCCCTGTTACCACAGCTGGGAGCTGAACAGAGAGGCCTCGTTTTGGGACATGGTGATACAAGTGTGGCAGAATGTATTTGGCATGGACACCATGGAACAAATCACGTGTGCACGGGAGCAGCTGCACAGTATTGAGCATCCTCCATCTACCAGAAATACACACCCAAAGCAGGTAAATGGATTTGAATCTGCATGCACAGTAAAACTCAGCCAGTTTATGGTGGTATGCCAGCTCTTACCAGGGACTGGTAAATGCATCCTGCTGCAGGATGAGGCCAATGGGATGAGATTTAACAAGAGTTAAGTGCAGGGTTCTACACTTTGGCCACAACAATCCCAAGCAGTGCTACAGGCAGGGCACAGAGCTGCTGGAGAGCAGCCAGGCAGAAAGGGACCTGAGGGTGCTGGTAGATAGTAGCTGAACATGAGCCAGCAGTGCCATGGTTTGGTTGATTGGACAGGGCTGGGTGATAGGTTGGACTGGATGATCTTGGAGGTCTCTTCCAACCTGGTTGATACTATAATCTGGGAGAAGTAGTGTCCCAGGCAGCTGGGACAGCCTGTATAGCCAACAGCTTGTTTCTGTTTTCTGTGCCAGGTAACAACTGGTACATGGTGTTGGTGCTGAGCACTGAGATGTACTGGCTGGGTAGGAGAGGTCAGCGTAGCTGAGTAGTCTCAGCAGTGATTCAGGGTTATGTGTTGGGAGAGGCAGGGCTGCTGCTTGTTGAAATACCCTGGAGTTCAGAAGGTCCTTTTACAGCCTGGTGCTCCTGTAAACCCTCTCTCTGACAGCACCAAGTCACTGACCTCTCATCTTCATCCCACTTTTCATGTGTTAGTAGAATACATGCAAACATAGCTGCTGATTTTACAGATGTATTGTAAGAGTGCTGTTTCCTGCATGCAGGAGACAATGCACATTGCACTGTTGTTAAAATTGCTTTTGGTTAAGTCATGTGCTTATGGGCTCTTCCACAATAGTAGTAAGTAGTGTGTAATTCACACTTAGCAGTAAAATTGTTACTTGTGCTCTCTGGTGCTTCCTGTAGGTGCTTTTCCATATCTCCCATGACCTGACCCTTGCAGCCCTGAGTTATCAGACTGCAACCTGGGAAAAGGCAGTGAAAAGTATTGTTGGAGCTGTGACCCGCAGTTATGATGCTGGAAATTTCACTCTGATGCAAGAGATTTGCAATATCATCCTTCCTGAAGGTAAGTCTTTTCATGTGCATCTCCTGGCACCAACAGATTGGGGAATCTTCCTTGTGTGTCCTTCACTGTTAGGTGAAGGAAAGAGCAAGACGTGCCCACGTACATAGGAGTCCAGACAGTCCAAGGGCTGCTGGGCTATCAAAACTCCTGAGTGTGGAAGGAAGCTCAACAGTGTCAGCTGGTGTGGGTGATGTAGAAAATGAAACAAATCCCATTCTGTAAACGAGATTAGGACATTGGAAAGCTGTGTTCATCACACAGTCACAGTCCCTCCAACCTGCCCTTGCCTTCTTTCTCTGCAGAATAAACATTGATTTTGCATCTCTTGATCATGTGAATACTCTGATGTGTAGCCAGGGACCAAGGAATTTTGCTGTAGGTGATGAGAGCATGCAGTCTCATGCTAGCTAGAACAGGATATTGTGTTTAAAAATATGCCAAAGGTGTCTGCCTTTGTTTTTCTGCTCGCTGCACCACTCCGGCAGCATCTGAGTAGATCTCTGGTTGGGGCTCCAAGATTCATGTAGTAGGACTGGTCTTTTTCTTTGGAAGTCTCTATAAACTATTTGTAATCTTCTTTTCATTATTAGGCTGTGATAACCTGAGACACAAACTGGACAGCACAGATTCTCAGAGCATGGATGCTTGCAGAAGTTTAGAGGCCTTTGTGGCTTATGGACTGCTGTATGACCTGTGGTGGAAGCTACCCAAAGACTCTGTTGTCTTGCAGAAAGCTGTTTTGGATCCTGAGCCGTGTCCCAGTGAGCAGACAACTCTTGAGAGGGGTTATGTTTCAGGTCAGTTCTCTGAAGAAACTCCTGATCAAGCTGCAGTTGAGATGGATGAAAACCACTGCAACACAACTGAAGTTCAGAGACGTGAGGCCGAAAGGGACTCAAAAACTGGCTCAGTTGATTTGGTGGACAGGCTGTCGAAACTGAATGGCTGCAAAGTGCTTCTTTCAGAAGAGTTCGCTGCTCTACAGAACACCCAGAGAGATATAGCTGAAGTCCAGCAGATTTTAGCAGATATGATTCACCAGCATCAGCTGCAGAGGAACAATCTCCAGGAAAACACAGATGGAAACACCCAGGAAAGCAACCTGCAGCAGAGTTCAGAGACAGAATCAGACAAACCACACTCTGACAGCCACCAGATGAATGGGTAAGCTTTAGAACATGAGTGAATGGACTAAAAAGCACTGCTTTTAGTGTGTGGTTGTGCAGCACATTTCTTGTTTAGCTCAAATTGCCTCTGATCTCTGGCTTGTCACCCAGGGACACTTCATTTACAGTTCAGAAGTCTTGCACTTCCCTAGGGCTGAACTACCATGTACAAAACTTGCTACAGCTGAGTAACTTTCTCATATGCAGGGCATGTTTGTACGGTGAATAAACAGGGTAGCTTGAAAAGGGGACAATAATGAAAAGGACAAGCATGATCCCAGAAGTCTGCCTCTCTGTTTGGGCCTTTGGCAAGAAGCTACAGTGTGTAACTCTTGTCTGAATCTGTGCTCCCTGTACAGGAAGGATGCTATGCAGTCATTTGAGAAAGTTACTCATGACATTTGCTCTCTTCTTGACAGTAAAGATGAAGTAAAGGAACCAATTACACTCCCTGAGCTAACAAAGCAGCTTCTAAAAGCAAAGCAGAAACTAGCAGAATTTCCAGACAATTTAAAGGTAAGCTTTCAGAAGAGGTTGAACAAGTGGTTCTGGGATAAAAAAGCTTTTTGTAAGGGCAGCCTCATCATAGAATCACTTTCATACAGAAGGTAAGGAGCAAAGATTTTGCGATCCAAAGAAAACTTTGAGAGCAAACTGACACAGGGCATCAGATTAATGTTTTCCTTTTGAGTATTAACATTTTCCATGCAGTTGTAAAGGGTGGGTAAAGCCCCTGCATGGGAGAACTCGGTGGGATAGTCTATATCAATCTCTTCCATGCATTTTAAAAGTAATCCCTTGCTACTTAGAATTCTGCATGCAAACTCAGTTTTGATAAAGAGTGGAATCAGAAATTTAAGGTATAAAAGGGCCTTTTAATAGATGAGGAGCTGTAGGAACTACACATCACCTCTCAAAAGAACATATCCTAGAGTGTTTTAGACCTTCTGATCTCTAGTCTGCAATATAACTAATTGTAGTGATTATGCAAACCTGGTTAAACAGGAGCTAATGCACTGGAAGAAGAGGTAGAAACACATCTGCCTCATGAGTGTCTGTTCCAAAGACACTATAAAGCAGTGTCTGAATGCAGAGATAGCTGCCCAAATGGGTTGTACTTGAACAATTACAACTGAAAGAACAGACATCACCTTATGTTCCTTTCTCTGCAGGTCTTCCCATTCCCTGACGTGCTGGAGTGCTGCCTTGTGCTCCTCCACCTTGAATCCCAGTGCCCTCCTGAGCTGCACCAACAGGCACTGGATCTCCTCAGGAAACATGGCAGTGCTAGTACTTATAAAAAAGCTGGCAGGAGGTTCTTGACATGACGTTGTGAAACCAGCCTGTCTTCCTTGAGCTGCATGCAGCTACTTAACATCAAGGCTGTTCTTTCTTGAAGGCTTGTTTTGAAGGCTGTGGTTACTTTGGATAAATCTAAACTACTCACTTCTGGTCATCAGCTGCTTAAGATTGTGCTAGAAAATTGAAAAGCAGAAGGTTGTGGCCTTGAACTGTATGCAGGACTTTTCTACCAGTCTAACTTGTTGGAAGGTATGCTAATTAAAGCTCTTGCCCTTTCCATGTGACAGAAACAGTTTTGAGCAGTTGTCAGTCTTTCAGCAGTGAAGGAACAGTAGGACCTCAGGAAAAAAAATCAGTAGTTTCTGTAAGCAAACTGACCCTTAAGCCAGTATTGTTCTTTTGTTGTGAGTTTATTTTCCCTCCTTTAAATAAAGTCTTCTACCACCATGAACTGGCATTTAATTTGATGCCTAGAAATGGGTATCAGTCGAGGGCAAATGCATTAAAAACAAGCCTGGGTGGTTGTTTGTTTCTTTGTTAGGTGTACTGCAGATATCAAGCTCAGTAAATAAAACAAGTATATGCTGTGACTTAGCTTTGGGTGATGAAACCCCCTGTACAGTATAAAAGGTAGGGGCAGGATGTTTTATATCTGTTTCCAGCATGACTAGCAAGAAGTAAAAGATTCTTCCAGGTCAAGAAAAGTCTTTTGGATAAATCCATGACTGAAGAATTGCTTTTTGCAACAGCAAAGGTAAATCTGAGACACCAGCAAGTTCCTCCAGAAGGTGCCAAAAACAATCCTGGATTATGGAGTCTTGAACATGCAAGATTTTGATCAGAGCTTTGTCTGTCCTGTTAGAAAAACTCTTCCTAAAAGAACAAAGTTACATAAGCCTTAGTGAACACTGCACCTATCTTAGTAATTTATCAACAGCTTTTTTAATGCAGCAGAAAAAATGGTAGCAGGGGAGTGAGGTTTCATGAATGGAAGAAGGTTGTAACTCCCCTAGAGATTAAGAAAAAAGTGGGAGTAGTAGATTCTATTTTTGTTTAGAACAAGAGCTCTTCCAAATTCTTCCAGCTAAAAATCAGACTTGATACTGATAGATTTCTTGCTCAGACCAACATGAAGAGCAGTAGGTGTTACACTGAAAGAGCCTTCTGTAGATGTGTTAACCACTAACTTGGCCTTGTTAAATTATGTATCAAGTACTTGAAAACCAGGAGAGGGAGACAATGCTTAACCAAACGGCTTAATCAAACATGTTAAGCATGAACCACTGGAGTTTAGATGAAGAAGGAAAACTTCACCCAGGATAGATGAGCAAAACAGATTTGGAACTTAAAAGAGACTAATGCTGCACTGACAGAATACTCCAGAGTACTGGCCAGCTGTGCTGAGAGATGAGCAGAAAAAGAACACACGTTCTCTAAAGAGATCTTAAGCTCAACATTCATCAGTTACTGGAAGATGAGCAGAAAAAGAACACAAGTCCTCTAAAGAGATCTTAAGCTCAACATTTATCAGTTACTGGAAGATGAGCAGAAAAAGAAGTCCTCCAAAGAGCTCTTCAGCTCAACATTCATCAGTTACTGTAAAAGAAGCTCAACAGCAGGTTTAAGAACTGCCCCAACAGCACATCATAAAATGGCAAGTGAAGGAAAAAACTTGAGCATCTGTGATACCAAAACCTGAACTTTGGGAGTTTTGTGTGCTTGATGGAAAATCCAAACCAAGGCCTGGTTTTAAAAGATTTATTTTACAAAAATTAAAAACGAGTATTTACAAAACATTTTAAACACCAGCTCTAAACCTCAACTAATCATGGATCGCTTCAGCTTGTTTAAAATGCAAGACAGAAGTCTTCAAAATATTTAAGTTTGCCCTATGCAAAAAGGTTTTAGTTTTTGATGGTTGTTTGGGTGTTTTTGTTCGTAATAAATGTCATTGTGGAGCTGTTGGGAAAAAAAAAAACCACAAAGCTCATTTTTAAAGAAGTCAGAATCTCAAGTTGATCCTCCATCCTCTTTTCAGATGTTCATAAGGAAGAGAAATGGAGCTGGGTTGGTTTTTTTTGTCTGCTGTTAAGCATATGGTAAAATTAGAGGCTGAAAAAGAAGGTGGGGAGAAGAGGAACAAATATTTACCCATCTGCTCGTGTTGCAAGAATAAAATTTGTGGGTTAAGATGAAGAAAACTGAAGTCAGAGCACTGGTCCAGTCCCTTGTCAAAAGTGAACTTTTAGGCCTCTTTAATCTGTTCCCAGAGCAATTTATTAATACCCTCAAGAACTAAGCTGACACTCAGTAGGGGTCAAACCTGTACCAACCATAGAAAATTAGAAACTAAGGCGAGATGACCAAATCAGCTCCAGTAACAATCCACTCCCATTGTTGTTAAAGCAAATCTCTGAATGTTTTTAGCTGCAAGGATCGTTTTTAATGTCATCCATTCCCAAACCTCTGCAGTGATCAAAGGGAGCAATTTTCACAGACTAGGGAAATATAAAATAAGCAAAACATGAGGTGAAGCAGTCACCCTCACAACATGCAGAAGTTTTAAAAGAAGCTTTATAAAGCAGATGTCTGTGTCCATTTTCACTGGATTTCCAGACCCTTAGCTCTACTGAATATTCTACCATTAAGTCTTCCTTGCAGATTCTGTACAGTATAAAGAGGAAAAAAAACAGAGGTATACAGAGTAGGTTCTGGTTTTTTTGCCCTTGATATTAAAAAGATGGCAAACCACAAATGCTGGCATTAGGAATTCAGTCATTTCTCTTCTTCTGGGTTTCAGATGAAGATGCAGCTCTTCAGCAAAACTGCAGGCTGTATACTGTAGATGCCTTTTGTTTGAAAAACTATTAGGGAAAATGGTTGAGGACAGCAGCTGCCAATATGGTAACTATGTTCTGCCGAGGGGTACCACTTATCACGGCTGCATGTTGTTGATAATAGCCAAAATGCTCATTTTCTCCTGGGCTGAGTCCACATCTTCATTTTGTTTCTGAGCCACTCCTGTCCCAAGGCCATACAGCCGCCCACAATACTTTGCATCATCAATTGTATCCTCAAAAAACAACTGCAGATAAAAGGAAGAAACAGGCATTGTTTAATTATGCCTCTAAATCAGAAAACACCCAATGTTAATTAATGAGCTCACTTGAAGTCAGCCACCTCCAAGATACAGCATGCAAAACACAAGAGAGGAATAAACAGAAGAGGTCTGTGCCAGTATCAATTCCCATTACTGACAGTTTGAAGTGTGATGGCCACAAGGCTCAAAAACAACCCAGAACAAACAAACAAGAAAAGCCCAACACATTTTTCATCTTGACATTTGTGAATAGGAGTTGGAGAAAGAAGACTTGTAGAGTACTGCAGTACCTCTTTCATTCTGAAGAATGCCATTCCTGTGAGAAGAGAGTCTGATCCTGCCTGGTGTTGTCGTCCAATTCGCTGCAAATCCAGCTGATCTGCCACTTCTTGAAGACCACCCTGTAACAACAACAGAACAGATTTTTATCTTCCAAGATCCATCTCTTGCCAAATTTGCCATTTTTCCCTAGAACAAGAGGGTAAACACTGGCTATAACAAATACATGCAGACTCCAGCAGTACACACACATCAACACTGGTAAATACACATTCTTGAACACATAAATACTCTTCTCAAAGACAGGTGGCCTTGCTTTACTGCTGCAGCTACCCAAGATGACACTGGGTACATTCATATGTTAAAAATGCTGGACCTTCCCCCCCGCCTTTTCCTCAGCCAAGGCCATAATTTAGTAGATAAATTACTTTCATCCCTCTGAGTGTCTACCAGTTAATCAAGTCATGTAGGAGTTCATGTATGCAGAAACTCCACCTTGAAAAGGGAAGATAAGTACGATGAGTTATGATTAGCCTCTGGAATTACACAAACCAAAAGGTTATGGGAATGTCCCCTATATAATATACATATTGATAAGTCTAGAACTGAGGAGGCCATAGCCAACAGACAAACTCAGTCACAGATGCTTTTGTGACTCCTAGACTTTATACATGTTCCAGTTTTAAGCCTTCACATGTGATCTGATGAACACTGACAGCAGTGATACCCATCCATCATTTGCTTACTGGGGAGATGCAAGTACCTTGAGGTTTTTGCAGCTCTTCATTAAGTACTTTACATCATATATAGAAGGGAAGAAAAGGTTCAAGATATGAAAAAATTCATGTTCCTCTTCTGGTAACCTGGAATCTGTCAACAACTTCACCATGTAGCCAAAGTCATAACCACTGAGAACAAAAGCATAAAGAAACCAGATTAAGCAAGCCTATTACTAATCTATGCTCAGTACCAGTATCTCATTTTCCACAAATTTAACATGCTGTAGCTTTTAAACCTCAGAATTTTTTTCTGACACTCATAAAACTCTGGATCAGAGCCAAAATTTACCCTGATCGCCTATCAAAAAAGGACTTTTGAGTGCTCCCTGGGTGTCACCACTAACCTCTTGAAGAACAGCTAAGCCACTAGGAAGCATATAACTTCTCTTCCCAACACTGCAAGTTTCTGTAGCTATGGGCAATAATGAAAAGCAGGAAACCCTGTAAGTATCTGTGACAACCACCTCCTCTTCCCTGAAACCTTTCATTTGTGGTATCAGGGACCAAAGGCTTTGTAATCAAGTTGCTTGAAGCACTACATCTTAACTACACAGATTTCTTCTACATAAACAAAGTATGGAAACTAAGTACACCACTATAAGGAAGAAAAAACAAAACCCCTACTTCACAATGCACACCATTTATTATGTGCAGAGAACACATTCTGACTGAACAACTCTTAGCATAGAGAAGACTGTTTATGGTGAAAGGACTTGCAAGCAGCACATACACAAAGTTCAGACCACAGTAAGCTCTAGTACAAAACAAACTGTCCTTGCTGCTTACACTTGACCTTGCGCCTTTTAGCTTATTTTAGCAACTGCAAAGCTGCTCCTTAAAATCTGCCTCAGCCTCCATGGACAAAAGCAGCAGTATTTCCATCAAGAGATTTCTCTCTTCCCAGCATGAGTGCCCATCTCAGACCTACCTGTGGAAGGACAGCCATTTCACACTGTCACTAAGGACAACCCCAGATGTCATCAGCAACTCAGCAAAATGCAGGGTATCGATCCCTTCTTCTTCGTGCTTCTGGAACTGCAGCCCAGAGCTGGCAAGGAGGTCTATGGAATCCTGAGAGTACATGTCCTCCCTGAAGGAGAAAAGCAGCTTTGTACTCAAGGTGCTACTAAGTCAAATTCATTTTGGAAATCTCTCCCCACACTATACTTCAAAACCTGGAGTGCCCAGTAGGTTATTCCTGCACTCCACACTTTTCTCCCTAGAAAATGCTAATTGAGTCAGTTCTACTACCACCATTGCAGCCTCCTACATCCACCACAAGCTGTTCTGTGATTGTAACTAGCTAATTCTGTTGCTAGTGCAAATTCCAAAGAATCCACCTCCAGAGAACTGAATGACATCTCAAAGATACCACTTTCTGCAAGGTAAACAGATGCACCACACATGAGAGCTCAGAGAAAAGGGGAGCTCTCCCAACCAGGAAGACATGCAACTCCAAAGCAGCCAGCATCATTCTCATCTACGTTTTCCTTTTTCACTTCACAGCATGCATCATCTCAGCATCACCTTCTGTTCCACCGCTGCCAGTAAACAAAGTTGTGTAATACTTGACTAAGGCAGGAGGACAGGAAGGAGTGATGATGTGCTTGGTGGAGAGCAGAGCAGCATCCTGACTTGTTTCATTTGAGGGTGGCAGGGGAAGGAAGGACATGACTACACAAAATAAAATGTAAGTCAACTGAGACAGAGCCAACAGAAGTGACTGCACTGTGAAAACCACTTTGCTCAGATTTTGATACCTTTGAGAGGTTCACAAATTTGTGGAAGTAAACACTGCAACTTTGGGATTCAAAAACTGCACGTCCTGCACATACCAACTATGATTTTTTTCAGGTTTTCCAGTGACAATTCCATTAAAATACTGATTTCCTACTAATGGGTGGTTTCTCCAAGTAAAACCTCTCTTTATTTCCAGGCAGTTCTAGTGGTGATGATGCTGAGTTTGTCTTTACATTACAAGGGAAGGGATAATGAAACCTGTTTCAACTGTAACCACAGTATGGAGAAGACAATAAAAACCGCCACACTTCATTTAACAAGATTCATTTTCCTGAACAGGTCTGATGGTTACTGCCGTATTGTTTTGCTTTAGATCCCAACTTATATTTAACATGAATCTATAAAAAGATGCTTCTTTTCTGCTGAAACCCTTTTTTTTTCCAGAAAGAGGTAGTTTGGGTTTTTTTTTTTTGTACATTATATAAATAAAGGAATAAAAATAACTGTATAGAGTTTAAGACCATAGAATCCTTCTAGGACAGCAGTTTAAGGCACATACAGTTGTTGGGCACAGGCTGTTTATCACAGAAAGAGTATTAAAAGATAGGACTTTAGCATGCTTTTGACTTCCAAGAAATATTACAAACTTCTGTCACACCAAAATAGGTTCCACACAATCTGTGTTAGAATCCAGGGGTTGGAATTAGTCAGATGAACGCAAGGACACCTGCTTTTGCCAAAGGAAAGTGTCACCAGCTGAGAGACCAGGCAAGCATTCCCCAGCTCAAGAGACTTACGTAAGGTTGAATTTGAAGTTGAACTGCCAGGTGTTGATGCCAGAAGGATATTCTCCTTTCTCATTTGTGAAAGTCAGGCCCAGCTGGATAATTTTGAGAAGGTCAACGTTACAGCGAAGGAGCTGATATTGGTAGTCTATGGAACTGCGGAATTCACCGATTGGCCTTACAACGACCCCGGGAAACTCTGTGTCCTGAGAGAGGAAGCAAAGCCTTATTTTACTGCTTACTCCATTAGTGATCACACCTATTCAATTCCATGCTGGCAGGCCTCAGCACTGCATTCTGTGACTTCTGCTCTAAAAAGTACACCTTTTTTCCTCCTTTTCTATAATCACACTTATTTTAAACTGCTCCAAGTCAGACACTAAAATAAAACCACCTACACAACTCATGAACTATTACATTCACCCATTTATTACCAGCCTCCCTCCCTACAGTTTTGTTCACCACAAAGCAATCCATCCAGTCATCCAATAAACACCACTGCATAATCTTAACATCTTCCTCACAAAGGATTAACCCCTTCATTTTCTCTAAATCTATTAAAAGGGGCTTTTATTTTGTGTTCTTTCCTGTTCTAAACACAAGTTAAATTTAGCACTCTGATCATCTGCATTCAACAACCCAGTGTTCAGACACTGTAAGGAGGTGCCAATCAAGCCAGACCTGAACAGCACAACCATGTACTAGATGAAGCATTTTACTTGCCCACTGATTGTGTGCCATCTCTAGTGAAAACCAAACCTTCAGACTATTATTTCCTCTCAGTCTAAGTCACATAACTTCAAATGACTAAAGCATGTGCAAAAACTTTTGTGCTGTGTATCTGGCAGAACTTAGCCATTGCCCAATGTTTTTTGTTTTTTTGGTCCACTCTTCCAGCACAGCACACTTCCAGCAACATCAAATAGAAGCAAGAAGCTCCTGACACATGGTAGCAAAAAAATCATATTCACATGCACAATTATGTCCAAAAGTAAAATACTGCACACTCTGCCCAGGTGCATGGTTTTATGCCACACTTAAGGACTTCAGCTATCTTGAAGTTTAGTGTTTCTAAGCAAAGTTGGCTTAACTTACAGCATCATAACTAAAACCACTTTTATTTGTGTAACTAAGTGGCTCCTGCCAACCACATACAGATGGCAGGAAGAGATTCTTACCATATGGGGAACGTTCTGGTTCATGTAAATAAATTTTCTAAACATATTGCCATATCTAAATACTAAGCAAATCCAGGTTTTTAGGGTGGTCTCTCTCATCTTTTATTCAACTCATACTTAACATTACTTGTATGAAATTCTGTAAAGCTTCTACTGGACTGCTTTCTAAGTTTTCACCACTGAACTTCTAGCTCAGTTTGAATGTGGACAGAAGACACTTCTCATTCAGGAATCAATTTACTACCCTACCCCAAACAATCCTGATGACACGTGAAATATTTACCATTGCAATGTAGCTGTAACTTAGAACAATTTCTCGAATTTTCCTCATCTCTTCTTCCAGATTGTTTGCCCATACTTCACAGATAACCTGGCTGTTCTCTGCAAGGGCTGCTGGCATCTTGCAGGGACCAGAGCAAGGTCAAATGACGCTGAACTCAGAGGACAGGGTAGAATTGCAAGCTGGGAGATCTTATCCGTGTGCTGCACTAAACAGATAAACAAATAACCTATGTGTAAGACAACAAATATCTATGTGTAAGAACAAATGCTCTGCTCAAATCAGACACATTTTCAGCTTCAATCTGAAGTTTACACCAAGTTGTTTCTTGCTTTTATCGCTTCCTGCAAATGAGTGGAATAAGAAGCATCCTGAGCATCTATTCAGGTTTCAAAAGCCGGATGCAGTTAGCAGTCCAGTTATCCCTTCGCCCTGCCTTCCTTCTCCCGGCACAAGCTCTGAAACTTCGGGCGTAAGGCACACAACCCGAAAACCCTCGCGTTTCATATTTAACTACTGCCATGCTGTTAGGAGCAGATGTTTATCGACATCGGCTTCTCTGATCTGACTCAGGAAGCAGCGACGTAAGAGATCACAACTTGTACTAGCGGCAGCTCCAGCCCCACCACACCGAGGCCGCATCCCCGCCTGTGTGCAGTTGCCTGTAACAACGCGGACAAACGGCACCACGTTTCGGCAGGCCAGGCCCAAGCGCTCCACGGCCGGACCCTGCGTGCCCTGAGGCCACATGCGGCGGGACTTAACGTCACCGCTACCGCCCGGCCCGCCCCGGGGGCAGTCCCGCCGCCCTCCGCCCGCCGCCCAAGGCTCCGACGCCTCCGCTCCGATCGCGCCTCGCGGCAAGCAGCCTCGCGCCGCGGCCACCAGTGCCGCGCAGGGCCAGGCCCCCTCGGCCACGGCTCCTCCCGGTGAGGACGCGGGAGGCCTTCCCCTCCGGTCACCGCTCCCTCAGCCCGGGGGTCCCGCCCGGGGGCCGCCCCGCCCGCACCTGCTCGCGCGCCGCCAGGCCCCGCCGCTCGCGCTCCCGGGCGCCGGGCCGCCTGGCCGCTCTAGCCCTCAGTCCCCCCCGCGACTCGTCTGCTCCGGCGCTGCCCATCGCCTTCCCTGCCCCCACGCTACCTGCCCGGAAGCCGGGGCCGGGGCCGCTGGCCTGGGCGCAGGCGCGATGCGGCCTCCGGGAGGGGCGGCACTTCCGGGTCGCGGCCTCTCCTCTCGCGAGAGCTGTGGCGAGCGGCCGCGGCGCGCGGAGAGGTGCGTTGGGGCGCGCGGGCCGGGCTCGGGGCCGGGCGCGCGCCCGGGATGGGGGCGGGGCCAGGGCGGAGGCGGGGGGAGCAGAGCGCCGCGCGCGGGTCTGCCCGAAGCGCCTGCGCAGAGCCCTGGAGGCGTCTGCCCGCCGCCCCCGGCGCGGCTAATGAGCGCGCCCGGCCGCGCTGCTCTGGGTGCGGCGGACGAGTCCAAAGTCCGCCGGTGGGGGGAGCGATAAGGCAGTAAGATGCTAACCTCTGCCCGCTGTCCAGGCCGGGCGGCCGCAAGCTGTGTGAGTGTAGGCTTGGTGCCGCCTCGGCAGCGTGGCGAGCCCCTAGCAATCCCGCAGACACATTCCTGGGACGGGGATAGTGCTGGGCCCCGGCTGAACGTTCCCGAAAGGACAGCGTCCGCGCCTCTCAGTCCGCGGGCTGCCGTGAGGCAGGAAGCTCAGCAGCTGAGAGGCGTTTGCTGCGCAGGCCCAGCCATGGCCGCGCCGCGGAGCCGGGTGAGGCTGCGGTGTGGTTGTCGCGGCCGTGCTGCTCTCCCGGCGCGCGTTGTTCTTCCATTGCAGCGCCTAGCAAAAGCGCCCTGGTCGAGAAGCTTAGCAGCTAACGTTCCAAGTACCTATTCCATCTGCAAACTCGGGCAGGCTTCTGCTGTTACTATTATGCAGAAATGCTGCTTAAGTTAGCGTTAGCAACAGAACGTTGTATCCAGTAAAGCGTTACAGCGTGTAGCTTAGCTGCCCACGCTTGCTTTGCTGCCTGGCACTGATGGCAAATGCTGGATTTGTTTTGAAGCTCGTCTAATAATTAAGCTTAGACAGTAATTTCTTTTAGACTGACAGCCTTCTGGAGATAATTCAAGAACCGTCTGGATGCATTCCAGTGTGATCTGGTCTAGGTGATCCTGGCTCTGGCAGGGGTTGCTGAACCAGATGATCTTTTGAGGTCCCTTCCAGCCCCTGACACTCTCTGATTCTGGACAGGGTTGCATCTGTTACAAGATACTGCAGCTCTGGTGCTGCTGCAGAATCTTGACCTACCCACCATTGGAGAGTCTAGAAAAACAAATCTTGCTACCTTGTACACTTCAGACCTGGTTCAATGTCTCAGATTTAATGTTCACACCTCAGCAGAAATACAGTTTTTAGAGAAGATGAGGTCTTTCTGAGTGCTTCCCTCTATCCACTCACCTTGGTGCTGCCAGCATCTTATGGTATCCCATCACTGAGAATTATTTTTATTCAAGGTTTATCTCCATAGATGACAGATAGTTGCCTTTTTGCCTTCTAAGCTCTGCAATCTTTTGTGTTGCTTAATTTATGTATTGCACAACATGCTAGGTTGGCAGAAAGTAATCTTCCCATGGCCACTTGAGTTTGAAACTTTGTGCAAGAAGGCATAGGTTGTTGGCAGATAAACGCAGGAGGTTGGATTACAGCACTTTCTAAATGCAAGGCTAGAATTATTCCTGAAGAGCTCAGGCTCAAATACACATACATGCTTCTGCCAATCATAAAACCAGTGCTTGACAGTATATTGATGCCAGGGGAAAAGGGTGGATGAATCTCAGGACACTAAAAGTGTGTGTGCTTTACTCTTCATTTTTTTCAGTCATGGCTAATAAAGGTGAAGAATAGCTGGCAAAACCACGCTGCTTTTAAAGAGTCTTCAAGTGCTTGTATTTGGAAGTTGTCAAACTTTGTTCCAAGTCTAGCACTCCAAAGCAGGTTCTTGAAGAGTCTTCATGCCCTCTATGTGGTTGTCTTAAGACCAGAATAAACAAACAGTTTGTGTGCCTAGACCTGTTACATTGTAAGATGGAATAAAGGGCTTTAGCTCAACAGTTTGACATTAGTTAGCTTGAGCTGCATGTCCTGAGTCATGCCTTCTTGTTGCTCAGCAGTTGTAACTGCTTAGTCACAGCACCACAAATAGAGAACTTAATCATGAGAATCTTTAAATGTGATTCAAGAGTTAAAAGATGCTGAACACCTTTGAGCCATCGTTTCCATCTGCTTAACCCTTCTGTTGCTCCATTGAAGTTTCCAAAGCCTGCTGCTGCAGTACTAGGTGATGGCACAGGAAAAGTAGTTCAGAATACAGAGAATTAAGGATTAGATGAAATCTGCTGAGTTCAGATTCCTCTTTCACGTTAGAGGAATTGTCAGTGTGGGTTTGTACAATCCTGAAAGATAATTCATTGCTGCTTCTCTTTCTAATGTATTTTGGTTTGGGTTTGTTTTTTTCAACCAGCGAAACAGTGACTATTACAAGAGCTGTGGAGAGTGAACAGAGAAGTTACTTCATGAAGTACCTGAGCAGAAAGTCTTTCTGCTGAGAAGAAATCAGAAGTCTTTCATGCATGACCAAAGACTGCACTAATGTTGGAAGGTCTGTGGTGAAGAGGCCAGTGCAGAGCGGGAGCTCACCAACGGACAGAAGCAGCCTTTAGATTAATTCCAGCCTGCACGAGACACAGAATTGCAGCAGAAGGTAAATTACTTTTCCATCCTTATGACTAATATGCTGAGCTGTCTGCACCTATGGAGTGTAAATATTTCAGAGATGACTGAACAGTGGCTAAAAAGAACCACTGAGGTCTATGAAATTCACTGCTTTATCTCCTGATTCTGGCTATTGGGTGAACAGCCCCCAGGTGCAAGCCCAAGTCCAAAATAACAATGGGCTCAGGGCCACATTCAGATGGCACTCCTCTCTTGAAATGCCAATTTCCACTTCCTCCTCTGCATGTGTGTAAATAGTTTGAAGGAGTAGCATTCCTCTCTCTTGAGTCTGCTGCCTCTGATAAATAACAATTAGTAGCAACAGCTAAGATTTACAATCTCTTTCCCCACTAGGGCATTGTTAGTCAAGAGGAAGTGTCAATGAAAACAGTGGCACAGTCTTAGCTCTGAACTGAAGCAATAGCAAATGTTTACCACACTAGGTAAACTAGAGGACATGCAGTCTGAGGTTTGGAGGGGAGTTTGGGGAATACTCTCCTTCCAGGAAGAAGTTAATTGATGAAAATACAGATGTTATGGTGGGTACAAGAAACCAAGGGCACCACTGCTGTTCATGCTTGCAGAACTCTCTGCAGCTCTAGCTGCTGCTTGCTTGAGATACTGCTTCCCAAACAGGACTGTGTGTAGCTTCACCTGCGAGTTGCCATACAAGACTAACTGTGGGGCTGCTACTCCTTGTTTTGCCTTCAGTGGAAATATAAATCTGCCAATTTACAGTGAGTAACACCCTCAGTTCTCGGAGCTTAGTTCACAATAGAGCACTCTATATTAGGCAAGTAACGTAGATTTGGGCCACATTTGCATCACAAAGACCAGTAGCAATGCAACCTTGCTTTCTGCAATCCCATAATTACAGACTTTCTGGTCTGTAAACATCATATTTAAAGACAATTTAATCCAAACACATGCTAACCTATTTGCATCTTATCCTTACAAATGGAACCAACACCTGTAACTGGTTTAGGGCACTATGTAGCAACAGGACTTAGTACAGACATGGTACAAAACAGTGAAAACTGGATTCTTTTTTTTTTTAGCCAAACACACCTCTGACCTATGGCAGCAGCTATTTTGTGCTCAAAACTTGAGCTAGTGCACTGTAAAAACTACTGATCTTTAAGGTGTGGGTGTTTGGGGGTTTTATTCTGCTACAGCAATTAACTCTTGATGAAGAAGTCTTACCTGCAGAGATGTACTCCATGCACTTCATAGACTGACAGCCATGCACACATGCCCAGGGAACACTGCCAGTGCTAACAGTGACATGGCACTGGCCTCACATGACTTGTCTGGGAGGGGACAGCTGGCTTCTGCTTGGAAGCACACCCCTGTTGCCTTTGCCTAAACCCTCATAGTGTTTCCACAGCAGTAGTAAAAGGTGAGGAGTTGAACTCTGAGCTTTGAATAGACACAGAGGACTTCTCCTAGGCTACCATCGGCAGGAGGTGAGCAAAGAATGGGCAGCTAGAGTTCAGGAGTGTAGTATCTTGAAAAGATATGATAGGAACTGAGGAAATCATTAAAAGGCAACATCATGTGTTTGTGTAGAGTACAATTAGAAGCTTTCTCAGGCATTGTGGTTGCCTTCAGAGCTCTGCAGTGCTTGGCACAGCAGGACACCCACCAAACATAACGCCTAGCCCTGCCTGTGCACATAGTGTGGATGATATGCATCTTTTCAGGTGATCGGGTAAGTTGTCCTTACATTTTCCTTTCTTTGTGCTCTATACTTTCATAGATAGTTGTAGACTTTGTTTCTCCCAGGAGCACCTGTTTTCCACTGCCTATAAACTACAAGTGTTGATTCCAGTGAAGTGAGGTCTACAGTAGGAGATTGAAGTAGGAGGGAAGAAGGAATAGCAAGCAGCTCTGGTAAGCAGCCAGTGCGTCACAGCAGACATAACCCTGTTACTGAGCTGCCCCTGCCAGCAGCAGGGCTGGCTGGTGTGAGGAGGAGGATGCACTGCTGTTCAGCACTGAGTACAGCATCAGGAGAAGCAGGCATTTGGGCAGCCTCATCCTGAGACTGTCTGAGCAACAGAAATATAAGAGACCAGCAGAGATGAGACATAAATAATAATGTGAATGCTAAAAGGAATGTTCTTTCTTTTTTGGACCCTGTTGAGTGTTTTAAAACATGACAAGACCAAATTGTCTTTTCTGATAGATGGAGTGGAAAATGTAGTGGAAATGGGTCTGTGACTTAATGAACAGTGGTTGGATAAACAACTAAGTACGTTTTTTAAAGTATTAGATTTCTATGTTGACTAACTTGGTTCCCTTTTAACATCAAGAGACTGGAAAAAATACTTCAGGGTAGAGAATTTAGTTTTGATCAAATATTTTGTTAACTGATAGAAAATAACAAAAAAAGAGAACTTTTTGTTTTAAACAGCACCAGTGCTAGCTAATATTTGGAAATAGCTATGGGCAGCTGAGATCTTCACTGCTTGATTTGGGGCTAACATGCCAGCATGGGACTGATGCCAAGCAGCTGAATGGCTTTTTTGTTTGCTAAAGAAGCCATGGCTACAGAAAAGCTTTTTTAAATGTGTTTGGCATATTCTGAGTCAGAAAATACATTATCCAACACAAAAAGAGTAGGTAAGGAGATGTTGGAGAAAACCTAACCCATCAATATCTTTCTTGTTTTAATGTAAAGAGTGTAAAATTTTATCCTGTAAATATGACTTAATAAAGGCAGGGTATGAGGTTTGAGGAGAAGGAGGGCAAGCAGACATGAAAGTTTTGAACTGGAAGTCTTTACCCAAGCAGGACTTCTATCATAATTTGATTATTTTAAAGGAAATACTACCAGAAATGTGATTATGATTGTAACTACTTCCTAAACTTACAGAATATGAGATTTAATCAAGCAATTGTTTTTTCTCTTCCTGAAAACTCAGAGCAGAGTTGCATTTTCTACTGTGCTCTGCTCTCTAGCATTTTGCATGCAAAGATTCGATAGGGTATGACCCAGCACAACTATATGGAGGAACCATTCAGTCTCCCAGCAAGCAACTGAGATACCCCTTTTATCTTGGTGTCTCTAAGGTCTAATGTGATCTACTACAAGGTCATCAGAGTAGAATGATCTCTCTAACCACAGAAAAATAAAACCAACTTTATTGTACTGTCTCAGCACTATAGTTTAATCTTGCTGTTTTCAGATGCCCACTGAATGATTGTAGAGAAGACAAGGAGGTGCACAGTAAAGGGACTAGGGATGTGAGTTTAATAAGGGAAATACTGACTGGATACTAAGGGAGAGTAAAGATAGTCAGACAGAATTCCCTGAGAAGTTGTGGAATCTCCCTCCATACATATACTCCAAACTCAACTGTTCAAGGCTCTGAACAAACTGCTAAGGAAGCTGGAATGGAACAAAGCCCCCAAAAGGAGGTGATTATTCCATCTTGACATACTTTGAGCATTGGTACTGTTTCTTTGCAGACAGTGGGCACACCTGCACTGAGATAGCTTCTGTGACAAGATGGGCATACAGTGCACATTACATAACATAAAATACATCCCTGTAATTGGGAGATATTTGAAAAGGAAGATAAGATCAATTTGTCCTGTGGCAAGTTATTTAGGCTGTTCTATCCAGGCCAGCAGCTAATTTGCAATTGCTCCTTGTATGTGTTCCCCAGATATGTTGGAGTAAATTCTTTCAGCAAGGTTGTGGTTGGCAAACTTGAGGTATTGGAGAGAAAAACACCACACACAAATCCTGTAGGCTGGCTTTGGTAGCTCACAAAATCTGATAGTGAGGAGCTGTAGATCTGGGAAAAGACTGACTTCCTTAGCAGGTTCCTCCTGTTAAACAATAGCACCATAGAGCACCTCTCACACTGCCTGTTTTGTGGCCAGTGGAGACAAAGTTAGTTTGTTTGGTGTTTTTCTAAAGCTGCCACCAAAAGTTAGCCTTTCCCTCAGGAGTACATACAAGTCTAGTGTCAAAATAGAGGGTTGGGAGTTCAGGCTTCTGGTTTTAAGTGTCAGATGATGATTTTGGGAGGGTTTCCCAGAACACTTTAACATTTTCTTCCACTAAAGTATGTAGTTTGGTGGACTGCTTGTCCTGTTCTGCCCCCGAGTAAGCAGGAACCCAAGGAGAAAGGTGTCCAGCGTTTTTTGTCTCATGCCCTTTGACCTGTATACTGACACAAAAGGTAGAGAATCAGAGCTGGAAACCCTTGGGAGTAAACAGAGCTTCTTGTCAGAGTGTGCCCAGAAAGCTGTCGTTTCAAAGCTAAAGTGGAACCTCCTGGCTAACACAGGGACTTCTTTCTGGCAGTGTATGCCTCCTTTCTGAGGCACTGCAAGAAGTGTCCCAAGAGGTGTGCAAGCATGGTAAAGGTAACAGAGTATCTTTCTGAAGAACCATTTCTGGACTGTTTTCCTTCGTGCCTCAGACAGGTGCTTTTCTGCTGCCTTCATGCTTTCCTTTGTTACCTTAGGCAACAGTTTGCCTGTGCTTGAATATTCCTCTGTGTGTGAAAAGCAGAATGGATTACATTCTGCAATCCTCAGTAATGTGGCCTTCATGTTATTATAATTTATGTGTTTGTTCTTAGAGGTTGGGAGAAGCCAAGAAAACCTTGAGGAATGTTTAGTTAGCTTTTGCTAATTATAATTTAGGGTAAGAGTGCAGCAATGTGAACCCAGCTAGGCAATAATCTCTAGGACAGCTACAACACCTCCTGAAACACAGAGATCTTTCCATGGCTATGGACAGCAGTGAAGCCTCAGGAGCTCCTTAAAGCTTGAGTTTGATTTTTATGTTTTAGCCAAAACTTTCAATAAATGATCAAGGCAGAACTAAATAAAAGGAGATTTATTCCAAGGTGGCCACCTGCCTGTGTAAGGACTTGAAATCCTCAAATTGACCATAATTGGATGGGAAGCAAAGATTATTTTCTCACCATGTTCTTAAGCTGTAACTTAGAGCTCCTCTGCCATGTGAGCAAAGGCTGCGTGGGGCTCTACTGTGTCAGTTCTTCATGGCACAAACTTGCATCCTTGTAGTCATATTTCTTATTTCATCCTCATTAGTTTAGCACCATTACACAGTTATGGAAAAAGGCAAGTCTCATATCATCATTTCTTTGCAGTCTGAGGAGGGCTGGAGTTCCTTCTGAGGGCAGTGTGTTCCTGGGCCAGATCAAAGGAGGCAGCCAGAGACCAGTGCAAAATCAGAAGCTTTGGGTCTGGCTCTTCTCTTGTTTTTCTTTGCTACCCTTGTATCCCTCTTAGTCTCGTGGGACAATACTAACTCATCGGGACATAAGGGGAGCCCTCTCAAGAGCTCAGCTTTGTTCAATGTCCAGCATGAAGGAGGGAGCAGGACAGGACAGAGCACAGAGAATATTTTAGTGTGGCAGCTGAACGCCAGGGATTTGCTGTTGTCAGCAGCATGTTCTGCTTTCCAGCTGTACAAGTTTCACTTACTTATATCACTTTTTATTTCAGATGATAAAAGGCTCTGGATATTCCACCATGGCTGAGCATCAGAATCAGGTAAAGATTCAAGGTCATCTTTAAAAGAAGGTGTTATGCAGATGCTTTGGAAGGCTGGAGGTGTTGAACCATCTTCTAAGGGAAGTGGCAGACACATCTACATTCTGATCACTTTAGCACAACTAGGAACTCACCTCTTAGCACTCCAGCAACATTTTCCCAGCATATTTTCCCTTCCAGTGGGCTGCAGCTACAGCTCCAAGTGGTGGAGGGCCTGTTACTTTTTCTTGCATGGCAGGAGGCCACAATACCCAAAAGCTGTGCCCTCTAGCTGGGCCCAGTCCTCAGAGTGGTCCTACTAAACCATTGCTTCTATACTTAAGGAATTTGCCAGCCTTTTAATGCAAGATGTCAAGCAATCCATGGATCAAAGTTGGAAACTACTGTGCTGGAGCTGTTGGCATGAAGAGAAAGAGGGTGTTAGCACTTGGACTTGATGAACAAGATTTGTTTCTTTTCTGTGTAAAGCTATCTGCTTCTACAGCTCATGTAATTATACTGTGTGGGACTGATTTCCATAATCACTTCATCACAGGCAATAAAAACACAGCCTCAAAACAAAACAGTTTCTATCCAATTGACTTCTAAAATTGCTTTAGCTGCTCTCTGTCCTGTGTCCAAGCAGGACATACATAGTGTCCAGTGAGTATTAGGAGTTCCTAATCTTTGGAACTTTGAGTTGTTCAGCTGGAAGGTGCCGAAGAATCTTGAAATACTAATTGGCCTAACTAAAAATTCTGGCATTTGCAAGACATTTTCTTTGGCATATTCTTTCTTCATCCCAGGAGAAACCAGGATTGATAGGATATGAGTCTGTTAATAAGTGCTAGGCTTTTTAATAGCTTTCGTAACCTCTATTCTAAAGACTGTAGGGACACATCAGCATTCACGAGGCATAACTCAGATGCAGCTGGAAGTATGAAACTGCTGAGAGAGCAGCTCTCCAGCCCATAATCCATCATGCCACTATCTGAAGCTGGAATGAGTGGCTGTCACCAGTCTTGCATTTGTAGTTCAGTCCACCCAGTGATGATGCTGGCAACTAATTGTGTCATATCTGCTATATACCTACCGTAGTCACGAACATCAAGGTGTAGGTCAAGAGTCTTTCAAAACTGCTTATTTCACACTTGCTAACTTAGAGAAATGGTAGGAGGAAATGTCTGGTTTAATGTTCAATGCCAACGAGCAAAGTTCTGTCCTGGGACAGATAAATATTGTTGACAATGTTTAGTGTTCTGTAGTTGTTACTGAATCTTAGCGAAGCTCTTAGCACCATGTAGAGAGGATTCCTCTATACTGCATTACCCTAAACACACCTGCATTTGAGAGTAATTTATTAGTAAGCTGTCTCTCTTGTTTATCCTCTCCAACAGGAGACAAACAAGACAGTGACTATGAATCATGCTATTTTCACTCAAGTCTGTGCAGGAAGGACAGGACACTGAACAAGACTCCATCTAGTTATCACACTGTATCATTTTAGAATTGCTTTGATTTTTTTTTTAACATTTATCCTGCAGATTAATACAATCCTTATTTATGCAGGAAAACCCAAACTAAGGTTGCTGAACTCCAGACCAAATTCCAGCTTGAGCTATTCTGAAAAGACATGATACATCTGTCATCTATCTGCTACATAACTTGAATCGTAGAATCAACCAGGTTGGAAGAGACCTCCAAGATCATCCAGTCCAACCTAGCACCCAGCACTATCCAGTCAACTAGACCTTGGCACTAAGTGCCTCATCCAGGCTTTGCTTGAACACCTCCAGGGATGGTGACTCCACCACCTCCCTGGGCAGCCCATTCCAATGCCAATCACTCTCTGACAAGAACTTCCTCCTAACATCCAGTGTAGACCTCCCCCAGCACAACTTGAGACTGTGTCCCCTTGTTCTGTCACTGGTTGCCTGGCAGAGGAGACCAACCCCACCTGGCTACAGCCTCCCTTCAGGTAGTTGTAGACAGCAAACTTGGGTTGGAATATTTAAATTTAAGCTCAACTAGATTGAATACTGCTTTTGAATGAAATTACTCCTGGAATCCAAAGGTCTTACTGGCAGTTTTCTGTCTCTTTGCAGTTACTTTGTATAGCTACAATCCTTATTGTGGCAAGAGTCCCATGAACATCCCAGCTACACTTATACTGTACTCAGGAATAACTCCTTCAGCAGATAATGTTGTTGTGACTGAGAGCAGGGATTTGGAGAACTTTATACTCTTGAGAAGCTGAGTGGTTTAGCTCCTTGTTAATGTGCAGTTGTTCTACGCAGATGGCAACACAGTACCTGCTAGCCAAGTTGTGCTCAGCACTAGAGCCAAGTAGTACCTGCAATGGCCCAAAGGCACAGCAAAGTAAATGATGCAAGGAAAGATGATATCCTGGATTAAGCTTCTGTTGTGCTTGGGGCAGGGGGGAAAGGCAAGCTTCTGGGCCTGTGAGCTTCACTTCAGAATCTGCCTTCAAAGCAAAGAAGAAAGTTGAGAAGAATGGTTCTGGATTAACTGGAGTGTTTGGATCATATGAGCACAAGTTTGACAGCTGTGGGGAGAAAGCCTACTGCACACTGAGAGGGAGAAAATCAAGGAGGGAGGTGCTGAGATGCAGCACCATTCCTTACCTGCAGGTCTTGTGTTCCTACTGTTCCGAGTTATCCAGAAGCCGCTAGTAGTGCTTTGGGTACTGATAAGTCTGTCGGAGGAAAACAGGGAAACAAAGCCATCATCATTAGTCTTCTTTCAGAGAGTGCCCATGTCAGTGACACTTCAGGTCTCTCTAGGCCTGCCAGATGGCTGTGTGTGTGCTGCCTGCCTCAACTCCACACGCAGTCCTCCAACAGCTGTGTTACTGTGTTCTCTTGAGAGTCCGTGCAACAAACCCAGGCTGTCATAGGGCTGCCTTTGCCACCTGCATTTCAAATGTGACCAGTGCTGGTGCAGGGCCAGCAGCACATCCTTACTCTTGTTGCTTGTTCACAGGAAGAGAAGCTCCGGGACGCCCTAAGGATCACTGCCTATGTCTTCAGTACAGGCCTGCTTGTGTTCACTGCCTTGGTGAACTCTGTTTCTTGGTAAGCTTGTTCAAAGGGGCTTGAGGAGAAGCTTTTCTGTGGAGAGGGTAAAAAGTGGATGATGAACAGATGGGCAACTAAGAACACATATTCCCACAGGTTCGTGCAGAGGTTCTTGGGCACTCCAGGCCGCTTCTGGCAAACAACATGGCTAAAATTCTACTACCATTACGAGGGAGATGAGTGGACAATCTTTCTCCTTGGTGAGCTTCAACAACTCTGCTATAGGAGGAACCATCCATGTATTACCTCTGAAAAGGGGACATGGATAGGTCTTCCTAACACACCCTTTCACAACACATGTAGGCTTCAAAGCCAGTCCCAGCTGATGTGGTAGAACTGTGCTGCCTTTGGACTGCTTCACCATTAGACCTCCCCTAGACAGATAAAACATTTGATCTTTGTGCTGCTGCTGCTGAAATGGCTTCTCTGTGAAGACACTTTGTTCCTGTGAGAAATCAGTGACTCGTTAGAGCTAATTACTGAAGGCAAAATTAGTGAACTTTACTCTTGCTGCAGCACCTGTAAAACTCTGCCTGTGAGTAACAGTTGGTGAGCAGGCCTGGTGGGGATGTTGCAAGGCCTCAGGAAACAGCTCAGCCTTATCCTACTTGTATTTAAAACCACCCATGACAGATCCCCCAGCCACCCAGAAAAGTCCTTTCTTAGCCTCAATTGTGGCAAATCTCAATTTATGAGACATTTGTCTTCTCTGACCTCCTCATTCCCTAGGTCCTAGCTGGATGTCACAACTTACCCATATTCCATTTTAAAGCATCTCAGGGCAGGGGACATACACCCAGGGCCCAACGAGGTCCTCTAGATGCTATGCCATTGGCTTGTTTCCAGTGTAGCTATACCTCTCTGTTTGTTCACACACCTCTGCCCTGTCCTCACACCCCAGGGGCTGCACTGGTGCCTGCCCTGGCTTTCTGGTGCTTCAATGGAATCCTCCTGGTGGCTGACGTGACAGGAAAGCCAACTTTCATCACTCGCTATCGCATCCAGCTGGGCAAGAATGATCCTGTAAGTACTTCTCACTCTGCCTCATCTGCTGATTAAACACTCCCTGAAGTCTCCTAGACTATAAGCAGGGAGAAGAACCTGTTATGCTTTTCTCTTGGAACTGGATCAGATTCAAGGAGAATCAAGCCAAGTCTTGTATATTCCCTGTAGATAGGAAGGCAGTTCTTAGAATTAGGCTGCTGATCAGATCTGGGTTGACTGCTTGTAGCATAGTTAATTCCACAACTAATATGGAAACTGCCTGCAGGTCTTAAAGCCTTTTATCCTTCCAGCTCAAACCTGCATTACTTCAGCCTCAAGTCCTGACTTCTCTTTTGCAGGTGGACACAAAGAAACTGCGCCAAGCCATCTACACAGCGCTGTGTAATCAGGTCTTTGTCTCCTTTCCCATGCTTGTGCCCATGTTTTATGTCATGCAGTGGTGGGGCAACACCTTCAGCAAGGAATTACCCACTTTCCAGTGGTTTCTTGTGGAGCTAAGCATCTTTACCTTAGTAGAGGAAGTTCTCTTCTATTATTCACACAGGTGAGCTGAGCACAGGAACAGAATGTGGTGGTTTTCCTCCGTGCCTTTAAGCTTATATGCACCTCCTGCAACAGCAGTAGTCCTAGTCCCAGTCCCTCCTCTCCCACCAGTCTTGTATTTATTTGGAGAGACTTAGAGATCCTGAAATCCACCCATACACCATGAGGCTGTGGTGCTGCCAGTAAGGAGTAAGCAAAAATGGGTAAAAGTACAAAGACTGGACAGCTCAGAAGTGAAGGAACAAAACCAGCAGGTAGCTTTACATGAAAGCTGTGAGCCAGCATTCTTTGAGACAAGTAAAAGAGGGCTGACTACCCTGAAAGAAAAAAGATCAAGAAATCAGTGACTGTTCACTGCATCTACAAAGCAGGGCTTAGCCCCTGACATTGCAGCTTTCTGCTGTATGTTCCTTCCATGCTACCTTCCATGACACACATGGAGCCCAAAACCTGCCTCTGTTTTCTCTGCTTAGGCTCGTTCACCACCCGGTCCTGTATAAGCACATTCACAAGAAGCATCATGAATGGACAGCCCCCATTGGTGTGGTCTCCATTTATGCTCACCCAATAGAACACATAGTAAGTGCCTTCCTCTGTGGTAATCCTCCAGTTTCTGCATGGAATGTGATTTCCAGGGGATGAGAAGTGGCAGCTGAAGAAAAGAAAAAGCACTCTCAGACTTCTTCCTTAGGAAGAGGAAGCAAATTGCATTGCCAGGAAGCTTGGCTGTAGAAGGGTTGCAGTACTTGTTTGTGCTGGACTTCAGAGCACAGATCCAAGGGCCTGCAACAGATAGAGAGCTGACTAAATGGTGCCTCCTTGAGCACAGAAAAGGTTGGGAGCACAGGCAGTGTTTTCAGCACAAGATGCAACATTTACAGTCTGGGTTACTGCATAAGCTCAGGATTCTGCCATAAATTTCCTGCTGGTGGCATGCATCAATATTTGCAGGAGTGTCTGCCAGCACTGCTCCAGCTTAGATTCTCATGAAAACACATCCCACGCCCAGAAGATTCCACTTACAAGTACTGTCTGCTGTTAACAATAGCCCTGGGCTGCAGCACCAGTTCTGAGAGTCTCCTTGGCAGCAGACTGAGCCTAGCCGGTGCAGCAAGCTGGCCTGGGCAGCGACAGCTACTGGTAGGACACAACAAAGCGATGCATCCAGGATCATCACATCACTGCCTTGCCTGCACGTGTCCCCAGGCCGTGCCCTTAGAGCTGCTTTTCCCAAGAGCTACTCCAGCATTATTCCAAGGTGAAGCTGAAATTCAGACCTCCGACTGCAGGGTGATTTACTGGAATCATGCCACACTTAACCCCCCTAGTTTGGTTTCATATCCAACATCTACTGTGAGCTTAGGGAGTCTGTGACTATGCTTTGCAGCAAGGCAAACTCAGAACAAGTATTTATTTGATGATTATGTACTTACAGTGAGATATTTGCAGAGGGATCTACCCTTTATGCTGTTGCACAAAACTGACACAATTTATCTATCAACCTGGTGAAACAATTCAGCTCCTAGAGGAGCTTGCTTCTTGTTGTGAACCAGTTATTAAGAGAAGCGTGTTTCTCTTTTCCAGATCTCCAACACGCTGCCTGTCATGACTGGCCCAATGATCCTGGGGTCCCACATTGTCTCCATTGCTGTCTGGTTCTCCCTTGCTCTGATAACAACAAGCATTTCACACTGTGGCTACCACCTGCCTTTCCTGCCCTCTCCAGAGTTCCATGACTTCCACCACCTCAAGTATGTCTGGGCACTGTTCAGTTCTCCTTTCTCCTTCTGCCTGCTCCCTGGCACCACAGATGGGCACAGATCCTTTCTGAGGGGCAAGTGGGTTTGCAGGAGTGAGGGACAAGCAGGAACAGCCTATCCATCTGGCTCACCTGATAGCAGGCCAGAAGCTGTCAGTTCTCAAAGCAGAGTGACTGGGATTTGAGAAGACTGTAGCCCACTGCCCACACAGACACCTCATTGACATCTACCCTCTCCACCAACTGAGCTGGAAACATTCTGGGTAAGGACAGCACCAGAGAGAGGAGCTGCTGATGAAGTTTCACCCAGGCTTTGTTATAGCTGCAAGGGAGATAGGTGCAGGGGCAGAAATCACATGGATGGCTTATCAGGGCTCTGCAAGCACATGAAAATGGCAAAGTCCAAGTAACCTCAGTCACTTCCAGTGGTGATTATTTTGTTTGGTTTCCAGGTTCAACCAGTGCTATGGTGTCCTGGGAGTGCTGGATTATCTGCATGGAACAGATACAGTGTTCAGACAAACCAAAGCCTACAAGAGACACAAGATCCTCCTTGGCTTCACACCACTCTCAGAAAGCATCCCTGATGCAGCAGAGAAGGCAGAGTGAGGCCAGCAGCCTGCAGTTCCTGCAGAGCAAGAGACAGTGATTGATGCCAAATAGTATTGAATTGGGAACGAGCTGTTGTTGTTCACACCTAACGAAAGCCGAAGCTGAACTTAAAACATGCTGCTTGAAATGACTGCACTTCTGCTGCCTCTTTTATTTCCTAAGGCACAACTCTCTCCTAATCTAGAAAGGTATTTTTAAGCAAAGTCTAGAGGGTTTCTAGCCATAATTACCTGCACTGCTCCCTGGTTCTAGCTGCCTGCATGCAGACTGGATGTGTTTTGGGCTACATGGCTTTGGGCAGTTCCCAGGGAAGTTCTCAGTATTAAGGTTTTAACACTTCAGCAGCATTCCACAGAAAGAGCAGCAAGATCACTCTAACTGCATGTGATGGGATGAAATCCATTGTTTTTCTGAGACTCAGAACACCTGGGATATGGGAGGCAACCCCATGAAAAGTCAGCTTTAGAATCCCTCTCCCCTGCACACGCAGAGGCCTGACTTCCCCTAAGCAGTTCTTCATGCAAGAGATCAGTGCAGATCTGGATTAAAGGCTGTCACATCCCCACCTCCACAAACTAGTCTGGAATCCTAAGCCAGATTCCCTCTTATGGGACAGGGAAGTTGATCTAGGAGCTGATGGCAGAAGCTCCCCACACAGCAAAGGAAGGCACAAACCAAAACTAATTCTGTGTGAAGAGACTTCCCAAGGAGAGTCCCTGCTGGCCTGTGTGGAGATCAGTGAACTCCAATATGAAAGCACCCAACAAAAAGTACCCATAAGCACTTAGCCCATCTTGAAGTGTGCTGCAGTTCCTCTCCAGGATCTGTTTAAGTCTCAATCCTCCCTAGGGGTCCTGGGACAAAAAGAAGACACCTTCCTCTCACCAGTGCCACACACATACCCTAAAAGCAAGCCCTCCCCGAGTTTGAACAGGCAGAGGGGAGATTCAAACTAGGTGTTAGGAAAGGATTCTTTACAGTGAGGGTGGTGAGACACTGGCACAGGTTGAGGGTGGTGAGACAATGGCACAGGTTGCCCAGGGAGGTTGTGGAGCACAGAATCGCCCAATGTGATCAAAGATCACATTGGGCGATTCTGTGCTCCACAACCTCCCTGGAGGTGTTCAGGACCAGGCTGGTTGAGGCCTTGAGTGACCTGTTCTAGTGGGAGGTGTCTCTGCCTATGGTGGGGGGTTGGAACTGCATGATCTCTGAAGTCCTAAATCATTCTGTGGTTCCAGGGAGGGTACATGCAGGGCTGACCCACGCTGCACTCACCTGCTGTCAAGCCCAGCTCTCAGCCATGGAATTCAACTCTTCCTGCACCCAGGGGCAAACCCAGTGTGCTCACCCACCCACGGCAGGCCAGCAAACAGCCCAGGCTGCACTGTCTTTTGAAGTTTTTATTTTTATACATTTTTTTTTGTATTAAAAAGGAAAAAAGCATAATTACCACAAATTACAAAGGACTAAAGCATTACTAGAATAATGAGAATCACATCAGCCTAGAAAGCAGATACTCTGAATAATATTAATGTTATAATACAAGCTCTCATTCAAGTATTTTACATTTTTCTCTTGTCCTTTTTATATGTGATGATGATCCTAGCACATGGGTCAAAGATTATGTCCTATTGACAGAAGATGGATCATGTACAGTGGGCCTTATTAACAAGATTTTCCTCCCAAGTGACACATGGTCTGTGATGAGTCATTTTAAGTCTGTCTCTACGATAAATGCAGCTGAAGAAGGTTGCACACACTTTTCTAGTTTTGGGAAACAGAAGGCTGAGTTTGGGACACACAGGGTTTGAGAAGGGCCAGCACATCGAACCACCACCACCACCACCCTTTTTGCTCCAGGCAAGTGAGCAGAGGGCCACCCTCACCAGGGCACAGCTCAGCAGGGCTGTGAGCCACAAATCCAAGTTTCTGACCCAAATAGGACTGGGACAGACTGGGAGGAGAGGGAGCAGAGCTGCACTGGGGAGGCTTGAGGGACCAAGTGGTGTCAAGAACCCCCTCTCGTGAGGGGCACCACTGGCACAAGCCAGCCTCAGTGCAGGGCTGACACCTGGAGAGCAAGATGCAGGGGACCAGTGTGGAGACCCGGGGGGATGGCCCAAGCACACTCCACATGCTGCAGAGTTCTAGCCAGTGCTCAGGGCATTCCCTGCTCCTCTGGAGCCTGCCACTGAGGGATGTGCTTGTCACAGATACATCGGTCCTATGTTCAAGTGTCTGCAGAAAGTGAAACTGTAAACTACTCATTGAGACGCTGCCCTCCAGCCACCTGCTCCACACCACCGAGATGAACATTTTCTTTTAAAAACAACAGAGAAAAAAAAGGAAAATTCACCTGTTACCTGTACTGGAGACTTCAGAAAAACCCAGCAACAAGAGTCATCAGGCATTCACCAGCAAGTGTAGCAACTCTCTCTTAAGAAGAGCCTAGCATCCATTCCAAACAGTGACAAAGTGACACAGCCAGTCTCAGAGGAGACAGGAGAAAGTAAGCATTGCAAACACAGCTTTGCTACATTTACACTTCTTTTTTTTTGCCTTTTTCTTGTTTTTTTTTCCTTTTTTTTTTTTTTTTTCCTTTCAATAAGGTAACTGGAAAGGCATTACCAGCTGGAGGGCCCCCTCTGCACTGCCGTGTGGCAGGACGCTGAGGTTAACGCAGTTCTGTTACAGTACAGTGAGCAGGCTCGAGCAGGACAAGGCGAGACTCGAGGGACTCCAAGGGCTACAGTGACAAGCTGCCATGGGCGGTGCGAGGGGGGCAGCAGGAAGAGGGACAGACAGGCGAATGGAGCAGCAGGATTATCACTTTTTAAACTCTCCCCCCCCCAAAAAAAAAAAAAACGAGCATAGCAAAGCAAGGAAGCCTCCTCTGAAACACAACTTCCACTTCCGACCCCATGCCAGAGCTCCTGCATCCCAAATACAGGCAGACACAGCTCGGGAGCTGTAGTGCCCTGGGATCTCCTGAGAAGGGTGAGATGGGGAATGCTCACCCTGCTCTGCCGGGAGAGCCCTTCCAAAAGCAGCTGGGGTTCCCCCGGCCATGCCAGTGGCTGGGCACCAGACCCTGCAAGCTGCAGGATGGAGCAGCACTGGCAGCAGTACCTGTGCCCAAATGCTCAGACCCCCAAAGTTGGAAAAGAAACAAACATGATCGTGGGGAAGCATACAAGCTCAAAGCAAGGGCAAACTCCCCACTTGGCTGGAGGGCAAGAGCTTCCTCATGAGCAAACCCCTTCTCTGGACAGCTGTCCCTTTGTCCCATGGTGGTGCCAGCCATGTGTGGCACTTTCCGTATGCAACTACACAGCAAGTGGCCAGAAGCCTCTGTAACTTGATCCCGTGCAAACCACAGGACAAGGGAATGCCTCACCGCGGCCAACTCCTTCTCAGCTTGGCACGGACCATGTGCTCTGCAGCCCTGGCCTCACCACGCTCACCCCCTCCTCAGCTTGGCATGGACCATGTGCTCTGCAGCCCTGGCCTCAACAATGCCACCATGCAAGCACAGGGGTGCAGGATGTTGCCCTAGAACCAGAGCACCGTGGAGCTCCCTGCCCTCTGCCACCACCCACACCGTGACCTCACGGTGGGCATCATGTTCCAGCAAAGAGCAGAAGCAAGCCACCTCATGTCCCCTCAGCCCAGAGGGAGACAGGCAGAGCAAGCAACAGCTGCCTCAGGCTGTCACACCCATCTTTCCTTTTCTCCCTGGCTACGCTGTCACTGAAACAGTAAAACAAGGCACAGAGTCCACAAGGGCAGCAGGACCACTGAGAGTGTTCCTCCTGACCCACCTTCCTCCGGGGAATGGGGGGTTTCACACAGGAGCCTCGGCCACTGTCTCAGCAGCAGGGGGGCTCAGCAAACTCTGCCATGCCGAGCCTGAAGTCCCAGCCTTAGAAATCTAGAAAATCATTTTAAATTAATTCAGATTTCGGGAAACTTTTTACCTCTTCTACCAGCCAAACAGTTCCACAGTCTGCTCCACAAGAAACAGCTCTGTGGCAGGAGCCAGTTCCTCCTCATTTCCTACTTCATTTGTTGCTAAAACACAGACAGTTGTCTTCAAAAGAGAACATCCACCAACAAGAGGAGCACAGGAACACAGCAGCAAGGACCATCCACGGCACATCCTGGCCTGCTTCCACTTGCAAACAACCAGCAAGGCATCTCCAATGTCCTTGATCAACCCCATCTCTATCCTCCCAGGCTCCCCTTTCCCAAACCAGGGGCAAACCCAGCTGCATCCATAACCTCAGAGATCTGACTCCAGCTCAGGAGGTGAAATCCAGAGATAACAGTCACTGCCACAGCGCTGTACTAATGTCACCTGCATGTCTGGCCTAGCTTGCACCCCACAACGCTGCTGATACAACAGAGCAAGCCACGACTCAAGACAGGTTAGCATGCTGGAATGCAGTACCTGTGGGTGATACCAAGCTGCAGGGTGATGTGGCAGAGCTGCCTAGACCAGGGCAGGATCACACCACGAGGAAACAGCAAAGCAACAGCTACCCAGCTTCACTCCAACCCAGCTGTGCTTTTCATTCTAGCAGCAGTTCATAAAGCTGCTCCACACAGACCAGTCCAGCCCCCAATCTACTAAAGCTGCACCTCCAACACAGTGTCAGTTTGGGAAAGTAACTTCAGCCAGGGCCTGAGAGCATCTGCAGCCACTACCGAACAACAACGTGCCCAAGCTTGCCTTCTCGATCTCAGCACTCAGCTCCTGGCTGCTCTCAGCTGCCAGCTCTGCAGCCATAGAGAGACAGCTCTGGAGAGATGGCTCTTCCTCCCAGCTGGGACACAGCACGGTACCATACGTTGGGAAAGTGCTGCTTGTTACCAGCTTGTGATGTCACACAGCTGCACCTCTAAGCAGCTCTGCACTGCACGCAGGAGCAGCCTCTGCAGGTCAGGAGGCTGGGGTGCCACAGCCACAACCATGCCAGCTGCAGAGCTGGTATCTCAACCCCAGAGACGAAGCACAGTAGCACCAAGGCGAGTGCCTCTGGCTGAGCTTCCTTCCTTACATGCTTTGTGAGAGCATGTCTTTTCCCCTACTTCTGGGCCCCAGGAAAAGATCTTGCCCTTCTGACATGTACCCACTCCAAGGGAAGGCAGGTCACAAGCCTAGAGAAGGCTGGTCTGCCAAAGCCCACCTGGTGCTGAGCAAGTAGCAGCACGGTGTTATCCCAGCTCCTGGAGATTCACAGGGACATGGCCCTGTGCACAGCACTCTGTGCAGCTGCCCACAAAGAGTCGATGCACAAAGAAAGCCAGGTGAGAGCCCTCCTTTGCCAGGCAGGTCTCCTGCTCCAACCCAGCTCAAGTCCCACCAACAGCCCTGGGCCAGTGACAGCTACAGGAGATGGAGCTCCCTGGGGCTGCATTGCTCCCTGTCAGCATCAAGTGGCACCAAGAACATGCCAGCCCTCCTCCCACCAGCTCGTAAGGACCAGTCCCTCCAGCTGCTGTGACAATCTCTCTGCTCACCCCCCCGACCATGCTGGGGGCAGACTGGAGCAGACCAACCTCCTGCCCCAGCCTGCTTGGAGAGGGTTTGGGGGTGCAAGGCCCCACACAGTGGCTGTGGCAGGGAGGATGCTACAATGGTATATACACAACACAGCGGCTTCAGCTACTTTGTCAGTACCAGTCTGGTTGGACTGCCCTCAGCACCTTCCCCCACGAGAATCTGGGCTGGCAGGGGGATCTCCACGATGGGGGAGGCGTCTGAGCGAGCTGCAGGGTCAGAGGAAAGGCCGCAGGGAAGATCAGCTCGGCAGCAATGCCATGAGGAGTCTCTGGGCCAGGGGAGCCGAGAGCCCAGCACACCCCAGGGTGCAGGAAGCCAGAGAGCCTCCCCGGTCCAGCTCCACCATAAGGCAACATTTTTTTTGGGTGTGGGTTTTTTTAAATGTTTTGTTTCTTTTTTTTGTTTTTTTTTTCTCTCTTCAGTAATACTTCCAAGGAAGAAAGCACAGGAAGATGTCTCTTTTTTGAGTTTTTTGTTGTTTTTTTCCTTTTTTTCCTTTTTTTAAGAGGAGTTTGTATTTTTTTGTTGGTTTTTTTTTTTTTTTTTTGTGTGTGTGTTAGTTCATTTTTCCAAGGGAAAAGGAAGAGAAAACCTCCTTCAGCAAAGTCCTGTCTTTGCTCACGATGGGCATTCCTGGGGCAGCGGGTGCACTGTCCATGCAGGCTCGAGTCCAGGTGCCTGCAGGCCTCCCACCAGCCGTCCTCGCGGGAAGGAGTCAGAATAAGCCTGTCCTTGGCAAAGGTCCTTTGGTTGACTTCCAAATTGTCCGTGAAGGAAGGGAGAGGCGGGCAGGGGGAGAGCCAGACCCTTGGGCAGGTTGGAGGTGCAGATGCTGGGGAGCAGGGAGTGGGAGGATGAACATGGCGATGCTCGTTGTGACAGTCGGTGCTGCAGAGGCACCGCCGCCGTCTGTCCGGGGGATGGGAGACGTCAGCCAGGTCACGGAGATCAGAGGCTCCGCAGCCCCGTGAGGCGCTGCGGCTTCAGGCCCCCTGCGGGGAACCTCGCTCCTCCGAGCCTCCTGAGCAGGCTGCCCTGCGATCCGAGGGGGGACACAGAGGGGAGTCGTGGGGGCTGCACAGAGCAGACTTGTTTTGGTAAATCCAGACGAACTTCTAGCAATAATTTAAAACTTGATATATATATATATAATAATAAAAAATTCTCCCCTTTCCAACCCAGCCAGAACATTGTTTTGAAGAGACACTAAGACGTGAAGTGTGTGCACAGGAGGGGAGGGAAAGCAAAGGGTGGGTCTGCTGGGAGCGGGCCTGGCTCTGGTCAGGGATGTAATAGCAAAATGGTGTTTCAGATGCAGATCATCTTTGCTTTCCAGCCCCAAGAGAAAAAAATCGTGTGCGTTGAAGGTTCTCCCAAGCAGCCTGTTCCTGGGCACCCACCTTCCAGCTCCCCTCCTGTCCCACTCCCTCAGGTCTTTCTTTCTCCAAGCCAATCACCCCCCAACCCCACCCGCCCACCCCCCAGCAGGAAGCAGACGCTGCAGCCTCTCTACTTCCCCATTGTCTGCGATTCTGCAGCCGATGGGGCAGGGGACTGCTGGCTCAGGTTTTTGGCATCCTCTTGTGCAGGCTGGCTGGGTGAGGCGTGGGCTTGGCTGGATGGGCACTGGCTGACCATTTTGCTGGAAGACTGGGATGGGTAGCGCTTCCTGCCATCTCCCCCTGACGTTGTTGGGTACCTCTTGTGTCCACCTTCCTCCCCCATGGGTGGCTGGAAGAAAAGCACCTCAATATCAGCACAGCTTCCCCAAAACACAGATGCCCTCCCCCTGAATCAGGGAACAGCTCTTTGGCAGACCTCCACTTGCAACTTCTCTTCCTGTCCCACAAAGAATAAATGTTTACCCCAAGCCCTCCTCTCCAAATCTACCACTGCCAGATTTGCTGACAGACAGACAGACTGACTTCCACTCAAGCACAGGGGTGACAACCTGCTCTTAGGCACCTTTTTCCCAAAGAGTGGCAAAGATTAGAAGCCCAGGAGCTGAAGCTCCATGCAGTGCTGGCTCCACTCGAGTCATGAAGGCTTGCTTTCCACCCCCTCGCCCAGAACACGAGGGAAGATGGGCTCATCCAGCTCCCCAGAGAGCTGCTCTGAAGTGCATTTGCAGCTCGTTCCTGGCCCGGCTGCAATGACACGGCACGACACTAGGCGTCACCAACCTCCCGTGCTTGGCACGGCTTCGGGACCGGCCTCCAAAGCCCTTCCGTCGGACTTAGACAGGGTCAAGGGGTGTTTGACGGGGGCACTAGTATGGTGCAGGCACTGTGCCTACTCACATCCACTCGGAAGTCCTCGAGGCGCTTGAACTTGCTGAGGTATTCTTGCAGTTTGCTGTTAATGTCCAGATTTTTGGCTTTAGAATATTTTAAGAAGGCCCAGAACTTTTCCAGCCCATAGAGCTGTCCTGGAGGGGAACAAAACCAAACCAGACATCAGAACCTTTTCCTCCAGGCTTTCCCACTGCCCCGTGGACCCTTGCTTCTCACTAGTGGGTACAACCAAGGCAAGATGGAAAACCTGGAGGGAAGCAACCTACACAAGTAAGGGGCAGCCCTCCCGACAAGGCATATCCCCCAGCTCAGCTGACTTGCTGTTCACAAGGCTCAGCCACACTGCAGGGCCTTAAAAAATCCTAAAGGAACCGGTGCCTCTAAAGAAATGTTTTGAGCGAGCTACAACCTCCTACTGCCCTCCTCCATCACCCCTGCTACCTCCCCGCAGTCCTCAGGACAGTGAGCATCCAATCAATCCTCTCTGTGAAGCGAGCAAGAAGACATCCAACCAGTCCCAGCTACACACACTAAAGTACCATCATGGTATGGCTTTCCCAGAGTCACAAGAAGTGGTCCAGGGATGACCATGCAGCTGGGCTACACCACTGCAAACCCCAGAGTAGGCCAAATGAGGCACCTACCAGCTTCATAATCCTTGATGGTCTCTTCTTGGAAGTCCTTAAATATATCTGGCCGGAACTTCTTCTCCAGCCCGTAGCTGTAGTATCTGAAAAGGCACTCCAGACCGTACCTGGAACACAGCACACACCACGTGCTGCTCAGACATCAGCACACCCAACACTCAGGCAGAGGCTTCTGAGCAAAGAGCCCTGCTTCCTACCAGCAGCAGGAGATGGCTCCGGGTGACCTCACTCCCACCTTTGAGCAAGGCAAAGGCACTGCCTTTATTGTGTTTAAGCCCTAAAAAAGGCCAAACCCTTCCCCCATCACTTCCCTCCCAGGAAAGGCCACTCTGCTGCTTCTCTCCTACCTGTATCCCTCCTTCCCATCCTCCACAGCCAGTTGCTTGAACTCCTCATACATCTTCTTGTTGAAGTGATCTCGGAGGAAGAAGGACCAGAACCGGAACAGTGTGTTCATCTCCTGGGACTGGCCAATGCCCAGGCGTTTCCGCTCTGTTTGGGAAGAGGGGATGGTTACAAGGCAGACCACCTCCCGTGCAGCCAGCTCTTGCATGGTTGCTCATCTGCAGGACTACTGTGACTTACACCCAGCCCCAGTGCTGGACACCCTGAGCTGCAGCTCACGCTCACCACAAACTGTGGGGAGACATCACTACCAGGAAGGTTGTCCTGTAGGACTCTGCTTATCTTGGTGTGAGCCCTGCAGCTGCAGCCTGCTCTTGCCCAGGAGCAGAGCACAGACACCCTGCCCCACGCCTCACGTGCCAGTGTCCCTACCGTTAAGGCAGCGCCGACGGTACTTGTGGTAGACATGTTGTGTGAAGCCGTTCTCCTTGAGCAGCTCGTGGGAAGGATGCTGGAACTTGGGCAGGGATTGTGGTGTGCAGCCGTAGCTTCCGACAGCAGGGGTCCCCTCCGAGGGGCTGGAGCTGGGCATGAGAGACTCCTGTCAATCCCTTTCCTTGGCATCAGCCAGCTGACAGCAGAGTGCAGTCACGCTCCACCCTATGACATGTGTCTGCTGGTCCCACCAGCTCCCTGTGACTATCTGCTCTGACTTTGGGATGTGAGCCACAAAGCATCCTACTAGAAAGGGAATTCAGTGTTTCCAAACAAGTCTCAACTTGTTTTCTCAGCTCCTTCCAGGAGGGACCAGTTGCATCTCAGTCCTTTCTGCAGCCACCTAACAGGAGACCACCCCTGCAAGACCGGACAGTACCTTTACCCTTCCAACCCACACTCATTCCCTTTCCCATCTCTGGCTCTGCCCGACCCCACACGCCTGCCTGCAGTACCTGATGGAGGCTGTCCGGGGCCTGTGCTCCCGGGAGTCCATCACCCAGCCCACGTGGCACTCCATCGGAGGGTTGGAACTGTGCCTCGTCTTCCTCTTCCGCGGAGTCTGCAAGACATGGTGCATCAGGGACATGCCTCTTTCTTCTCCACTCCCACCCTGCACCTCAGCCGCGGTCCCACCTTGGCATCTATCGTCCTGCCCTCTTTCACCACTGGGTAGAAACGAGGCGTCTGTGTTGGGTCCTTCAGCTGAGGCGTGCGAGGGGTCCGGGGGGTCCTGGCGTTACGGTAGTTGGGTGACTCTGGTACAGTTGTAGGCAAAGACCGGGCGATGGTTGAAGGCTCAGGGACTCCAAACAACTTGTTAGCCAAAGCGTCTGTGGGTACTGCAGAGAGAAACCCCCACCCCAGGTCAAGCTGAGCTCCGAGTGCGAGAGTGTCACTTATGGCCAAGGGACACCCACACCCCAGCCCTCTTGAGACAAGCAGCTTCAAATTCAGCATGTCACCATCTTGGCCAGACAGCCCAAAGCCTAGCGCAGATCCAAGGACTGAGCTTCCAGTGGTCCCACACAAGGTGTCTGATTCCTAGTGGCTAACGGCAGTGACAAATGCCCCCCCCGAGAGAAGGGCAGGCCACCAAGTGTCAGAAGCGGGCAAAGCACAGCAGGCAGCTGCCTTCCAGGTATAGAGAGGCTCCAAGACCAAAGTCACGTCCAGGGAGCTACCCCAGCCTGCCAAGATTTCTTCACTCAACTGGGACGCCTCTGCTTTTTGGCCTCCTCTGCTGAAGCCTCTAAACCTACCACTAGGAGAAGAACTGGGAAAGACAATTGTATATGCCTACGAGCAAGCCCTTCTCTTTGGCTACTACCCAGCCTCTGAGGGCCTCTCATCAGGCAGAAGAGGAACAAATTCAGGATCACCTGCTCATGCCCCCTGTCTCTTACCTTGCTGGAACCTGGGGGGACCAGGAGGAACTTCCTGGTTTGGATCCACAGGGGGCTCTGGGGTCAGGGTGTCAAACTGCTCTCTGCTGATCATATTCACCTTCTTGAAGTTCTCCACCTCTTGCTGCATTGGGAGAGGAAATGATGAAGCAACCAACTGCCCTCTTTTTTCCCCTCATATCCCATCAGCTCATCATGACCACTGTTCTGCTTGTGCAACAGCTGAGCACCAAGAGAGGCCATGGGGCCTGGGTGCCCAGAAGCATAACCTGCTGCACAGTGGTAGGAAGGAGAGATGCAGCAGACAGAAAAAGAGACACTGCCACGGGCCAGATGTGAACCACTTTGCTCCTCCCAAGCTTTCAAGGATCGTACAAGGTAGCTTCAGTCACCCCTGCTTGCTTCTTTTAGGCTTTTACCAACTTAGGTCAGGATTGGCACAACAAAGCTCAAGGCAAGCTCCATAACCCATGACTGGCCTCTACCACCTTTATGTCCCCAAAGCCTCCTCCCTGCATCCTTACAGCCACACCAGCAGTGAGGCACAAAGCTCCCATGTAA